>NC_090250.1:26811031-27118531 GCF_037325665.1 Littorina saxatilis | reverse complement strand
TGAAGAGCGACTATTTGAGAAACTTCTGGAATGTTACCGACAAATGCTTGGCACTATTCTTGAATTATACCGTGCTTAGTTACGTCATATGTGGAACCCAGCAGCACAATCTGGGCAACAATGTCGGCGTAGCAAGAAGTTAGGTGCGAACACCGGTGCACCGCGTCAACAAAAATCGGTAAATTCTTCCGTTGGATGACCGCAAGCAGGTAAAGGCTCCAACCACCTGCAGGACAGGTGTGTATACCTCTCTTCACAACGTTGCAGATACCCCAGTTCCGCCGGTACTAAGCCAAAGTTTTGAATTCTGCCGGCGTTACCCATGCAGATGCAGACCTGTACCTTCCTTCCCTTTATCCTTGTAAAATAAAGTTCGTTCGTTCGTTCGTTCTTTCGTTCGTTCGTTCGTTCGTTCCCGTATAAACTATAGATCTGTCCAGGCTTTTCACGCGGGCTGAAACTGAGTGTCCTAGCTCTCCTTGGGACACATACCAAGAGTCAGCATTCTGAATTTCTGTGCTGGATGATTTTTTTTCTGAACTAATTTTGCAGAGTCGCCACAGGTGTCAGATTAGAATTAAATTCAACAGCAAAACAACAAAACCTCTCTACACAGAAACCAGCCATGCCTTTGATTTTGGGTATGTCTCCAAGCGGAAGGGTGCTTTTACTCCATGTAAAAAAAAAAAGCCCAGACAGATCTGCGGTGGTTTAACAAATCACTCTGCAGGGGAAGGCACGGTGTCTTTAACAGTAAAGACTCGCAACGCATTCTTCCCAGGGTAAGTAGTTGACCGCGGAATAGGCTTACTCACGCGGAAAGAAGGCTGAGGGGAGAAGCATGTGACATTTTATTAAATAGGTCACGGTCTTATCGCAACACTGCGTAACCTTTCGCACTTAGCTTATGGAAATCACTTGGTCACGAAGGCCAAGATTCCCCGCGTTCAAGCCCCAAAACACTGAAGACTCTTAAAACACACACACACACACTCGCCCTCACCCAAAACACACACGTACACACTTACGCATAAAGTTACAATCATACACCCTCACCCACCCCACCCCCCATCCCACCCCACACACAGACACACAGATACACACACAAACACACACAGACACAGACACACACACACACACACAAAATCCCACACACATACACAGCGGAGACTTCATGCAGTGTGTTAGCAAGGTGTCACATTCTAAGAGGTTTTGTTGCACCTTCCATTCAAGCCTCTTACACACAGTATCCGAATGACAAAAAGTTGACGGTCGCTGGCTTATAGCAAACAGCAGAGAAAGTGTCTCCCATCTCTGAATCTGCCTAGTCCTCACGCTACGGCGCTGTCTTCGCTTTGCTTACGCTCACAAGTTGTATGTTCCCTTCGTCTCAGGTTATCCTAAATGTCCGTTCTGTTGGTAAGGCCAAAAAAAAAATAGGTCTGTTTACGGTAACATAGGCCAAAAAAATAGGGTCGGTAGGTCGGGATTGGTTTTTGTTTTTTTTGTTTTTTTTTTTTTTTCCCAAAAAACCGTATTTTTACGTTATTTTGCAAAACCTTTTTTTTTTTTCCCCCAAATGCCAAAAAAAAGTCTAGGGTCGCGCGAAAAAAATAGGGTCGGTCGGGTTACCGTAAACAGACCTATTTTTTTTTTTGGCCTCACAAGTTGTATGTTCCCTTCGTCTCAGGTTATCCTAAATGTCCGTTCTGTTGGTAAGAAAGACATGCTAGATGCGAGGATCATTTTTCATAGCTGTGAAGTCAACAAAAAGGCATGTACGGTTGGATTTCATCTTCCTTACAATTCTGGAAAGAAGGTGATAGATGAGAGGGGGTGGGGGGGGGGGGGGGGGGGCGGAGGGCGGGCGGGGGTTGGGGGAGGGGGGGGGGGGGGGTTAAGAGCAAAAAGAAGTAACAGGAGACTGGCGAAGATGGTCAATATGCACTACTTACACAAAACATGCACAGCTGCATATCACAGTTACTTTGCACAAAATACAGTTACAATCACCACACAGCACGTTCGAAAACACACACACACACACACACACACACACACACACACACACCCCATTCACACAAACACTATACACCAAACACACACAAACGCACACACACACACACACACACACACACACACACACCCATTATCAGACAGGGACTCTGTTTCCCAATCCCCACACAACCTTTGGTAGGGAAACAAGGTGCATCATCCCCTCCCATTTACACCTATGCTCAAAAAGCCACAACACGTTACCGCCAAGCCATAAGTTTCACACTACGGCTGAACTCTGAATAAAACTGTTGAGGACAATACCAGCAGGACACCACTTAATGGGCATTATGGGCAAAACAGTGGCCCAATAATTCTCCCTTTACCTTCATACCACTATCAAGCCCTAACCAGCTCCACTCAATTCCACTGTGTTCTGGCTGTTATGCGGCTATGCGGCCGTCCAGACACAGGAGCTGTGTATTAAAAGCGTCACCATTTCCTGGCTGTTACAAGCGTCACAACTCTGTCATCGTTCTCACAGACAGATATTGACACTTTTCCGTTTGAGAAAAAATGACAACTCTACACAGGAAGCAGTCAGGATGTTGATTCTTGGTATGCGTCCCAGTGGATCGACATGTCATTATCCCATGCAAAAGCCTGGCTATGTCTGAGATGGGAGCCGAATCGTCCCAGTGGATCGACATGTCATTATCCCATGCAAAAGCCTGGCTATGTCTGAGATGGGAGCCGAATCGTCCCAGTGGATCGACATGTCATTATCCCATGCAAAAGCCTGGCTATGTCTGAGATGGGAGCCGAATCGTCCCAGTGGATCGACATGTCATTATCCCATGCAAAAGCCTGGCTATGTTTGAGATGGGAGCCGAATCGTCCCAGTGGATCGACATGTCATTATCCCATGCAAAAGCCTGGCTATGTCTGAGATGGGAGCCGAATCGTCCCAGTGGATCGACATGTCATTATCCCATGTAAAAGCCTGGCTATACATGTCTGAGATGGGAGCCGAATCGTCCCAGTGGATCGACATGTCATTATCCCATGCAAAAGCCTGGCTATGTCTGAGATGGGAGCCGAATCGTCCCAGTGGATCGACATGTCATTATCCCATGCAAAAGCCTGGCTATGTCTGAGATGGGAGCCGAATCGTCCCAGTGGATCGACATGTCATTATCCCATGCAAAAGCCTGGCTATGTCTGAGATGGGAGCCGAATCGTCCCAGTGGATCGACATGTCATTATCCCATGCAAAAGCCTGGCTATGTCTGAGATGGGAGCCGAATCGTCCCAGTGGATCGACATGTCATTATCCCATGCAAAAGCCTGGCTATGTCTGAGATGGGAGCCGAATCGTCCCAGTGGATCGACATGTCATTATCCCATGTAAAAGCCTGGCTATACATGTCTGAGATGGGAGCCGAATCGTCCCAGTGGATCGACATGTCATTATCCCATGCAAAAGCCTGGCTATGTCTGAGATGGGAGCCGAATCGTCCCAGTGGATCGACATGTCATTATCCCATGCAAAAGCCTGGCTATGTCTGAGATGGGAGCCGAATCGTCCCAGTGGATCGACATGTCATTATCCCATGCAAAAGCCTGGCTATGTCTGAGATGGGAGCCGAATCGTGCCAGTGGATCGACATGTCATTATCCCATGCAAAAGCCTGGCTATGTCTGAGATGGGAGCCGAATCGTCCCAGTGGATCGACATGTCATTATCCCATGCAAAAGCCTGGCTATGTCTGAGATGGGAGCCGAATCGTCCCAGTGGATCGACATGTCATTATCCCATGCAAAAGCCTGGCTATGTCTGAGATGGGAGCCGAATCGTCCCAGTGGATCGACATGTCATTATCCCATGCAAAAGCCTGGCTATGTCTGAGATGGGAGCCGAATCGTCCCAGTGGATCGACATGTCATTATCCCATGCAAAAGCCTGGCTATGTCTGAGATGGGAGCCGAATCGTCCCAGTGGATCGACATGTCATTATCCCATGCAAAAGCCTGGCTATGTCTGAGATGGGAGCCGAATCGTCCCAGTGGATCGACATGTCATTATCCTATGCAAAAGCCTGGCTATGTCTGAGATGGGAGCCGAATCGTCCCAGTGGATCGACATGTCATTATCCCATGCAAAAGCCTGGCTATGTCTGAGATGGGAGCCGAATCGTTTACATGGAAATGACCGTCCCGTAACCATGGTGTGAGCAAGAAGGAGAGTACCTTTAAAGGAAGACCAGCCAAAGCAAGGAGATCCATTTGCCAGACAGCAGACACCAACACTCCTTATGACGTTGATATGATCAATAACCTGGTTAACGTGGGTAAGACGAGAGACATAACCCACACCAAGAGTTATTGACTGAAACCCTCGGCACAGATACGGGCATAATGAAAACAGTAATTGCAGTGATAATTATGTAACAGATAGTTAGATGCAGCTCACAGGCTTGTCTTCCTGACCAAGCCAAACTTGGTCACTTCAAGCATCATGTCATGCATTACTTTGATCAGACTGTTATGCAGTTAGATGCAGCTCACAGGCTTGTCTTCCTGACCAAGCCAAACTCGGTCACTTCAACTTCAAGCATCATGCATTACTTTGATCTGACTGTTATGCAGTTGAATGCAACTCACAGGCTTGTCTTCCTGACATAGCCGAACTGTTCCCCATTTCAAACACCACTCATAACAACGTATGACCGTTTTCATCAAGTTGCCCACAGACGTAGCCAAACTGTCGGCCCGTGCCAACGTCATGTATTGCATATCTATACGACTTGTGTCTGTGTGTGTGTTTGTGTGTGTGTGTGTGTGTGTGTCCGCGATGCACGCCCAAGGTTCTCGATGGATCTCTTTCAAATTTGGTGCACATATTCAGGTACACCCCGGACACAACCTGCTCGATGAGATATTTCAACACGTGCTCTCAGCGCGCAGCGCTGAACCGATTTTGGTTTTTCTCTGGATCCATTCCCAGTAACTCTTCCTTATCTTCTCCAGTGTTTTCAGCGTTTATCTCCCTTCCTTCGTGTGGCGTCAATCCATATTCCCGTTTCTATTTTTACAAGGTCACTGTCGACAACGCTCAATCCATATTCCCGTTATACTATTTTTACAAGGTTACTGTCCCGGCGAAGCCGGGTATTACTCTTCTCCAGTGTTTTGCGCGTTTATCTCCCTTCCTTCGTGCGGTGCGCCGGCAAAGCCGGCGTACACCCGGCAAAGCCGGGTCCCCGGCGCAGCCGGGTATTCGGCTCAACTTCTTCCCGGCGAAGCCGTACCCGGCGAAGCGGGTATTCATCTAGTATATCTATATATATATGGGCAATGAACACGTTTTACCGTCTCGTGCATACAGCTACTGTAGGTGTCCGAGTGTAAGCGAAGCATGCAAAGATGTATGGAAATCCATTCTGCAGACACGCATAATGCTAATGGTATAATCAATGCCCTGTTTTTATGGCCAAGAAAAGCGGGAACACTCTATATCAAGAGCAACTGACTAGATGGTTGACAGCATCGTTAAATGGACGTGAAATAAGGTTGGGGATACGGAGGACTGCGTCGTCTATGATGGGGTATACTGGCTGTGTGCTACTCATCAAATATTACGGAATACTCAGAACCGACTGATGAGTGAATAGACAATAGTCGGACTTTATATGAGGCACAAACAAGTCGCGTAAGGCGAAAATACAACATTTAGTCAAGCTGTCGAACTCACAGAATGAAACTGAACGCAATGCAATTTTTCAGCAAGACCGTATACTCCTAGCATCGTCAGTCCACCGCTCGTGGCAAAGGCAGTGAAATTGACAAGAAGAGCGGGGTAGTAGTTGCGCTGAGAAGCATATAGCACGCTTTTCTGTGACTGTACCTCTCTTCGTTTTAACTTTCTGAGCGTGTTTTTAATCCAAACATATCATATCTATATGTTTTTGGAATCAGGAACCGACAAGGAATAAGATGAATTTCGAAAATTTAATTTTAATAATAATTTTTATATTTTTAATCTTCAGAGCTTGTTTTTAATCCAAACATAACATATTTATATGTTTTTGGAATCAGAAAATGATGAGGAATAAGATGAACGTAAATTTGGATAGTTTTATAAAAAAAATATTTGTTTACAATTTTCAGATTTTTAATGACAAAAGTCATTAATTAATTTTTAAGCCACCAAGCTGAAATGCAATACCGAAGTCCGGCCTTCGTCGAAGATTGCTTGGCCAAAATTTCAATCAAATGAGGGTGTGACAGTGCCGCCTCAACTTTTGGTTTAAGCGTGTTTTTATTAATTTCTTGTATACATGTTATATACAGTAACAACATCAAGAACGTTAACAAGCAGACTGCATTATGGACACGTTCTAAAACGCCTCAACTTTTACAAAAAGCCGGATATGCATTTATCAAAAAAATTCAAAAAAAATTCCGGGGATATCATTCCCAGGAACTCTCATGTAAAATTTCATAAAGATCGGTCCAGTAGTTTAGTCTGAATCGCTCTACACACGCACAGACAGACAGACAGACAGACACACACACACACACACACACACACACACACACACACACACACACACACACACACACACACACACACACACACACCACGACCCTCCCCCTCTATGTTAAAACATTTAGTCAAAACTTGACTAAATGTAACAAAAAACACTGCAGTTCAGATACGGAGAGTGAGAAAGCAAAATGTTGTTCTCATGAGAACCGCTTTCCTCTAACCCTAATTCTCAATGCTAATCAAAAGTAGCATATCCCTGAATTACAAACAGCCAGACAGCCAGACAAAGAGACAAACCGACATACATGATATTCGATTCCCTTCAAATCCGATGAAGAACTATTGAATACAAATATGTATGGCTTCTGACAAATGAATGTAACAGTACCACACCAGAAGAATAATTGAAAGATTGCTGCAAAGCGGACATCGCACACACCACAAAAAGCTGCAACAACAAAACTCTCAAGATGCCCCTCACCAAATCATAACACTGGAGCCGATGATACAACTAGTCTCTGATACAACTACTGAGCAAAATGAGTATAGCAATCTTTAGATCCACGCCAAAACTGATTGATCGACGTCATGGGATAAAGGACACAGCTAATAGGATTATGTGAAGGGGGAAAGAAGACTGGCGGCTGTTCCGCCAGACGATCAGAAAAGACTACATGTATCGGTTATTAGCGGATAATGGAATAGAGCCAACATGATCCGCCAAGCGAGATATGAGGGACGAGAAAAGAAGATGAGACTTTCCAAGGCGGAGAAGGCACCACCTCCCTACAGCGCTACCTGCAATGAACGGACAGCCCAGAGTGTCCCTACATTGTAGACGACCTATCGCGGCAATTTGGCATCGTTTTGGTTAAAGGACACAGAATCTACAAAGGGACAACAGAAGGTGTCCTTTCTTGGGGGGGGGGGGGGTGGGGGTGGGGGGAGGGGTCTTCTTGAAAGTTACAGCGCAGCGTTAGTCTCAACTTCATGGGGAGTGATTGATTGTTTGTTTGTTTGTTTGTACAGTATGTATGTTTGCTTGTTTGACAGTTTGCTTGTTGAGCGGGTTTTTGTATGAAAGTAACAAGCTGAGCCCAAGTGGATACCCGACCAAATTCAATGCACCTGTTCCACTCTTATTTTGTTAAAAGCGTTTCGTTTAGAAGAAGAAGAAAAAACTTCGGCGGGTGTCATATATAGCCTAAATTACGTCTAAGCTCCCGACCGTTACACAAAGAACAACACTAAGTTCGCCACAGCCACGAAGTTCACCGTGTGCACCAGACCCACACACCCCTCCCCCTGCCCCCACCCCGTACCGACTGAAATGCAGCATAAATCATGCCAGTGATTTTGTAATTGATCGACTCTGACGCGAACAACCATCTCAGCCGTCTAATTAGTGAATCAGACGGTACCCCCTCCCCTCCCGCCACCCTTCTCCATGCTGTGCAGGTTTCAAACATATCCTGCAGTTTTTACTGCACTGTCTGGAACGTCAAACCGAGCTGCGTGCGTGCGTGCGTGCGTGCGTGCGTGCGTGTGTGCGTTTGTCTGTCTGTCGGTCTTCCCATGGTTGTACCTGTGTGTCTATATGTGCTAAATTACAATCGAAAAGACTTGAAACGCACAAAAGAGCACCAGGACGAGCCAGAATCAACACGGAAATATCTATACAGTTATACAATATTAACTTACTGTCCTCAATATACCAAGCAGGAACAAGACTAGTCTTATTCACGATTCTTTTGATTGAAAATGCTTCATAGATCAAATCTTGCCCCAAGTAATGTCAAATCAATGACTCTATTTCCGGGTGTGAACGGAAGTAAGAACGAACTGCCCCGGGGTTTGATGTCAAACTAAAACGGAAGAACCAACAGAACCCAAACTGCGACTATTTCCGGAAACTAAAGCGCAGAAATGTGCATGTATACGAAAGTAAAGAGACTGTTACAACTACGGAATCCATGCATGCAGACATAGCCTATATATATATACAAACGGACAGACAGACAGACAAACTGGTACGCACTTGGAAATCTGCATGTACACGGCATTAAACAGACAGTCATGTGTTAGGCTCCACAATACTGACCGACATACGGACGGATAGACAAAAAGACGGACGGACGGACTAACAGATAGACAGACGGGGAAACATACAGAGAGAAACAGCCGGACAGACAAACAGATCGACAGGTACTCGCATGGAAATCTGCACGTATATGAAATTAAACAGACTCTTACAAGTTAGACTCCACACATACTGACAGACAGACGGACGGAGAGACAAACAGACGAAGTGACAGACAGACAGATGCAACCGGAAGACAAACAGACAAAAATACACACACAACTCACCTGAGCATATTCTTTTTCCAATGTAGCCTTTTGCCGGTAGTATGTCCTGAAAAATAAGTAAATAAAATTTTGAACGGCTGACATCAAGTTTAACTCTAACAACCATCTGAGCTCTAGACTTATCGATTCACAATTGTGCATACATGTACATACATTTCATTTACCGCTAAGTCGTGCTAGCTATTTCTGGCAAACAAATTCAGGTCATATTCGCTGTATAAATATCCCTAATGACTAAAGACGCAATACACACACGATGGAGAGAAAAAAAAACCATAAACAACTTGAAGACAAAAGAGTTGTACTTATTCGCACTGCAGCCCCCCCCCCCCCCCCCCCCCCGCCTTAACTCCACCTAAAACCCCATCCCGCACTTTTTTCATCTCCTCCTCTCCCACCTACCAACTCCCAACCCCCCCCCCCCCTCCTCTCTCCCAAACGAACAAAACATAACCAAACTAAATCACAGAAAAGGACATTTCCCAACTTTAACTCGATTGAGTCGTCGGGGTTTGTCAGTGAGTATCAGATTATAATACCTGCAAGCACAGCGGCTCGACATTATCTCATTCACTCGTACAAACCACCCGTGACATCAGGACGACAGGAGATGGACGTAATTGGATTTACGGGCCCTGGTAAAGGCTGGGTTGGGTTTGAGGGCTTCAAACAGCTAATTAGATTTATTGGCTTAAAGCGACGGGGGGCGCGTTCGATCAGAGCCTGTCTGACACAATGCTCTACCTGTACTGGGGAACCCCTCCAACCCATTCCTCCTCCTTTAAGACCCCCACCCCCTCCCCCACCTTTGGACACACTCCACCTCACATCCACCCGACCCCACCCCTATTTTAAGACCTTACCTTTTCCGATTATTTGTGTGGTGTTTGTTTGTTGGTGGTGATATTATTGGCAGAGGCGGTGGTGGTTAAATCTGATATTCGAATCCGAGCAACTTAGTTGAATGTTTAGGCTGGATCGCTGTCCAGCTGGCTACTTCCCCAATCCTTCATTGCGTGTTTGCACTTCATCATTTGATCTACAAATTGCAAAATACTTGCCATCTTGATAGTGGTTTGTTAGCTCCTAGCTCCCTGTGTTTTAAGATATCTCCTCTGTGTAGGTTGCTTGTTTGCTGCTGTATGTCTCTTGTTTTCTGTGTTTTAAGATCTCTCCTCTGTGTAGGTTGCTTGTTTGCTGCTACATGTCTCTTGTTTTCTGTGTTTTAAGATCTATCCACTGTGTAGGTAGCTTGTTTGCTGCTACATGTCTCTTGTTTTCTGTGTTTTAAGATCACTCCTCTGTGTGTGTTGCTTGTTTGCTGCTACATGTCTCTTGTTTTCTGTGTTTTAAGATCTATCCACTGTGTGTGTTGCTTGTTTGCTGCTACTACATGTCTTGTTTTCTGTGTTTTAATATCTCTCCTCTGTGTAGGTTGCTTGTTTGCTGCTACATGTCTTGTTTTCTGTGTTTTAATATCTCTCCTCTGTGTAGGTTGCTTGTTTGCTGCTACATGTCTTGTTTTCTGTGTTTTAAGATCTCTCCTCTGTGTAGGTAGCTTGTTTGCTGCTACATGTCTCTTGTTTTCTGTGTTTTAAGATCTCTCCTCTGTGTAGGTTGCTTGTTTGCTGCTACATGTCTCTTGTTTTCTGTGTTTTAATATCTCTCCTCTGTGTGTGTTGCTTGTTTGCTGCTACATGTCTTGTTTTCTGTGTTTTAATATCTCTCCTCTGTGTAGGTTGCTTGTTTGCTGCTACATGTCTTGTTTTCTGTGTTTTAATATCTCTCCTCTGTGTAGGTTGCTTGTTTGCTGCTACATGTCTTGTTTTCTGTGTTTTAATATCTCTCCTCTGTGTAGGTTGCTTGTTTGCTGCTACATGTCTTGTTTTCTGTGTTTTAAGATCACTCCTCTGTGTAGGTTGCTTGTTTGCTGCTACATGTCTTGTTATCTGGGTGATCGTTTCGTTTAGCTATCAGGGGGTTAGACCACAGAGATGTCACGTACAGATGGAGAGGGGTTTTAAGTGCGCTTTCCAGGCCGGCCGCCTCCACCACCACCCCCACCCCCTGACAAGATATCGCTCTATCTCTCTTTCTTCCTCTCTCTCGTTCTCTCTATGGCTGTCTCTCCCTCCCTCTCTCTGTGTCTGTCTCTCACTCTCTTCCCCTCTCTGTCGGTCCTTCTCTTTCTCTCTCCGTCTGTCTGTCTCTCTCTTTTTCTCTCCGTCTGTCTTGTCTGTCTCTCTTCGTCGCTCTCTCTCTCTCTCTCTTCCCTCTCCCTGTCTGTCTCCGTTTGTCTGTCTCTTTCTTTCTCTCTCTCTCTCTCTCTCTCTCTCTCTCTCTCTCTCTCTCTCTCTCTCTCTCTCTCTTCCTCTCGCTGTCTGTCTCCGTCTGTTTGTCAGTCTCTCTTTCTCTGTTAATCTCTCTCTCTCTTCCTCTCCCCCTCTCCGTCGCTCTATCTCTCTCTCTCTGTCTGTCTCCGTCTGTTTGTCTCTCTCTCTCTTTCTCTGTTAATCTCTCTCTCTCTCTCTCTCTCTCTCTCTCTCTCTCTCTCTCTCTCTCTCTCTCTCTCAACTGTTTCGGTGTCACGACTGCACATTGCGCATTCCCATTAGAGCGGGGTGTCACCAGTACCAGTCATCGTATCAGTAGGGTTTTACAGCTGACACGAGCAGAAAAGGAACAGACACTGCAGCTAGACATAATATGGGGGGCTGGTGAGAGCGAGAGAGAGAGTGAGAGAGAGAAAATGTTCAGACCACAAGAATGATTTAAGGACTTTTATTTTCAAGCAAGTGCTTACTTCATGTAACTGCAAAGATAAGCTTGGCCCTGACCAAAACAAACAAACAAAATACAACTGCACACACACACACACGGACGAACGGAGACAGAGGAAAGATAGGGACAGAGAAACGAACAGAAATAACACTGAATGCCGCATTACTGAATATAGAGTACTACTGCACTGCCGCGCGTAGGGCATGCCCCCATTTCAACGGACAAAACACATCTATGATAACAGTGACTTAGGGGTTGGGGATTTGCTTGGGACGGACGTGACAGAAGACTGATGGAAAGACCTAACACCAAGAGGCATACAGCGACTACTCAACCCAGATTTTAGATATATATATTAATATATATATAATATACATATACATACACAACATTTACAAAACAAAAACGAACTCAGATGTAGAGAACTAAGAGTAAGATCCATAACTTTGTAACTCACACACACACACACACACACTCGCACGCACAAAAACAAACTCAGATGCAGAGAACTAAGAGTAAGATCCATAACGTTGTAACTGACACACACACACACAAACACACACACACACACACACACACACACACAGGGCCGTTCCTCCAGACTGAGTTGCGCACAGCAGCTGAGAGGTTGCAGGCTGGTGCCAGAAGAGGGGAGGAGAAAGACGTCAGCGCCCAGTTGAGAAACACTAACACCACAACACACACACCAATTTCGGGAGCTCACATGAGGGTGGAAAAAATCACTCCTTCTCAAGCGTTCACTCTCATCAAGGGCTGGCCAAAGGGCGAAGCAAAAACCACCCAGAATGTCATAAATTGATTTTTTAAAAAAGTGCCTCTAAAGGCTCTTAGTTATATGGTGAATATGTAGCAACGCTCGTGGTAAATATCAATAATTGATTACTGTCTTGCACTAGGTAATGACAGTAACTTTTTCATGAAATTGATGCGGATGAGTTGGAGAGTGAACAATTAAAGTTGATCTCTCTTTCAGTTTCACTTCAGTATTTTTCCTGTTATGTTAAAGTCCCGGAGATAAAAGCCATGGGGAGGAGATATAACTAATTGTTATCTTGCACTGCTTAGTGGTCGGAAATAAAATTAACTTTATCTGACAAGTGACATGTCTACTAAGGCCTCTCTGCATTTTTCAAACTTTTGAATTGCTGATGCTTTTTTCAAGTTCAGTCTGCATAATGCACTGTCACAAATATGTAATTAATTCATGTACTTATCAAAAAGTACCCCTCTCTCTCCACTCTTACCCCCCCCCCACACACACACACAGTGCTGTTGTAAGTACAGGCACAGACCAAGCTCTCCAGCCTACCCCACCACCTGACACAAAATAATGTAATACAAAATTGTTCATGGAAACGGACTCTCCAGGATTGAAACACAATATCCTACCCTTCACCCTATCACAAGGAACAGGAAAGAAAAGATCAAATAAACATAACCTTGCCTTTTCCCTCAGTCTGCCCCACCCCCTTCTCAGTTTGATGACTCTAATGTCTCTAATGGAATGTTGTATACCCTTCAAGCATAACCGGAACAAGCCACCCGGCTTTTTTTAGTTTGGGGCTAAGGCAAAAAAAAATAATAGGTGTGGTTACGGTAACATAGCCCCAAAAAATAGGGTAGGAAGGTAGGCAATCACTTTTTTTTAAAACTTTTTTTCTAATGTGTACAAATTAAACCTACTTGACAGGGAAATAAGTGTGCAACTCGCTTTCATTGCGTTTTCTGAATGTAATAAAACGTTATAGGGTCGGCCCCTAAAAATAGGGTAGGTCGGGTTACCGTAACCACACCTATTTTTTTTTAGGCCTAAAGAAAAAATGTTGTGCATGTGCAGAAATCAAATGCTGAGGTTTTCGCAGTGGTTTTACAAGTGTATGCTGATGTACTTACTTAACATGAATGAAATAATAAGTGACTCGCTGTCTATGTGTTTCAAACAGGAGGCTATTTAGCCTATATGTCCTTATTTATTTAGATTTTTTTAAAATTACTGACAAGTTGCAATCTTTCATCTGCAGTCAAAGGAAAGGGTCTGGGGGTCTATGCTGACAGACATACACTATGATCAAGGAAGGCTAGTTTGCATGGGGTAGTGGTGCTGTATTTCACAAGATCCTAGCTCTCCGCTGGTCTCCCAACTTGACTACCAATGAAAGATAGGTCTCCAAACACTTTTAAAAACAGTCACAATACCAACAGTACTCAGAAACCCATAGATGGATGATATTAATAATAAATGTATTACACAAAAAAAAGCGCACACACACACACGAGATCAGCTGGAATCCCTACCCCCCTCCCCCCCCCCAAAAAAAATTCTATCCCCTGACTGCCCAGAAAAAGCAAAACAATACAACCATGCACAGTCCACCCAAAGTCAAAAATGAAAACCGCGTTCTTTCTCCGAACACGGCAAGCTGCCCGTACACACTATCATGAACTCTTGCTCCACTATCTAGTGCTTTCCACTGAAGTTTCGATTTTCTTCGTGGTCCTAAGTCAGGCTTTGCCTCCACTGTGCTGTCGGGGCCAAGTAGGATCGTAAGGGGCTTGATACTGATAAAGAGAGCGACACGGAGCCCACCACCGTCTCCATGCACTGTCGGGGATTAAGAGTATGCTTCGTGGGTCTGAGGAATAATAAATTGAATGAAAGTTGTAGCTTTTTGTTTTTCTTACCTGATATCCTCAAGAATATCGCACTCCTGTTGGTGCTTGGCTTGAAGTTTCGACACCTGCTCGGCATGAATGTGTTTCAAGGCGACTGCGGGCTTCACCTTAGAGAGAGAAGTTTACTCGCGATCAAACACACACTTCCGACGATTTTGAACGAAAATGTACATCCAATAAACTCCTGTGATACTTACCTTTCGGGGAGGCGGATTCATTTTGTATATCCGATCATTTCGCAAGTGAACAAGCACATTACACACTCAGTCCCACAGCAGTAGCACAATCCACCATTCTTTGGGAAACACTGCGGTTCTGTTTACCTCCCGCCGCACACAGGGAATCCCCTGCAACGGGAGGTAACTTCTGTTGTATTTCCTCTCTGTCGTTGCAGACGACCTGAGCAGCGTGGCAGAATTATTTCTGTGATCACTACGTTGTTCCAGTGTCAGGACAAACACATAAAAACAAACAAACAACAACAACCCAGTAGCAACAATACGAGAGTCAGGCTTTACGGACACTTTCTCCGTAAAAATACGATTGTTTATTTACGTCTCTCTGGTGGGGGTGAAAAACGTGCCATGTTTTGTGTGGGCCGATACCGCTTTGTGTGCGCACGTGCAAACGTGTGTGTGCATGCGCGAGAGTCAACGTGTGTTTTTGAGTGTGTGCGTGTGTGTGTGTGTGAAAATGTCTGCGTGTGCCAACGTGTGTGTGTGTGTGTGTACGAATGTCTGTCAGTGGGCGTATACCGCATCGTCTTAGTCTGCGTGTGCATGCAACCGCATTGATATATTTTGTGTATCGGTCTATGAATGTGTCTTGATAGTGTGTGTACGTGTATGTTCAACCGCATTCAGATAAGTTTTATTTTGTGAACGATTAATGCATTCATTATCTTTTGAATTCTTTCTATATTATTTGAGCGAGTTGCTGACGTGGACCATAAAATCTGAGTATGAAACTGCAAATCTTAGTATGCAGATAGAAATAACTATGTATTTGCAATGATAAGAGCCCCTTACTTTGCCTTGTAACTAATAAGGGTGCATAGTTTGTGTATGGATTAACAAAGCATGCTTTTTTGTGGTCATTTCTTAATTAGCTCGAACCACAGATCAATATGAACAAATAGTCATTTATTCAGTATTTCCTTAAAATTTGATTCATCCTTTCTCTAAACAAAAATGTGTTTTTGGCTCACGTAAGTGTAGCCTATGCGATGCTAACTTTTGTCTGTCTGTGCGTGCGTGCGTGCGTGCGTATGACCCCCCTAGCAAATTCGGGCGCTTCGCGCCCATCCTATTCACTTTCGATTCAAAGTGCACCCCCCCTTACAAAGCAACTGATCCGCCCCTGTATGTATGTATGTCTGTGGTAGAAACTTTAACATTTGACTGAACACCGAAATACTAATTTTACCTGGTTATTATTATTCAAGCAACAGCTTCAAAGTATTGAAGCAATGATCAACATTTTGTCGGCACGTATGTAGTTAAAGTGTGTATCCAAAGAAAATGGGTGGTGGGTTTTGTTTTTTTTTTTGGGGGGGGGGGGGGGGTTAAAAACAGCTGACTGGTTCGTGTTGTGTGTGGTATGTTGACCAGGTCAGGGGTCAAGGTCAGGTCAGATCGCGTGAAGGATTGTGGTATAGCTGCAGTTCGCCGATTCGGAGAAGACGATTTCACATTGTTCGGTTTCGTAGCTCCAGAAAAATAGATAAAGAAGATACCAAAGTAGATTTCCTACAGGTTAATCTGCACAGCGTGTTTCCAGTGTCTACGCGAGTAAGCGCTGTCGAAAGCGCAGTGTCGATCTGGCCATCTGGCAGTCATGTCCCCGTAAGTAGGCCACAGACAGATCTAGATCTAGTGTCTCGCACTCTTGCACCATGTCACCTATGCTTACTGTGTGTGTGTATGTGTGACGGAGTGATTGAGTTTGTGTTACTGTCTGTCGATTTCATACGTGAGCCTTGAAGGCTTCGCTTCTTGTTTCCTATTACAGTATAGTCGGCCATTCCACAAACAGCCACAGAACAGACCTTTCATTGTGTTGGTTTTCTACATAGCACAGCTACAGCCACACATCATAGTACTGCTTCATTGTTTGAGTCTTCCTGTATCTCTCTCACACACACACACACTCACACACACACACTCACACATTGAATTTTCAAAGATCACACAAAGTAGAGTATAATAAAATTTTATTTTATTTTTTGTTAAAAACAGACAAGTTTTAAGTTGGCAGCAGAAACCTGGATATTCACAGTTTGATACCCAACATACAGTTTCCTACTGAATATTCCTTTTGTGTAATAAGAATCGTTGTGTTCAACTACACATCAAAAACCCAACAAAACTGTATCTGAGAACCTTCGTTGAGAAGGGAAAAGAAAAAGTAGTGTGTCCATGTAACAGGTCAAGTCCCAGCCAAGATCAACAGCCACATTCTAGCAACTCTGATTCTTCAGGCAAGGAGAAAATGTTTTCAACAAATAGGAAACCTCCCTTCAAAACTGAAAAAGAAATCATTTCAGACAGGATAATAATTTTATGACCTACCAGTCATGTTGCGATTGATCAGTTCTAGCATTCAAGCTGGGGAAAAACAACTTTAAATCAGCAAGCACTGAGTTCCAGTACAACTACTCCTGCATTTAACAGTGTCTAGAACTTGAATCTGGAAAACAATTCTGTTGTAGCTACTGCTGCATATCATCTTCGCCACTTTGATCTGCAATACATGTTTTACCAATATAATGTGTTGTATATAAAATAATACACATATATCTGTCATCTTTTTTGCATGTCTTTAGTGCCCTCACATCACTCAAAAAATAGAGTTCAGTTTCATCTTTGGAATATGATTGTATCACTCAGAATCATATTCAAACGCAACAAATCAGCCCGACAATTTCCGTGACGAAGATGCTATGCAGCTGCTTTGTAATACATGTACTCAAAGTTAAACCCCAATAGCCTAGGGTCTGCCACAAACATGCCAGATGGAATAACTGCACAGCAGTTTCTTTGTACATGTAAACTATCTAAATGCACTACGGTAGGCAGTGTAGCTTAATCAATGCTATTGCTAATTTGGGCCATTGTTGGCCTGCTCAATCAAAACTTAAAAAGTAGACAAAATAAAAACAAGGGTCTTAAAGGACATATCAGTCCATTCTTTTTCACATTGAAATGCTTACACAGCTAGGACAAAGTAGAATAATCATGTGTACATATAACTCATGTACAAAAGAAAAATCTCAAAGCCAACAAAAAGCAATCAAGAAAACGATATCAAAACAATACAGCCTGCGACTAGCCGCTATTGAGTATTGTCTGACGTAAATAATTTTAATGATGTCAACTGAAAAGTATTACTCTGCTGCTGAAACAAAATGGTATTACCCTTTGAAACAAAACAACAATCCATTTAAAAAAGAACCGGGTTAACAATCTTGAGTAGCAAAGCAAAAGCAAAGAAAAAATATCACAATAAAAGACACTGGCAATGTTTGTGGCAGAAAAAACTGACAGTTATCTTTCCATTAAAAACAAAACCAGTTAAAAACTAAAAGAGACACGTTTTTTCAAGTGCAAGGTAAATGGTGGGAGAGATCTCAGAGGCAGAAATAAATGTTAATCACTGGCAAGCAAACTGTGTTATCACTTGCGTTTCCAAGGACCAACCACAACCCTTGGTTCATCCTTGAAAACTCTGTGATAAAAAACAAACTTCCATGCTTCTGATGAAGCATTGCTCTTTTGTTGCATCAAACCCAACAAGCTGGAATTTTAGGGCTCAGAGATGAATTTGTCAAAGTCAGGTTTTGTCACAATCGGTGAAGTTGCTCTGGTGGTTTGCTGGCTCCATATTTCAGGACTTGTTAGTTCACTCACAAATCCTCCTGGAAACTTTAAGTTGATAGGATTTCGCAATACGCATTGGCATCTATTGCTTTCAACATGGAAGATGAATGTTAATTCTCATAACATCTGCAAGCAGTTCTGACCATCATGACAATATTTGGTGGCCTGCCAGGTTAAACAGATAAAGTTTAACTGCAGTTACCTTAAAAGGTTAATGCCAAGATTGTTCAAAGGAGCCAGCTATGCAACTTGTGATTTGTCGTAATTGGTAAATTCTCAAAGTGAACATTAACAGTGAGATACTTTTGAGTCAATTCAGAAGTTAGTCGTGTCACACACTCTACAGCAAAGCCGCAGTGTGTTTTTCGGTGAAGCTTTGACTTTATCAACCTGCATGTGGATGCAAGATGAAGTCAAAACATGTCTCTTGTTACAACGGTGCGAACTGCAATTGCAGCTTCCAGCACTGTATTAGAACCCCGTAGTACGGATGTGACATTGGTCAACCACTACACATGAGGGCCTCACATTATATATCACAAACATACTCTAACATGCAATTGTTTGAATACACAGGAAATGAGGGACAGGGGTACAGCCATGCACACCGCGTCTGTGTATCTGTGCGTGCTGATGTATTTTCACCTATATCATTTATTCAAACCAAATTCAAACAGATTTGTGTCCTTTTCTTTCTTTTTTTCAAACAGGCTTCCTTTCAATTTATTTTTTAAAATGTGTTACTGCACCACAGATGACAAGTGGTATCAGCACATACCAAACTAAACATTTATTTAAAAAAAAATCATTTTACATCTGAGAGACACTCTGGCACACTTTAAACATTCATATTTACAAAAAAATCACATACACAGGTGAGTAAATATCCACAAACAAGCAGTTGCGATTCATTACCAGAAACAGCAGTCAGTAATATTTCTGCCGATATTTTTTATCTATGAAAACTAAAATAATATATCAAAAAGAGGCTTGTCTGTGTAGGATATGTGAAGCTCATTTTGTGCACAAAAAGATAGTATGTGATTTGTCATCTCATAAACTGAGAGTAAAAATGATAACAAAATTATCATGGAAAAAAAATCAGCAGACAAATAGTTTACCAGAACAATATCTGCTTTCCGTTTCAATGACTGATAAATTATTACTTCCAGATGACGTGTATGTTTGCTCAGAGTAAGAATTTCACAATGTTTCTTTACAAAAATTTAAAGTTATCACAAAGGCCTGATGAAGTCAAATTAATAGCTTGAGTGAAACTATTGTGCATTCTTTAAATGATCAAGTGTTTAGTGTTTCTATCTTTACAATCTGTATCTAGTAACAACACAACTGTACAAAAACTTAGCACACAAAACAGCAGTGATCAGTAATAGTTTTTAACACTTCAGTTCAAGCTTATGCAGTGGCACTACATGGAACCGTCTGTTAAAACACCACTCAAGGTTACAAAAATAAAATCTTTATGAAACCAAACACGAGTTCATGAAACCCATGAAAAATTGTTGTTAGTGTCTAATGACACTGACTTTGGCTATGTCCATTTTAGTCAGAGGACTTCCGGAGGCTGTGAAAAAAAAAAGTTGTCGTTTCATAACTCTCTACAAATAACAATGACACTCTGCAAGCTAGACGTTATTGCTTACCTCAGTCTAGCTCGCAAGTACTCACTTTTAGTTGTTTTTTTGCATCACCATGGCTCTGATTAAAAGTGCAATAAATGTTAATCTGTCAATATTTTTTGTCAAACAATTGCACATTGAAGTGTTCAACAAATGTGATAGGAATCCTAATTATCATTTATACCTACAGTATGTTCACTTTTAGTCACTGGCTCATTAACTGTGTGCGGTATATAGTGCTCAGATGTCAGAATTTTGCATGCTGTTTACTCTTCCAGGAATACAATGTTTCTGTATCATCTCAGGCTAACCCCAAAAGAAAAAAATGTTGATGGCTGTTATTGAAAAACAAAATGGCGATGCAAATCAAAGAGGCACACTATTCAACTGTACAAGCGATTACCTATTCAGATGAATAAAAAACAAAACATGGGCAACAAATAATCTGTTAAAAAAAGTACTTTACACTGAAATTGAGCAAACAACCCTGAGATGAAGTAGTCACAGAAATTAACGATATGTAGAACACCAAAAGTTTCAACCTACTTTCCTGTTTTCAATAAAAAGATCATTATGCTTAGGAACTTCCGCAAAGCTATGGGACTTTTTAAATAACAAGGTATCTCATGAGAATGACAAACTATGACCATGCTTTGAGGGGGTGGGGGTATGTCAATCAGCTCCCACCAAATCTACAGTGTTCAACAGTTTCTTGGAGACAACGGATGCACACACACCCCACCCTCCCCCTTTACCGGCTGTACCCATGCCGATTTGATGTTCCATTGTCTTTACAATCATACAAAATCTTTCAGTTCATATGCCTCTTGTGGGGAATTAATTACCGAACAGAACTGAATTTAATGACATGTTCGGATCTTTGAAGTTTTGGGTGGGAGTTGTATGATTTAGTTTTAATGTTTATATGAAACATTTAGGCCACTAGGCTTGAAGCTGAAAACAGGTAATGCCGATTGCTCACATGGCCAGAGAAAAAGTGAACGAAAAGAAGGGTGATTTTCTTTTCACAGGCAACTTGCTGAAGACAAAATCTACTTGGCTTCAACTTTTCCAACTCCATCTAAAATGATCTAGGTCTCCCTGTATAAATATCAACCTATTCTTAGTTCATGTGTATGTTAGTTCTATGCTGTAAGTACAATTGTATACAAGGACTGTACAAAAACTGCAACACAAACATACATATAAGCATGCACACACCTGCCTGCATATATGTACACATACACACGCTTATATTTGACAAAACTCAACAAAAAGCCAACAAACAATCAAAACAAAATACAATACAATACAAAACAAAACAATACAAAACAAAACAAAACGAAACAAACAACAACAAAAGGCCAGAGGCAGATGTTTGAAGCAAAGTCTCTCAGATGTGGATGGCGCGGCAGATGGTCGGTTTACTTGTCATCTTTGATGGGAGGCGGCGGCAGGAACTGACCCCAAGTGGTGTCCCCAGAACTGGAGGTGGAGGCAGGCTTCCAGATGTCGGCCATTGGTGTGCTGAAGGGGCTGAACGTGTTCGTGTCGCTCATCTTTAGGAATCATAGACAAATTGCAAGCATGCTGTTGTAACCTGGTAATACTCGAGTCACACAAAAACAAATATCAACAAGTCGCGTAAGGCGAAAATACAACATTTAGTCAAGCTGTCGAACTCACAGAATGAAACTGAACGCAATGCAATTTTTCAGCAAGACCGTATACTCCTAGCATCGTAAGTCCACCGCTCGTGGCAAAGGCAGTGAAATTGACAAGAAGAGCGGGGTAGTAGTTGCGCTGAGAAGGATAGCACGCTTTTCTGTACCTCTCTTCGTTTTAACTTTCTGAGCGTGTTTTTAATCCAAACATATCATATCTATATGTTTTTGGAATCAGGAACCGACAAGGAATAAGATGAAAGTGTTTTTAAATTGATTTCGAAAATTTAATTTTGATCATAATTTTTATATTTTTAATTTTCAGAGCTTGTTTTTAATCCAAATATAACATATTTATATGTTTTTAGAATCAGAAAATGATGAAGAATAAGATGAACGTAAATTTGGATCGTTTTATAAAAAAAATATTTTTTTTTACAATTTTCAGATTTTTAATGACCAAAGTCATTAATTAATTTTTAAGCCACCAAGCTGAAATGCAATACCGAAGTCCGGCCTTCGTCAAAGATTGCTTGGCCAAAATTTCAATCAATTTGATTGAAAAATGAGGGTGTGACAGTGCCGCCTCAACTTTTACAAAAAGCCGGATATGACGTCATCAAAGGTATCTATCGAAAAAAAGAAAAAAACGTCCAGGGATATCATTCCCAGGAACTCTCATGTCAAATTTCATAAAGATCGGTCCAGTAGTTTAGTCTGAATCGCTCTACACACACACACGCACAGACAGACAGACAGACAGACGGACAGACAGACAGACAGACAGACAGACAGACAGACAGACAGACAGACAGACAGACAGACAGACAGACAGACAGACAGACAGACAGACAGACACACACACACACACACACATACACCACGACCCTCGTCTCGATTCCCCCTCTATGTTAAAACATTTAGTCAAAACTTGACTAAATGTAAAAACATTCGTCACCCACACTTTTTTTTTCTCCAGCTTATAAGTCAAAGAGGCTGTAATGCAAGGCCCCTCTGTCAAGAGGACACCGCTGACTAAAGGACACATTTCCCTGTTCCTAATTCTCTTCACTGCCTGCTATGAAAGGACACCTGCAATTCAGGAACACATGTTGGCTGCCCTGAAGAATGTCTCTGTCATTACATATTTGGAAAAACAGTCAAAAATAAACCACAAATAAATACAGCAACGAAATAAAATGACACAAAATTTCAATACAAGCGCTCTTGTGCTTACATTCTAAATATTTCAGACTGCCAGGAAGTGTTGTGACTCAACATTTTGCAAAACAAAAACAAGTCTCCCACCAACAACTCCCCTCCCCCCTCTCCTCTCCTCTCCTCTCCTCTCCTCTCCTCTCCTCTCCTCTCCTCTCCTCTCCTCTCCTCTCCTCTCCTCTCCTCTCCTCTCTCCTCTCCTCTCCTCTCCTCTCCCTCCCCTCCCCTCCCCCCCTCCCCCCACTTTAAAAGACATCACAAACCTGTGACTGCGGTGCAGCGCTAGCAATACTAGCAGCTGCAGCAGCAGCAGACACAGCAGCATTGCTCAGGTATCCAGCCTGACTGTCTGCAGCCGTGAAAGGCGGGGCATCGGGGCGCAGCGTGGAATTCTGGGCCACAGTGGTGACAGCAAGGGAGGTGGCGGAGGCAGCCACGGGGGGAGTTGGTGGAGGAGACTGGGAGTTGGCCGGGGGTGGAGCAGTTGGGGTGGAGGGACTCCAGATGTTGGCCAGATTCTGCAGGGAGTTCCAGCCGCTGGATGCGGAATTGGTCAGCGTACTCCAGAATCCGCTAGACTGGAACAAAGCAAATACCGTCAGATATCATGCTAGCTGATTTAATTAACAATTCCCAGTCAAACCAAACATAGCCAGGAATTGAGGACCAAGACACAAGTAGCCCTTGTTGAGTTTGAAATGGGGTTTGGAGGATGTTTTTCTCCATTGTAACTACAATTCATCAGTTGGACCTGCATCATCACTGAAGTTGCAGTGGCACAGTGTTCTGAAGATTGCCTTAAAAAAATTTGTAAAAAAAAGTGTTTTTGAAAAAAGTTGGCAGATCATGAACAGGTCTCTAACCAGATATACACAGTTGATGGAACTAGGTGTCCTGTAAAGGCAAATGGAAGAAGCGGAACAAAAACCGGTCACTTGGTCTTAGCAACAAGACAAACTTAGTTGTAATGACAAAGCAAAAGTTTCAATTGAAACAAAAAACTGTCAAATACAATCAAAACCAGTATAACTGACTGGTTAAAAAAATTGTTTAAGGTGATTTTCATGTGAAAACGGTCAAAATAACAAAAATGTCCAGTTAATGTGAACAGCATGCACTATCCACAGACAGCCTCACAGCGTTTAAACTAGAGTGACTGAGAGGTGATGGTGACTCACAGCTGTGGTGGCAGGCGGATCACTGGGCGAGGTCCAAGCATTGTGAGGATCCAAGGGGAGGTAGTCAGAGTCCCACAGGCTGTCGTTTCCAACAGGCGGTACGTCAAAACCTGGCCAATCTTCTGTCAACACACGTTCCAAAATGAAGTGCAACTGCTTGACACAAAAACAAAGTCATTGTATGCAAACAAACTTCTCATAAAATCGACCAGGGGGAAAGTTAAAAGCTGACACTGATGTTTTGTTTGTGGGTCTTTATGATTTAGATCCAGCTCATCTCTTCTGCCTGAAAAAGGATAGGCAGTCAAAACAAAACATTCTGATGAAATACATCTCTAAGGAAAAGAAAACTGCAGAAAATCAATTGTTTCACTGAGGACAAAATGGCTAATCCGGACCTTTCTTGCGCTGCTGGAACTTCAAGAATCGCTGGCGCCTCTCTGCCTGCAGCTGTTGCATCATGGTCAGGCTGTGCTCACTTCCATCCCCGTACTGCAAGTAGTTGTCTCCTCCTGAAAGACATTGATAAACTTTTAGAAACTCAAACACCTTAGAATAACACAATTCAACCATCCATATGCAGACCTGGGAACCCCTGTTTTGCACTTGGAGTATTCTCAAACAAACTTGGTGTATTTTCAGAAAAATGAGCGTACTCCACACAGTATTTGAACATCCATGATTCAAACATGCTTCACACGCGTCCGTCGCACAGTTAATTAAGTTTACCAATACCTTTAAAACAAAAGCTTCTTTCAATGTTTACTGACAATGACTGTAATCATGTAAGTAGTCTAAGAATATTTCTCGTCGTATTATTTTCCACTGACCGTACTGATCGTATTCTAGACAATCATGTGTACAAAATACAGTGAAATGGTATGGGTTCCCAGGTCTGCATATGGTCGTTTTTGGTCTCATCTACAGTCAATTTTTACTGTTAATTTATTTATTTATTATTACAAAAGTGAAATGCATATCTTGAGTAGTTCTATGAAATTAATCACTTTCAAGTGAATAAAGATATGGCAGGTTTCACGGTATTGATTTAAGCCATTTCCCATTCTCTCACACTTCCAGTCAAAAATAAAAGCGAAGCAGGCTTGGGTTGAGACGAGGACTGAGCCTTCCCCTGTTGGGTAGGCTTAGCCTGTCTCATACTCTGCAGAGCAAAGTCGCAGAACTGTGAGTCCTTGTACGACTGAATCTCTTTCTGTCTAGCGTCCAGCGCCATGTGACTGAACAGAGATCCCTCTACAACCGGAGACACTCTCAAGGTGTCTCTAGTAGCCTGATCCGAGAATTGCGAATGGGCGAGAAACAACTCCCTCCTGCACATAACTGTATGCGAGTAGTGCAGAGAGGAAAGACGCATTTGCTCTTCGTTAACCCTAGCCAGGGCTGTCAGAAGAGTCGAGACGTCGTCCGCATTTTGCTCTTCACTGAGAGTGAAAGGAACGAGGCTGTCGGTCAGCGACCGAGACAACGTCCGGATGAGCGTTTCGGAAATGGAAGCAAGCTCCAGGAGCTGGCGCCCTATCTCCTCCGACGAGAGGAGAGTGCCCTCAGTCATAGTCACAACCGAATCACGCTTGATCGGATTTGACAGAAGAGGCATCAAATCCCGCGACACCGGCAAGGTTGTGCGCGGAAGGGCGAAAGAAGCCAGCAAGTTCCGGCTGGAACTGGGCAAGACAAACTTCCGATGTCCCGAAGGGACAAAGGTAGACGCTTGTGCCTCTGAAGCAAGCCAAGGTTGTGCCTGCTCCGGAACTGGCCCAAAAGGAACCAGAAGCGGAACAGGCACCGAAGGAATACCACTCCCAGGAGGTGCTGGCCTAGCCAACACCTGTGAGAGATGGTAAGCCACTGAGGGCGACTCCACGAACCGGAAGGAGGAGTGATCCTCTTTCGCGGGACGGAAGTCGGCCATCGCCGAAGGAGCAACCAGAGTGGAAGCTGCCGAAGCCGATGCACCCTCAGGAGAGTAACGGGATGTAACCTCCGCCGCAGCTGCAAGAATAGACTTGATCCTTGACGGAAATCCCGAGCGTTTCTCTTCACTGACCACAGACTGAACCTCAGAATGGTCTAGTGAAGAACACTGACCGAAGTCATCAACACCAGAGACGGAAGGATGCACGGAATAACCGGAAACCCGTGTCCCCAGAAATCGTCCTGACTCGTCCCTTGACCATGAGGAAAAGGGTAAGTAGAGCGACCATCCGAAACCGCCGGACCTGGATGAGCGGAAGTCACAACACCATCCGGGTGAAGCCACGACTGCCCCGGCCGGGGCACAGAGTGCACGAAAGCCGACCCCTGTTGCTCCCTCTCTGGCATGCATGCGGAAGTGCCAGGCAGAGGGACAGCGGATCCGGCCGAAGCCGGAAACGCAGCCGCCGAAACCGCAGAATGCGGAAACGAAGACTGCATAGACTGAGGCCGGAAGCCACAAAGCCCGGAAGCCAGTCTGCGGTCCATCCCGTCACTGTCGTTGGAGCGTACGAGTGTCGGAGGACCTATGCTTCCGGTGGAAACCGGAAACGCAGCAGCCGAAACCGGCTTCCGCTCCTGTTCTGCAAAGTCCGAGCCCTCGGGGGGGATCATCGGTATTGTCAGACCAGTAGAATGCAAGGAGTGACCTTGCCCCAAAGAACTGTCTCCCAGCAGGGAGCGTCCAGACGCCTCACTAGGGCTGTAGGACCAGTTTGACTTACCGGTAAAGCCACCAGCGGAGGCGGAAACCGACAAGGCAGGAACCTGCTTCCCGGAACCGGAAGGCACCGACAAGGAAGCCAGGGAACGAACATCCCCCACGGACGGCGGAAGCCCAACGCTGCTGGACGCCGTGGAGCGCTGCATCTCCTCTTTCACCAAATTCCGTATCTCTGGAACTAAAGACTTCAAGAGAGAGGACACCAGAGCACCCTGCTCCGGAAGCAACAAAGAGGGAGACGCAGAAACAACAGAAGTGACAGACTGCGAAACAGCACAAGTGCTAGGAGCAGAAATAGGCATGGACACAAGAGTGTTGTGAGCCTCATCCGAAACAACAACAACAACAGGTTTAGAAGAAGAGGAGGAAGACTTAGGCTTAATCTTGCCTTTCAAGTCGGCTTTCCCACGCCGTTTATCGGAATCAGGCATGCTGACTGACAACAAAAATGGCGTACAACACAAAAAATTACTGAAAACAAACAATTCCGAACGGACAGAAAATTCAGCAACTAATAACAGTTCTAGAAGAACAACGAACTAACCAAGCTTGCCAACTACAGATGCCGGCAAGCACAGTTAAAGACCACTCTTATCAAAGTCAGCCAAGCTAACTAACAACAAAAATGGCGACAACGCAAAACAGTTACTGAAAACACAAGTCCAAAATGGACAGAAGTTCAGTAACTACATAGCGAAAAACTTTCGTAAACAAAAATAAGAACGAGCTCACCAAATACAGGAGCGCGCAAGCGGGAAAGACAGGTAACGTGGCCGGCAGGTGAAAACCCTTCACAAGAGTCAGCCACGGGAGCGCAAAAAACAGATACACCCTTCCCTCAAGAGGCTGAAAAGTCGTATGATTATTGCCATAACTCTCAGGGTACCTGCTCATTACCATGGCTATTTTTAGCCTTTTTTGGTGATGGGGTTGCTTCCCTTTAAAAATGTTAGACGGGTAAGCGTTTTCAGAACCTAGCATCTCAGACTGTGTCAAATGCTATATGTGATTCGGAGTAAGAATATGTAATTTTATCAAACTTCTATAATCAGTGAAAAAGCTAAAAATCTGATCGAGCATGAAGAGGTAGCGATCGTGTGGTAGCGATCGTTGCGGACAGACGGCATATTACTCGACAAAAAGGCAACAAAAACAACAAAATCTCACCTGAAAAAAGTATTCACAAATCCCGCCTTCGGCCTCAACTGTGAAAAGTGTGTAATATGTCACATACGGCATAGGATTGCCCGGAAATGACAACGTAAGTGAAAGTAGCGATCGTTGGAAACCCTGGACAGACGAAGGTCGGACATTCCAAGAAATGGACACGGCACGGAATTTCGCGAAATTTCGGTCATAGTAAATGCTTTCCTATGAAGTACAGACTATAAAGGTGTGTTTTCAATGTCAAAATAAAATCATGTTATCATTTTCTTGTGGTAAAGTAGCTTACTTGGTTTATCTGTGAAGACTTAGTTTTTCGATTCAATTTTTTGTGTGAAAAATATGTAATGCATAATTCATATTTGGGCTTTTGTTTTTGTTTGTATGGTTAGATATTGCAGCTCTGCTATCAAATATGACCATTCAGTGTGAATTGAGTGCCTTTTCGTTTCACTTTTCACATCAATGGTTGGCTTCTGTCATGCAGGAGGAAATGGCGTCTGTCCGGATTCACACGATCGCTACCAAACACATGTGCATAAAATGCCAACAAAAACAACTCAAACGATTTTTGTTTCAGAATTGTATTCAAAATGACACATTTGTGCATTGCATATAAAAAAAAAACCACTGAGAACATTGGTTCTGCAAGTTAGAAATCAGAGCACATTGTGCAGTCAACAGAATGTCTCAATACCGTGAAACCTGTCACATATACATGATTTCAACAGCTCACACAACTGACGCTCGGACACACACTGACTAGCAGTAGCACATACAGGCACACACACCCAAAAGATAAGATATTGCAAACGTACCTGCTGCAAAGTACTCAGGCTTGGCAAACCCGTCGGCGTTTGGCTGTGGGCCAAAGAAAGGAGCGGTGTGCTCGTCGATGGTCTGCAGTCTGAAATTACTGCCCCTGAAACCAATCACCATCATAGTAAGACTTGTGTCCATTCACTTTTTAAACGTATCAAAACCAACACTGCCTCTCAAACATATCCTACCAACAACAATATGTGCACCTTCCCCTGATCTACAATCAAAGTCAGATGTGTTTACTGAGGTGACAAATTATCTTGATAAGCCTGCTTTTAGAGTAACGCAAGCCATACAAAAAAATGCTGTGAAATTATCATTTTAAGGATAAAAGTGGCTTGTTCATTTCAATGCTTGTGAATCTTCAAAGTGCCAGGAGACTGGTTCCACATAACTCTCACTTACTGTTGTCTATAATTTAGTGTTTATTTCCCTTTGTTTTCTAGATCTTGTCATCATAAGCAAAGCAAATCATCACGCAGCATGTGACAAATCCACAAGGTCTTCTTAGACACTTCAACCCATAACAACACTGATGTAATTTTCAATGAAAAGAGGCTAAGAAAACATGAGCTCTTAGTGACTTACACTGGTCCGTTGAGGTTTGGGTTCACAGGTACGCTGGTCCACTGGCCATTGGGACGTGCTTCTGCCGTCATCAGACCAGGGCTAGTCTTAGGAGGCGCCAGTCCTACAAACACATTCCACATATTATATGTTACAAATTATATTGAGCTTGCTTGAAACAAAAAAAGTCAAAAGTAGATATTGCTGTTTTCCCCATTATATCTGAGAGGTCTTTTCTCCACTGCTATTGGTGAAGGGCTAAAATTCGGTGAAGGATTATCTATAAAGTCTCACAAATAACACATAGAACACTGATCATCACAAACCAACTCTTACCAGCCAGAGACGGCTCGGAGTACGCAGGAAAGCCAGCCTGGAAGCGGCCACCATCGCCCAGTGGAGAGTGGTGACTCCTGCCGGCCAATCGTTGGGAACTGGCCACGGCATCAGTCTGGGTGGTGGTGGGGGAACCGAGGCCGGTGGCGCTGACAATGCTGCTGTAGCTGGAAGAACGACTGGAGCCTGACAGATTGTCGGGAGAAAGACCACCGCCCGTGCGACCGAAGCCAGCACTGCCAACTCCTCCTGACTGCTGGGCAAAGGTCTCAGTCTGAATGGACAGCTCGCTCAGGTCGTCTGAAAGTTGAGCCAAATATATTAAAAAAAAAAGTTCATCACATTCTCTTAAGTAAAAAAAAAAGATGTTTAAACAACGTAATGTAATCGGTTTGTATGTTCAAATTATTATCCAAATAACTATAACTGGCTTACAGTTTAAAACCTTCTGAACTGCATATACACTAAACATTTTAGCAGTGCAAAACTGCTGCTTTTTTTCACTTTCTTTCCTTCTCTTGTTTCAGGGCTTTTTATGGTAACAAGTTTGTAACACAACCCTGCTTTTGTCCCATACACAGTCATGTCAACAGAAACTGATCTCTCAGGCAGGCAAGCAAATTAAAGAAAGCACAACGGTTCAAAAACTCATGCCTAACAGTAGATTATAAATCCGTGCAAGATACTGAATCTTTCAATACACAGATTCAATGAGAATAACAAGTTACAAATTCAGACATACAATGCAAGCATGCTACTGTTACTGACAAAGGTACATACTACAACATGCATATTTCAGACTCAAAATACACTGACGACAAACTGAAGTTAGCTGAGTTAATCACGAAATGGCACACTGAGGGAGAAAGCAAAGGACACTGTATTCTATCGTACTGGGATTTTTGTCAGTTCAGCGAGTCTGCCTGCGCTGGCCGGTTTGCTGGTGCCGGCTAATTATAGTTGACCTGGCCTCTTTCGTATCAAGCGGAAGGACGCGCTGGATGGAGGTCAGTCTTGGAGTGCCAGTGAAAATGCCGGTCTGTGAAAAATACGTGTTTCTTGGTGTGAAAAAGGGATGGTTTCCGTGACATGGCCCTCGGATTATGTTCATCTTGTGTATTTGGCTACTCTAACATACAGGGTTTGTGTTAGTGCAAACTAGAGTTGCGTTGTCGACTCCTTTTGTTTGATTTTGTGGTAATACTGATATCACTCACAGTGACAACGTGCTTCTTCGCTCCTGTTAAAAAAACGAGAATGTGCGCGTTGTGTATCCTTTTATAATCACGCTCAATGTTGATAGCAGCCCCCCGACTGTGTTTTTATTTTGCTGCCAGTAAGTACTTAGTCTAAACTGTGTGATAGTGAGAAAAAGTTGCATTTGTGGTGTTTGTATTTGATTTCTGGAGCAGTTTTGTGCTGTACTTTTTGTTAAGCCATGCCGTGGTTCTCGAAACAGGCACTCGATACAAGACACTTTTATATACAGTATGAAAGTCACTGTGGCTGTTGACTCTAGCTAGTGCATTTCATCTTTTCTGTTGTGTTATTGCTTGTTTTGTTTTGCATGTTCCCCCTTCGTTTCTGTTCTTAAGCATATGATGTGTTTAACTTAATGTTGTGACTGTAATTGTGCTTATGTTCTTGCTTGTCTGTATGTGTGTACATGGTTTTGCTAGTTTTTTTGTGTCATTTTCTTTCAATTTGTAGTCACTCTATTTAATGATTTACTAGATGAATACCCGCTTCGCCAGGTACAGCTTCGCCGGGAAGAAGTAGAGCCGAATACTTTGCCGGGTGTACGACGGCTTCGCCGGCGCACCGTACGAAGGAAGGGAGATAAACGCGCAAAACACTGGAGAAGATAAGGAAGAGTTACTGGGAATGGATGTACAGAAAAACCAAAATCGGTTCAGCGCTGAGAGCACGCACGTGTTCAAAATTTTCCACGATTGTGTCCGGGGTCTACCTGAATATGCCCACCAAATTTGAAGCAGATCCATCGAGAACTTTGGCCGTGAATCGTGAACACACAGACAGACAGACACACACACACAAGCCGTATATAGATATAGAAGGTGTCTCAGTTAAGAATGGCGGCAGTGCAACATACGGAAGATCTCCACATATTTAGGCTAAATGCTATGTGCAGAACTTGTGGCAGAAGATCAAAGGCAGCGAAGGACAAACAACATATCATTAGGCATTGCAAAAACTACGCATCAGTGTTGTTTCAGTTTTACGGTATTCAAGTTTCTGAAGAAGCTAATGGCACATCTTTCTCAAGTACATTATGTGTAACATGCGCTGTTGCATGTTTGTGATTATTTGCTTTGAGTGTAGCACTAGCAATTTTTGATCCCGCCGGAAAGAGTGTGTTTGAGCTCACAATTGAACCGTTTTGTTTGAAATTACGCTCACTCTATTCCATTAGAGTGCACGTCATCTTCTTTTTTCTGAAGCATCTCAGAAAAATAACAACCCCAACTGTTGTGCTGTGTTGTTTTGTTTCGTTTTGTCTGTTCTGTTTTGTTTGCGATAATGAAACAAACGTTAAATTGTCGTCGGAGCGACGAGTTTTGTTTCCTGTGGTATATACAAGTTTGTGAGAACAATAGTGAAAACAGAGTCTGTGTTGAAAAACTTTCAAATCGACTTGTGTGCTGCAATTGGATTACTGATGTATGGCGCTGCAATGATACCAGTCAAAAGTCGTGTATAGGAGTGGCCGTCAGGTAGGCTTTTTGTTTTCTTCACATGCAGCTAACAATTTGCATGAACATGTATTGAAAGACCGTTTTTTCTGTCTTTTACATTACAGGCATTAATTGCACTATTTTGAATTATATAAACGCAAAACAAATTTCACATGCGCACCATACGCATGCCTATAATATGTTTGTAAATACGACTGTATTTGTATATATTTTGTAAAGTGTTGTACATATATATCAGTGTACTTTTGGATTACCTTTGTCTTTTTTTTTCTCTCCAATATTTTGTGTTCTTTTATTGTGGCACATTGATTATGATGCTTTGAGATGTTAGGTTTCCTGTTGATTTAACTGACAGCATGCATGTGTTTTTCAGATCTGTAACGTGTGGTATAATTATTTACTTGAAGAGCAAACACCTTTTTTTAATTCTCTCATTTATCCTTTTTTCTGTCTTGTAAATTGTGCCATGTTTTATTTCATATAACTGACAAGTAGTATCCTCTGTGTTGTCTTTTGCTAAATATTATGGCACTTCACGGGAGTTCCGGATGTTAAGCGCAAGCAGGTGTTTATTATCAGCAGCTCACAGACTACAGCGAGCGAGCCAGCCTTCGGCATCAGCTTATCGCTGTGTTTGCTAGCTGCCCGCGGCAAGTATTCAGCATTTCTCAGTTCAAGCGCCAGTGGCAGTGTGTGGGAAAGACGGGGAAGGGGGAAGGGAGAGAGTAATAGGCGGGATGCAGGTTGCTTTGGCCAGCTATTTTTAACTCCAGCTGAGCGTGCATGGAATGGAATAGTGTAAAGAATGTTAGAACAAAGACAAGCTACACAGTGTTTGTTCACTCGATGTATCTGTTGTTACACTTCGTATACATAAAACCTTTTCACCACCTAAGCAATTTATTTTCAGTATGACCAATAAAAATGGGAAGAAAGTTATTTTTTGCCCACACCATCACCCTAAAAGAAAAAAATCTGCCTGAAAGTTGAAAGTCGGTCCAAAGCACGACAATTATATCAGTCATTGTAAATAATTACATCCATACCCTGCAAAGCTTCAAGCCTAACTTTCTTTTATCTGAACTTTGTTAGCTCATAACAAATCTATCACTGAATGTACACTATTTACAAGATGTTGCACACACACACACACACAAAAAGCCACAAGCCCTTCATTACCAAGAAAACACAAACACCTCTACTTCCCTACTACTCAGACCATGAGAAGTTGACCTCACCCGATCTCAGTCTTAACTTAATGTAAAGAGGAATGAAGGAGCAGGAATAAAAATAAAAGAATGAATAAATCTAACCCGGCGCGGGACTGCAGCTCGTAGGCTGATCCCAGGCTGGAGGGGGGGAGTCACGATCAGAATCGTCGTCTCCTACCGTGCGCAACAAGTAGTCACCTACACAACAGTCACAAAGGCCACGAGATACACACACAGCCACAAGAGCGCTAAACAACACAGTGGGTGACAACATACAAGCAGTCATGCCAATTTTAAATCAACACAGCTTCAATGATTAGGGGGCTGGTGCAGGCTTCTTGCTCAACAGTGAATAAATCATGCTCTATTCTTCTGTGGAAATGAAAAGCAAAACAATCAATGTGCTTGGCTAAGGTTACTTTCCACCATTTAGTCAGTCATACTTGGAAGATGCATGCTGGGTATTTACTTGTTTCTATAACCCATCAAACTCTGACATAGATTACAGGATTGTTTCATGTGCTTTGGTCCTGTGCTTGTGTGAAATACGAATTCACACAATACAAAAGGGGATAAGACACTAGCAGGTCAGCACATAATTTGATCAGAGATATTGGCCAAATCTTCCCCATGACCCTCGACCCAAAAGGTGCAGCCAGGATTCGAACCCTGGACCTTCAAGCTTGAAAAATGACATCCTTATTAGGCTATTGCGCATATCAGCAGTTGTGTTTGAATACTATACATCTCAACTTCAGCAGGTATAGCTGCCTGCAAAATATACTGAACTGCAAAAAACATAGTAACAGACATTCACAGATACTGTTGCAAGACTGAACAGTTATAACTTATATGAGCAGTACAAGAGTTAGTCAACTTTTCTATGACAACAAAAAATACAGAATACAATAGAATGAAACCAACATTGCAACAAGTAAGACTGGCTACTGATTTGGTTTTGTTTTGTTTGGTTTGGGTATTTTTTTCCACTCTTGGGAGTTTCCTTTTCTTATTTTTTGGGGTCTTGACCTTGCTGTAAAAGCAAATTTGATGACAAATTACTATCATCATATCAGTGCATTCATTTCATTGGAATTCAGTATGACTGCTGCCATGTTTATTGTGTTGCTCGCCTCATGAATTCTACAGATGACTGAAAACGCTTGAAAGTTGCACATTTCTCCTCAAGAATTATATTTTGTGAGCGTGAAGAGAAATTCCCCACAATATACTAGCAAACATCTACATCTTTACATTTCTAAGCGAGAAAGATCATGCAACTGCTCTAAAAGCATGAACTACTAAGACTAGCTAAACTATTCGACTATTTTTATTCATATCATGATTTAATATTCAAATATTGTTGAGCAAGAAGCCTGCACTAGACCTTCAGTCATTCACAAACATAATAACAATTGAAGCCAATTAACAGAATGTGATTGGCATTCCTTCAAACGGATCATAATAAACTCAACTAGTGCAAGTCAAATGGTGGGTATGAATGATACAACAATCAGCATGACAAGAAAAATGTTAATGAAAATATTCAGACAAAACATTGGAGTAACAGGGTAATACAGCTGATGTTAGACTTGTGAGAAATATCCACAGGAGTCAAAGCATACAAATTATGTGCAGCAATTAAAAGAACTCTCATGGTTGCAATGGTCTTAAAATTTCTCATTAATTCTTACAGGACAACACTTTTTTTCAATACTCTTTGCCTCTATTTCATCTCGATAGAAGAGGCATACGTTAAAGTCTCCTCCTAACATGCAATGGCATAACAATATCAGTACGAAGCTAAAATGTTGCAATCAATTGTAACATTTTACAAATAACAAATAAAAGACACTGAAAAATAGCAAGCATTTAAATTCAAAGAGCTCATCATCATCTAGTTCCGATAATAGTAATATCAACAGGCCTCAACTGCAACTCAGATTAGACAGCAAGTCATAAGTCACACAACATCTCAAGTCTACACAAACACACAAAACAAAACAACATTAACATTATAAATCCATCAACAGACATGCCTGTCTTAGCAAGAGCGCTTCCTTTACCTTGTCTAGCAATGATGCCTGGCTACAAACATGCTGGCACGATGTCTCACAATACTGAAGCACAGCAACGACACAACCGAGAAAACAACTCACTTTTGGGCTGGGCGCGAGCCTTCTTGCTTCGTCTTTGCAGATCTGCGTTTGCAAGGGCTCCGTTCTGTTCTTTCTCCTTTGGCAGAGTGTAGTCCAGTTCCAGAGTACTGAAAACAAAGATTTCACAATCTTCAGAGTGTTGTTACAGGAAGACGGCACAAGTGAACAAGATAGCGAGGAAGGGAGACAACTGATAAAAGGACAAAAAGGACATCATGGGGAAAGAATGAGCCTGACTAAAAAATTGAAGCAGAACTATAAAAGAAAAGATCGGGCAATAAAATAAAACAAACATAAAAACAAAGCATGAATGCAGGATTAAGGAAAACATTTTCACATCAGAAAGGCAATACACCAGACAGGTAAAAATGCACACACACAAAGAAGACCAAGAGCAGGATAACAAGGATAGAGAGAGAAGTTGGAAACAGAAACAAGAGCAGCAAGAAAAATCTCCCAAAGAGAACGAAGCAAAACAAAGAATTTTTTTTTTACCTGGGACGCATGATGTCTCCACCAAAGATCTTGGGATTGACACGAATCTTGCGATGGGCTTTGGACTTGGACGTCAATTCAAAATTGTTGTCATCTTCGGTCAAGTCGCCATTGAAGACAGCAGCGACAGCCCTGTCTGGCTTTTTCTTTGATTTCCTAGGTCCGCCCAGGTTCATGGGGATGTAAGGTTCTGGCGTTGAGTCTCTTGCGTTGCTGTTCTGCTAACAACACCAAGGGAAACGACAAACGAAAGGAGTTAATAATTGTCAAGGCCTTGGAACAAGCAGTTTGATCAAAGAACAGTTTATGCAGGATCCAACACTGCCTGTTCACAGTATAGCAGAACCGCCCTTTGAAAGAAATATAAAATGTAAAACATCTTCAAAATCTTACAATATGTATTTTAGACATTTTTGAATGGTATTCACTTCCTTAAAAATTCTTCAGACCCAAAAAGTTAACAAGGGTCGCATCGACTTTTAGCAATTTGCGTACGTTCATGCACCACAAGACCTATTCTGCGCAGCAATATGGTTTCAATGATTTAAACACCTGCAAAAGCTGAGAAGTGCTGAGCTCACCTTATCGTCCTGTTCGCCTCCTGCTGAAGAGTCTGTGGTTGTCGACGATGTCTCATCCTTGTCATCTGGAACAGAGTTGTCTCGACGGAGGAGTCTCTCCTTCAACAGGTCTCGCTCGCCTCGGCTTTTACCCCGCAGCTTCTTGCCGCGTACCTTGGCTGTAAACAGTAAGCAACAGATCAAAGTTTCATGAAGATCTGTCCAGTAGTTTTTTCGGAATCGCTCTACACACAGACACACGCACACACATACACCACTTTGTCTCGATTCCTCATCTATCTGAAAACATTTAGTCAAGGTTTAACTTTAACTAAAATGTTAACAGAAACACTGACCTGGCAACCTTGAAGTGTGAGTGGAGTCCAGTATAGGACTGGTGTCATCATCCAGGTAATCATCAGCAGCTTCAGAGGCCGTACTTCGGTCTCTAGGATCGTCATCAGCTTCCGCCAATTTCTTGGCAGCGCTGGGACAGGAGGAGTCCTTGTTCAGTTTGTAGTCAGAGATGTCCTCAGGCGCAGACCCATTGGGAATGATGTTTCCGTTGTCTGTCATGTGGCGTTTGCTTGCCTTGCCCTTTTTGGTGGCTTTGACGTGATTGGTGTAAGTTTTGTCGAGTGCTACAGTGGTCTCCAGCGCAGAGGGCTGCTCAACGGGTGACGTGCTATCAGAACTAATGGTGGTTCTGCCGCTATTGCTGTTGGTTCGAGTGAGTACTGGTGGCTCAGACTCTTTACTGAGACAGCTCCCATTACTTTCTGGCGCTTTTGACGGTGCTTTCAACATATTACTTTTGCTGGATGCAAAGAGCAGTTGACTGGGATTGAGTCGGCGTATGGTACTGAGGATGCGACCCAAAAGCGGTTTGTGGCCATTGGTCTGGGAGTGATATTCAACATGGCCATTGGCTTGAATCATCGACTTGGCAGCTGCCACTCGCAGATCCTGCCCCAAGGCTGAGGAAGAAGGCATACTCTGAACAGCAGAGGGAGATCTGGGTGACACGGGGCCCAGACCCGCCACGTTCCGCAAATCAAACACCTTGCCTTTGTCAAAAGTCTGAGTTGCGTTGCTGACTTTGAGCTTGCGGCGAATGATGTCAGCCATAATGATGCGGTCGCCCTCGAAATAGGCAGCCAGGCAGATGCAGAGAAAAAGAAAAGACATAATGCACATGATGCAGTAGTAGAGCACCGGCTCCCAGTGTGGGCGAGGGAGAGCGGAAGAACAGCGAGAGAGGAGATGTGGTGGCACGGTGGCCTGTAAAGTGTAGTTGGCTGGCGGCCCCAGGCTGGTGTGCACCGTCAGCATGCGTCGTATTCGGGACATGGTAAAATCCGGGGTAAATCTGCAACAAAGCCAACGGGACGGAATTGTAAGTACAGAACAAAGAGATGAAGAAACAAGCACTTAAAACGTGATCATAATCTCAACTTCTTGAAGGACTTTTTTCCCCTTACAACGTTAGTTTATTTCAATTTCGCAGGTCGTAAATTAGAAAACTGCTTATTACCATGACTCATTGATTACTCAGGGGAGGCAATAAAAGTGAAAGTATACAAGTCTGAACTTATGCAACCCCACCATCAGCCTATTATCTGTTTATATTCAGAGATCAAGCAATTCACCTTTTTCACAACACAATTCCATCTTCTTACCCATTCTGATTTAAATCTCTCCTTTCCAAATCTAAAATCCCCCCCAAAGTTAAAATCACAATAACAAAAGGCTTAAAGAGACTACCCCATACAGAATTCTTGCGCTCCTCCACGCATACACACACCAATGAAGAAGATAACACCATTACTCACGCTATGTCAACTTTTTTGGTGGTGTTGGGCAACATCTCAAACCCATCGCAATCCAAAACTTTGAAGCCATAGCCTTCGCAGGGCGAATCGTTTATGCTGAAGCCTTGAACGTAGAATGCCAGCTGGCCGGTGTTGCGCATTGTGAACTGTCGTCGCACCGTGAAGTGGGGCACCAATAGCTTGCTTGGTTTCTTTTCTGATACTGCAAAAGGTTATAAACACGAACTGAATGAATCTGAGGGGAAAAAGCACAAACTCTTCAATAAACACGAACAGAATAAATCTGAGGAGAAAACCACAAACTCTTCAAAAAACACGAACTGAATAAATCTGAGGGGAAAACCACAAACTCTTCAATGAACATCTTTCCAAACTGCTAAAAACAATGAGAATACTACAAGGTAGGCACAGGCCATGAAGCAAATGGCTGATGGTTAGCAGTATTGTTCTCACTCCTCAGACATTGATGCAAACTTTTTGGATCCGACGCATGCTTCTGTCCCCTGGCCAGTCGACCATCCGAAAGAGTTTGGCAGGTAGCAGGTCTTCTGACTGAAGAGTGTTTTTGTAGCCACGACATTTGGACCTATGCATTAATTCTATCCAGGTCCAACTGACCTATTGTCCTCTAAGCCTTGGAACAACACTGTGTAAGCATTACACGGAATAAGCAGGTGAAACACTTACTGTCACAATTTTTCAAGTGCTTCTCAGTCATCTCAAAGGTTAGCGGCGACTGGGAGCCAGGCTTTTTGTTGCTGAATTTCATCTCTCCGGAACAGCCTTGCCCCGTCACCACCACTGTGTCCATAATGGTCAGGTTGTTTCTGTTACAAGAAAAACAAATAAGTACGGTAAACACAACATCAAGAACATAGCACTGTTTTGAGTGTGTACAGCAAACACAGATCGCCTACTGCATAACACAGCATAAAGGAACAAACTTAGCTGTACACGCCGTACATTTTTTCAAATAAAAGTCTTGTGAGGAAAGGTGTTGTAATCAGTTCCTTTTTTTTCTACCCGAGCAGATCATGAGAAAACTCCAGCAGCCAACACAGCAGCTACGTCCAGTTTTATGATCCTGCATTATCAGAACTTTGTTAATCACAGAAATACCGGTAAATTTACTTCCCTTTTAAGACTCCCTCCTTTTTCATTTGAAGACTCCGTCCTAATGAAAATCTAATTTGTTTCCAGATAGGTTTTACAAGGGGGTTCCACTATAATCACTCCTACTCCCAGCAACAATCTTTCTTACCTGATGAGGATTAAGGAAGACCTGGCCAGATCGTCCCTGGGTTGAAATCCTATCTGCACCTTGAGCTTGCCGCCTGGCTGGAGAATGGCGGCAATGGACTGCTTGTGGGGCGTTACTCCCAGGGTGTTTTCCACGTTCTTGATGTGATCCAACACAGGACTGCTTGCACCGGGCTGCAGCAATACAAAATATGTGACACACTCTGGAGGCCTCAACATGTCCATAATGCAGGGGTCACACTGAATTCCAGTGATTTGCATCGTTTGCACAAACAAAAATGAGTTTGACCCCTGTTATGACCCTTCTGACCCCTATATGACCCCTCTCAACAGTATGTTGCCACATTTAAAAATCACTCAAAAGAAATCTGAGTATAAACTTCCCAGTCTGTTTTCCTCAGTTCTTTAACTTTTAACTCGCCTCATATAACTTCTACAGGTACCCCCTTTACAATATTCTTGTCAAACTGTTGACTTGTTTCAACTCAATGAACACTTACTGTCAAATTTTCCAAATCATAGAGACGGAATGTATCCAGATCCTCTGTTTCTATGAAATCAGTGAGATCTGAAGACAATCTGAAAACAAAGACATACAGATGATTATTCAATCTTCCACAAATGATTTTTCAATCTTCCACAGATGATTTTTCAATCTAAAAATAAAGACATACAGATGATTTTTCAATCTAAAAACAAAGACAAACAGATTATTTTCCAAGTGAATCAACCACACACCGGGAGTTGTGATGACTATGACTCACTCATTCACAGATTACTTGGAAGAAAAAAAAGATTCTGAGAAACAGCGTTTATGGTTTTCAAAATGATGTCAAAGGTTATAAATCCTTAATTAAAATCAGCACTTCATTGCAAAGAAGAGGACTAAATTGACAAAATGAACATTGCACAGTGGTTCTACAGTGTTCAAAGTACCTAGATATGCTGAGACCCAAAACAGGTTTTTGACAAATATTTGGTCCAAAATTTTGTGCCACCTCTGGCATTAACTTGCTTTATGAATTTGTTACCAGCATGATGTAACAAAAGCGGTGGTCACTGACCCGTGACTCGTGAGATCAATGATGGTCCCCGGGTTGGGGTACAGCGACAACGGCAGCACCTGGATCAGCACCGGGGTATCTGCTGAATTCTCCACTATGAAATCAGCACGCTGCAAAACAACACACACATTCAATCATTGATAATAGATGATTTTTGAAAAAAAAACTCTGGTTTGTATGGGTTGTAAAAGAGTTGTTCTACCTCTGACAAATGAAGTCACACGTGCTCTTGTCCGTGTGTTTCACACACACCCCTCACTAGTGATTGGCCCGTCCAATGTTTGTCCAAGGAATCAAGGGTATTCACTCTTTCACAACCCTTCTTTTTCTTCGGAATTTGTCTGTTGTGTCATTCTCTCTTCAAGTTTTGACTTGAGTCAGCTAATAATAACGTCTCTTCTATCATCCTGTTAAGTATCAAATCAAGTTTAAAACATCAGGGCATTCAAATGACAAATCAAACATACCAATGGTTAAAACAAAAATTTTCAGCTTCAGCCAACAATTTTTTTAACTAATAAGATTTAAACAGAATCCAACAAAAGACTCAGGAAGCAGGGAATCATGTACGTTATCTACTTTTACCCGCTAGCTTTCACGTTCCTACTAACGGAACTCTGAAATTAACAGATTATACCAAAATACTCAAGAAGATATCCATGAGTTGTATTTATATTTCAAACTAGATGGTCGCTATGCAAAGGTGAATTATACAACAACAAAAACTCGGTGGGGACCATTGGGTCGATCGTGGTTCGCAGGTGGTCATTATCAAGAGCGTTGGTCGTAAGGGCGGGTTTGACTGTACTTACTGAAATATTCCCAATCTGCGTCAGCGGGAATTTCAACTTGGACTTCCTGACTAATGACGGCCAGTGAAGATGTGCTTGCGCGGAGAAGAGAAACCCCCGCACTTGGTTTGTATCCAGTTCTATTGTCACATTGGCACTGAAAGAAAGAGGGATGAATACATCACAAGTTCACTTTTTGCATCAGCAAATGGTACATTTAATTACCAGTGAGGGCAGTTAGACCTACATCGCATCTGATTCCTTTCTTGGCTTGCCACCCCAAGTTGACCTCACCTACAGAAGCTCAAGACAAAGACAACTTTTCAGAAAAGTAGAACACGCATTGAAAACATGAGCCCATGGCCCTGCCAATTGAAGCTGACTTTTTCTGCACTGGAGAGAGACCTCTAACAATGATATATTACAGCACAAATGCACATTTGCATCCACAAACACTGTGCTATCACACACACACACACACACACACACAGTGTGCAAATATGCATGCACGTACCCATGCATGCACACACACTTCAATATCAATCAATCAATATGAGGCTTATATCGCGCGTATTCCGTGGGTACAGTTCTAAGTGCAGGGATTTATTTATTTTATTTTTATTTTTATGCAATTTATTTATGCCGTGTGAGATGGAATTTTTTTACACAATACATCACGCATTCACATCGGCCAGCAGATCGCAGCCATTTCGGCGCATATCCTACTTTTCACGGCCTATTATTCTAAGTCACACGGGTATTTTGGTGGACATTTTTATCTATGCCTGTACAATTTTGCCAGGAAAGACCCTTTTGTCAATCGTGGGATCTTTAACGTGCACACCCCAATGTAGTGTACACGAAGGGACCTCGGTTTTTCGTCTCATCCGAAAGACTAGCACTTGAACCCACCACCTAGGTTAGGAAAGGGGGGAGAAAATTGCTAACGCCCTGACCCAGGGTCGAACTCGCAACCTCTCGCTTCCGAGCGCAAGTGCGTTACCACTCGGCCACCCAGTCCACACTTCTGCCACAAACACACGCAATATGTGCAAACATCAATCCTTACTGAATGAGTACCAATGTTCATGATAATGATGATGACGATAACGGGTTCCTCGGATCCAAGACAATGGTAGTATCAACTCTCAGGTAACTGACAAATTCCATCATGCCCTGCTAGAGAAAAATGACTCACGTATTCTGCCCGGTGCGTTCCAGTCGGTGCCACTTCTGCTGGAGTCGCGTGTACAGGTACTGGTCAGTGTCGGCCACGTCCTTGTCAAGGGTAAGGCCCAGTAGCCACTGATGACCAGCTGCAAGCACACAAATGCATGACAAATACTGACCAGTGTAACTCAACATGCACATACAAAGTGATCCTGATAAGTGCAATGCACAGTCCTGTTTAGATAAACTGGTAACCAATCCTAGTACACATTAACTATCCATCATTCATATTGTCTTTTTCTTCACCATTTCCATGGAAAATGGCTCAAACTCTGACCCATAGACAACACTGCACACTACATTAACATCCCAGCCAACTACCCCTGCTTTGACATTTTTAAATCATTTGCATAATATGCAAATGAGCTTTGTGCATGGGTGATACAACAGCATTTTGATATTTGCCTTGCAAACTGAACGATCCATGAACAGAGGAACCCCTTTTTTTTTAAAGACCCTTTGTTTTAATACCACTCCTTTTTCAAGACCTTAGTTTTCCAGATTTTTGCTTGAAAACATGAAATTCACCTTCATTTTAACACTTCCTAACTTTCAAGACCTGACTTTCTCACATTTTTGGAGGTCTTAGAAGAGGACTTCCACAGTAGCCATCAACAAAAAGGAACACATGACTGTTGCTTGGAAGACTGAAATCATAACATGAAGGGCTAAGATACAGAGTATCCACTCACCTGGTGTAAAAGTTGGTAAACCAACGTAACAGTCATCCTTGCACTCTCTCTTAGAGTCAAAGAAAATCTTGCCAACCTGCAAAGTCAAACACATCATGAATTACTACCTCACCTACTGCTCTGATGCCTTTAACATGACATTGATCAACAAACAGTGAATTGTCCTCATTACAGGGGAAATTAATATAAATTAACACTAGTATTACTAGTAAGGATTTTCAAATTCACACTTTTTACAAACACCAGTAATGATATTCACAGTCACACTTTTTCTAAAGTCAAGTCATCTTCCATCTTGCTAGATTCTGTGTGAAGCAGGTTTTAAATTCAGTAGGTACCTGAGTGTACTGGCACACAACATTCTGAACGAGCATGCTGCTCTTTGAGCAATACTCCGACAAGGGAGACAACAAATTGCCCTTTGACTTGCCGCAAGCAGGGTGCCTCCCCTGAACAATATTTTCTGTCTGTTGTTGGTTGTTTCGGCTTTCATGTTTTAATGGAATTTCTCAGACAGTCCAGGAGTTATATCAATATGTTTATCCAATCAAAGGTCAATCAAAGCTAGTAAAGGCTTCTTCTGTAAAAGTAAGTCTTCTAAGTTCAGACAAAAGCAAACATTTACGTCTACCTAGTACCTACCACAGTTGCTGCTTGTGGCTTGAGTATGATGTTTGAATCTTGCTCTTGAAAATAAAATCTCATGTCTTGGGGCTGAAAGGTGACCTGTGTGACTACCATGTAGTCTTGGAACGTGCTGTGAATCTGTAGCACCTTGTATGGCACCTTGCCCTGAAAAACACACAGCACAATGACACGTTTTATACAATGCGTCAACACATTCTCCACTCTGTTTACGCTGCGACTCATCTCTGCACTGCATTACCAACAGCTATAACATCAGGCAAATAAAGTATTCAAATCTTTTCTCATTACAGTGAAACCTTTCTTTTTCCTCAACCCCCCCCCCCCCCCCCCCCCAATTTAAGACTTACCCCTTCTTAAGAACTTGATTTTCAGATTTTCTCATAATAACCTCTGTAAATTTACCTGTTTTAAGACTCCTTTTATAAGACCTGATTTTTTCAGATTTGTTGAGGTCTGTAGACAGGTTTCACAGTCTTCAGAGTCGGGTATGTCCTTGACTTTGATATTAAATAAAATGTTTCGTTTTGTTTAGTCGTGAATTTTCACTGGTCTATGTCGAATGTCTTCGGAATTTACATATGAAAGGCAAGGTGTCTGTCTCATTTTTTCTCACGACCGCCCTGCAGACAAATTGTCTGCTATAACCGCCATACACAGCAAATTGTCATGATGCGACAATTTTACACTTCCTATCCGTTGTCAGGCAGATGATCAACTGGCTGACTAAAGAATTTTTCGGCATGTGTTTATTTCAGAACACGTTATTTACTGTCTGTCTCTGAAAACCTTGAATTCTCACGACCGCCCGGCACTATTGACAGTCATTTCTTACCAAATGTTAAGCAGATTCATGTGTAAAATAACAACATTCAATGACTGTGTCTGATCAATGCCAGTGTTTTTTTCAATCCTTGAATGCACTGCATTGTGAATGTTGTGATCAAGTGAGAGTTTTATAGACATCGCCATACGTTTTTCAACACTTTGATGACGTCAGACAGCAGATTGAAAACGTTCCAACTTCGAAAGACAGCCAGTCACGATCATATAATCGTAGGGAATCAATAGTTGCTTTGTTTGTTTACTTTCAAGTGCTTTTAAAAGTTTGATTTTTGTCATGGTTATTGTTGCATATGTGCGTGCGTGCGTGCGCGCGCGCGTGTCAGTGTGGATGAATATAGGGTAAGTGTATCCAATTCTGACCGACTTCGGGGGTACCTAAATCCGACCGATTTTCCAAGTCACTTCAATGATGAGGTTCATGCGTCATCCCAACAGAAAGAATGTAATTCATACAAGGGCCATTCATGAACCGGTTGATGACGCGAAGTCACGAACCAATCGTTTCGTCACGAGAGTTAATTGTGTCATCTGCACCGCAGGTTGTCTGATACTTGGCGTCATTTTTTTAACTTTCCAAATGCCAAACTTTAGGGCAGTGTTTTTGACTCACCTGAGTAATGGTGAGTATTAGGATTCACATGTGTCCGTCCCCATGTCCGTAGACAAAAAACCTTAACGTTGGGGTTATCTCTGATGTTTTTCAAGCTAGACCTCTAAAACTGTGCAAACTTTTAGGGTGTGATGATCTCATCTTGCTCTAAGTAGGGCCAACACTCTCGCTGGTCTGCATCTCCTCAACTTAGATTAATAAAAAATAAAAAGATCAAAATGTGCGCTGATGTTCAAGTGGAAATGGCAAGACTCAGTGTCAGAGAACAGCCCTTGGTTGTTGTTAACCACCTTTTCACCATTGGCCAAGGTTACCTCTTCCTCTCTGATTCTTGTGCCAATTAAGGTTCAGTCTGCAGTGGATATACTGACACAGCGTCCAATTACTATGCCACAGTTCAGCCTGTAGTGGATATACTGGGACAGCGTCCAGGTACTATATCACAGTTCAGCCTGTAGTGGATATACTGGGACTGCATCCAGGTACTATGCCACAGTTCAGTCTGTAGTAGATATACTGACACAGCGTCCAATTACTATGCCACAGTTCAGCCTGTTGTGGATATACTGGGACAGCGTCCAGGTACTATGCCACAGTTCAGTCTGTAGTGGATATGTTACAGTTAATCTGTGAAACCAGGGAATACGTGTATTAACTAGGTAATACATGAATTAACTGACGGAAAAAATGCAGTGCGTTCAGTTTCATTCTGTGAGTTCCACAGCTTGACTAAATGTAGTAATTTCACCTTACGCGACTTGTTTTGAGTTTATCCTTCAATTTGATGCCTATAGATTGACTACAGGTTTATATATCGCTTCACGCGATTTGTTTTACATTTCGTCAAGTTATGAAAGTTCAGAATTGTATTATTAAATTTGTTACATAACATTCTAAAAATTGCAAATAATAATAACACTTTTGATTACAGATTCAAAAGTTATTGCATTGTATCCTTTGGATTTCCTGGATCCCAATGTATAAACAGATATGTCATGCTTAGTGTGAAAATCTGCTCAAATGAGAAAAATCGCCTTTTTTGTTCATATGCATCGCGGAGGCAACCCGTCTCGGTCTTCTGGTTTCGGCTAGCCAAATCTCACTAGCATTGTTAATGACTCGTCCCTGATTCCAATGTTGATCTTTTAGTTTCAAACCAACTTAATGTTTTATTATCGCTTCACATGACTTGTTCGGTATTTTGTTCGCTGTCATGATGTCACCATTTAGAGAGTAGGGTTAAATTTTCAGGTATTTATTTCAAAGAATATGCAACTTTTTTTCCAAGATTGTTTTGTTTTTATTGGTCAATGATTCTACTTAAAAAAAAGAAAGAAGAGAAATGGAGTGCAATTAACATTGTTACTTTTTGAAGGTATGCTCATGACGTGCATCACAGCAAATAGCTGTTCAGAAGAACGGAATTCCCATAATTAGTCCTTATTTGCTGCTCACTGAGCTCGGAAATGATATTTTGCTTGCATTGTTATTGCTTAATTTATTAAAGCCTCTAGACAATATTCTTTGAATAAATGGTTATCCAATTCTGTTTAAGTCTATCCCTTTGTTTGATAGAGTACTGTAACAAGATATCACATTATGTCGACAAGAATGCGTCTGCATATAAGTTTTTGTCTTGATTCCATCCAGGAGGATGTAAGGCTTTAATAAAAACATTATTTCAAAGGTCTCTGTCAAGATTGATTTTGTTGAAAAAAAAGGAAATCTGTGATTGAAGATTGTGAAACCTGCCTGTTCTTTCTTTATTGGAAAATTTCCTAGATAAATTTTCATTTAATTAATATACTTACCCGAATCACATTAGCATTGAGTCACCTGAGATGCTTATCACTGAAAAACGCTTACCCGGCTAAAAATTTTAAAGGGAAGCAACCCCATCACCAAAACGAAAGTGAAAGTAGCTTTGGTAATGGGCCAGCACACCGGGAGTTAACTCCCATACGGGTGTGTGCCACGTCACTTCCTCTAGGAACACGTGCCTATTCTCATACGGCTTTAAAAATCTTAAAACCATACGCGGGGCAGGTGGGAGGGAATACAGTATGTGATTCGGGTAAGTATATTAATTAAATGAAAATTTATCTAGGAAATTTTCCATTAAATAACATATTCTTACTCCGAATCACATTAGCAGATAACATCAACAAGGCGGTGGGCTAGAAATGAATCAAAACTCACCATCAAGTTCTGGACAGGAACTGGCCTGCTGCTATGAGCGCTGGAAGGCTTCTGAAGCCATCCTGTCGAAGAGCCGAGACGTCCCGAAGATAAAAGTTTAAGAAAACATCTTCAGAACGCCAAAACGCAGTTGTCAGCACCTCCTCTAGACATCTGGAGCGCAGTACTGCCAGAGAGGATGCCCACGCCCTCATTTCATGAGCTCGGGCCGAGTCAAGTGGCAAGGAGGGCATGACCCCCCCCCCCCCCTCTTTGTGCGAGTCCACTCATAAGCTTGCTTAATGAGCGAGGACACCCACCAGGCCAAAGATACCTTCGACAAATCTTACTCGCGCCTAGAAAAGGGCGAGATAAACAGCAACTTCTGAGAACTAGACCGAAACGGCTGAGTCCGGGCTAAGTACAGACGAAGAGCCCTCACAAGGCAATTGACCGAAACAAGGTCATCCGGGACCAACGCGCTAATCAGAGCCTTGACTCTAACCAGCGGAGAGGCCTGCCCCGGAGACTGATTCTTGGCCAGGAAATCGGGACGGAAACGCAAAGATGCGGAACCGTCCGACTCAAAGGAGATATCTCCAGGCTGACCCGACAGGGCGTGGACCTCGCTACCCCGTCGGGCCGTTGCCAACAAAAGAAGAACCAGCGCTTTGCGAGTGACATTGAACAGAATGGCCTCGCTCAAAGGCTCAAAATCCGCAGAACATAGGAATTCCAGGATTAAAAACAAGTCCCACTTGGGAGCGGGCAAACGAGCTTTAGCTTCCTAAAGAGCAGCCCCTTTAATGACCGCAGCTATAACGCCCCCGACTCGAACAGACCGACCGATCTGCTTAAGAGTCGCCGAGATAGCGGAGCGCCGGACCCTCAACGAGGAGCCTGAGGCGCCCTGCGAAGACATGAAAGAGAGGTGGTTGGCGACCTGGATAGAGCGCGGAGCCACCGAACTCACCCCTGTAGCTGAACACCAGGCAGTCCATGCCTTCCAGTGGGAAGCATAAACTGACGAGGTGGACGCTCTATGCGAGCGAGCCACCAAGTCCAGACGGATGGAAGCCATCAGGAGAGGCAAAGTGGAGCGAATCTGAGCTTGGAGCTTGTCCACCCTTCTCTGAGAAGGCTGGACAGTCCACGCGACCGTGTCGAAAAACATCCCCAGATAAGTGAATGTCTGTGACGGGGTCAGCTCCGACTTTGCCCGGTTGATCGAGAACCCCAACAAGTTGGATTCTCGAAGAACCGTCAGGGTATCTTGCGAACAGCCGCTCTGGGACTGGTTCATGATGAGTCAGTCGTCCAGATAAGCCCGCAGGCGGATACCCTAGGACCTCACCAGTGCACAGACCTGTCTCACCACCATGGTGAAAATCCATGGTGCGAGGGACAGCCCGAAAGGGAGTGCGCGAAACTGGTAGATCTGATCTCCCCACCGGAAACGAAGCCATTTCCGGTCGGCCGGATGCATAAGAATGAAAGTATGCGTCCGTGAGATCGATCGAGGTCACCCAGTCTCCTGGGCGGAGAGAGTCTCGGACAGAGGCTGGCGTCTCCATCTTGAATTTTATCTCACTCAAGAAAGTGTTGAGGAGAGATAAATCCAACACGGGACGCCATCCTCCTGACGCTTTGGGAACGGCGAAAAGACGCCCTTAAATCCCAGGGAGCTATGGACCCGAACTCTCTCCACCGCGCCCTTCTGCTCCAGGGAGGCAATTTCCGACTGCAAGACGGAACGTGCTTCCTGCGAGAAGAGGGGCTTGAACCGCGGCGGCACTCGGGTAAGAGGCGCCTTTTCCTCCCGCCAGAGCAGGCGGAAGCCCGATCTCACCACTCCCACAATCCATTGGCTGTCTACTACCGACATCCAACGAGAAAGCGCACGGGAGGGGCCTCCCGCCATCACCAAGGTGGAAGGCGGGAGGGGGGTGAGATCGGGAGCGCTTCATTGGGGGTGTGGCTTACTCCCAGAGCCGCCACACCCCCTCCCCGATGCCGTCCTCTTCTTCCCGCCACGAGCGACCGGCAGAGCCTGCCGCTTCTGAGCTGGCTTGAGGTTCGACAATGTCTGAGCCTGCTTTTGCTTAGAAGGCTTAGACTGTTTCACCCCCTGCAGAGTGAAGTCGAGGAACTGACTGTCCTTGTTCGACTGAATCTCCTTCTGTCTGGCATCCATTGCCAGAGAACAGAAGCGAGATTCCTCTGAGACCGGGGAGACTCTCAAGGTCTCCCTAGTAGCCAGCTCCGTGAACTGGGACTGCGAGAGGAAGAGATCCCTCCTACAGAGGACCGCTTGAGTGAACTGTAGGGAGGAAAGACGCAATTGTTCCTCATTGACCTTGGCCAAGGCGGTAAAAAAGCGCAGAGACATCGTCCGCATTTTGTTCTTCACTGAGAGTGAAAGGAACCAGGGAATCGGTCAATGCCCGATACAGAGTCCGAACAAGAGTCTCCGCAACGGAGGACAGTTCGATCTGCCGACGTCCAACCTCCTCAGCAGAGAGGAGGGAAGCCTCAGAAACCGGCAGAACCGGATCATGCTAGATCGGTTTAGCCAGAAGAGGCAGCAATTCCCGGGGAACCGGAAGGGTAGCCCTAGGGAGTGCAAAAGACGCCAGCCAGCTCTGGCTCTGAGTGGGCAAGCTAAGCTTCCTATTGCCCGTAGGCACAAAGGAAGAGGCTTGAGAAGCCGACGCCACCCACTGCTGAGCTGATTCCGGAACTGGACCAAAAGGAAGCAGTAACGGAACAGGCACTGGCCGAATACCACTCCCCGCATGTGCTGGACGAACCAGCGAATGCGAAAGTTGGCAAGTCACTGACGGAGACTCGGCGAACCGGAAGGAAGAAACATCTTCCTGTGCCGGCCGGAAGTCCGTCATGGCCGAAGGAACGAACGGAGCGGAAGAGTCCGCAGCCACTACCCCATCGGGGAAAAAAAAAACGAGACGCTACTTCCGCCGCGATGTCAAGAACAGACTTGAGCTTCGACGGAAACACGCCCCGAGACTCCTCGTTGACCACTGATGGAGCATCAGAATAGTCACACATGGAACCATGACCAAAACCACCAGTTCCGGAAGCAGAAGCATGCCCTGGCAAACCGGAAACCGGAATGCCTGTGCACGAACATCATCCTGCAACCCAGAACCTTGTGAAGGTAAGGGTAGGCAGGACGACCATCTGTAAAAACCGGAGCTGGATGAGCTGACGTCACTCCCCCATCCGAGTGGAGTGATGCCTGCTCAAGCCTAGGCACTAAATGGCCGGAAGGCGTACGCTGGAATCCACCCTCTGGTATCCGGAAGGAAGCACCAGAAGAGGAAGCAGCGTGTCCGGCCAAAACCGGAAGTGTAGCCGACGAAACCGTGCAATGCGGAATTGAAGGCTGCACTGGTTGACTTCATGATCCGGAAGGACGGGAAGTCAGTGAATACTCCATACTGCCGCAGCCGCCGTAGCGTGCCTGCGTGGACGGATCATCACTTCCGGCGAGTGCCGGTAGTGTAGCCGACAGAACCGCGCAATGCGGAAGCGAAGGCTGCACTGAAACCAAAAACACCAGTTCCGGAAGCAGAAGCATGCCCTGGCAAACCGGAAACCGGAAATGCCTGTGCACGAACATCATCCTGCAGCCCAGAACCTTGTGAAGGTAAAGGGTAGGCAGGACGACCATCCGCAAAAACCGGAGCTGGATGAGCTGACGTCACTCCCCCATCAGAGTGGAGTGATGTCTGCTCAAGCCTAGGCACTAACTGGCCGGAAGGCGTACGCTGGAATCCACCCACTGGTATCCGGAAGGAAGCACCAGAAGAGGAAGCAGCGTGTCCGGCCGAAACCGGAAGTGTAGCCGTCGGAACCGCGCAATGCGGAAGTGAAGGCTGCACTGGTTGACTTCGTGATCCGGAAGGACCGGAAGTCAGTGAATACTCCATCCTGCCGCAGCCGCCGTAGCGTGCCTGCGTGGACGGATCATCACTTCCGGCGAGTGCCGGTAGTGTAGCCGACGGAACCGCGCAATGCGGAAGCGAAGGCTGCACTGGTTGACTTCGCGATCCGGAAGGACCGGAAGTCAGTGAATACTCCATCCTGCCGCGACCGCCGTAGCGTGCCGGAGCGGACGGATCATCACTTCCGGCAAGTGCCGGAAATGCGGCAGCCGAAACCGACTGCCGCCGCTGTTCGATCAAATCCGGGGCCTCGTAGGTTATCGCCGGAAATGAAAGATCAGCATGGTATCGGTCGTGACCCGATGCGAAAGAGCTGTCTCCCGAGAGAGAACGTCCAGGCGCCTCACGAGGGCTATCGGACCAGCTCTGCTTACCAGCCACAGCTGAAGAGGGAGGACGCTGCTCCAAACCGGAAATGGAAGGCAAAGACACGGAAGCCAACGCCCGGACGTCACTGCCAGATGCCGGAAACGCCAAACAACTGGCGACGGAACGCTGGAACTCTGCCTGCACCAAGCTGCGGATTTCCGGAACCAGTGTCTAAAACAGAAAGGAACCAACGCACCCTGCACAGGTGCTAACAACGAGGACGAAGTCTCCGTAGTAGAGAACCGGAGCAGACGTAACAGTAGCGCTAGGCGCCGCAAAAGATAGCAGAAGTAGTAACAGCGCTAGGCGCCGAAATAGGTACAGACAACAAAGTGTTACGTTCTTGGTCTGTACAAGTAAAACTGCTAAAGAAGAAGCCTTAGGCTTAAATTTCCCTTTGGGGACCGACTTGCCACAGCGCTAGTCTGAATCAGACATGCTGTCAAATCCATGTAAACAACACGAAAACATTTTACTGAACGTAAGTCTAAACGACTGAAAACTCAGTAAAAACACACACTTTCGCGTCAACAAATTACGATAGCTACACTTGCCCGACAAAAACAGAGGCACGTAGAGCTACAAACAAAGTCACACGAGCTAGTAAACTAACTCACACAACAAAATGGCGAAACACGCAAGTAACTGACACACAAGTCAACAACGCGTGGCAACACGAAAAAAATTTACTGACCCGTAAGTCTAAACGACTGAAAACACAGTAAACACACACTCTTTCGCGTCAACAAAAAACGATAGCTAAACTTGCCCCACAAAAACAGAGGCACGTAGAGCTACAAACAAAGTCACACGAGCTAGAAAACTAACTCACACAACAAAATGGCGAAACACGCAAGTCACTGACACGCCAGTCAACAACACGTGGCAACGCGAAAAAATTTACTGAAACGTAAGTCTAAACGACTGAAAACACAGTAAACACACACACTTTCGCGTCAACAAAATACTATAGCTACACTTGCCCAACACAGAAAGGGGCACGCAGAGCTACGAGCAAAGTCACACGAGCTAGCTAACTAACTCACACAACAAAATGGCGAAACACGCAAGTCACTGACACACAAGTCCGCAAAAAACGGACAACGTACAGTAACGAAAACAGCGCAAACAACCAACAACAAACGGGAACGAGCTCACCAAACTGTAGGCAAGGCGAGCAGAAAAGCTGGGTAACGTGGCCGGCGGGTGTCACTCAAACACACAAGGTCAGCCACAGAGCGTCAAAAAGTGAACCGTCCTCTCCGAGGTGAAAAAGACGTATGAGAATAGGCACGTGTTCCTAGAGGAAATGACGTGGCACACACCCGTACGGGAGTTAACTCCCGGTGTGCTGGCCCATTACCAAAGCTACTTTCACTTTCGTTTTGGTGATGGGGTTGCTTCCCTTTAAAATTTTTAGCCGGGTAAGCGTTTTTCAGTGATAAGCATCTCAGGTGACTCAATGCTAATGTGATTCGGAGTAAGAATATGTTATTTAATTGGTGTTTAACGTCGTTTTCAACCATGAAGGTTATATCGCGACAAAACCTGCCTGTAATCAAATCTCTTTTATAATAATAATAATAATAACGGGCATTTATAAAGCGCCTTATCAGAAGTTCAAAGCGCGTGACAACAATACATGTATACAAAAATCATACAATCACTGTCAGATTCAAACAACACATCATGCACATCTCACATCCCCAGACTCTATACTAAGGAACTATCCGTAATGTTGTTGGAACAAGTGAGTTTTCAAATTGGACTTAAAAGATGAAATGGATGGAGAGTGACGTAATTGAAAGGGGAGTGAATTCCATAACTGAGGTCCATAATACGAAAACGTGCGGAAGCCATGAGCCTTGCGTTTAAAGCGACCTTGACGGAGAAGTCGAGCATCATCAGAAGAACGAAGGGTGCGAGAGGGAGTGTAGAGGGAGACCAGTTCAGAAAGATAGGCAGGTGCCGATTCAGAGATGATGTTGTAGCAGAAGCGCAGCAGGCAGCTTTATACCTAATACGATCAGATACAGGAAGCCAGTGAAGTTCTTTCATGAGAGGAGTGCAGGGTTGTCGATGCTGTGCTCTGAAAATGAGACGTGCAGCAGAGTGTTGTACTTTTTGCAAGGGTTGGAGAGTGGAGTCAGGGCAGCCTATGAGAAGGGAGTTGCAGTAATCTAATCTGGACAGAATGCAGGATGTAACGAGAGTTTTAGTGGCATCAACAGTGAGAAATTTTCTTATGGAACCTATTCTTCTGATCTCAAAGTAACATGTCTGACAGACTTTTTTGATGTGTTGTTTCATTGAGAGGTGGGAGTCCATGATGAACCCAAGATTCCTAGCACTATCAGAGAAAGAAATGTCACTAGAACCTACTGTGATGGAGGCTGGAAGGGAAGTGGTCGAAGAGGAAGCTCCAGAGAAAAGAAGAAATTCAGTCTTGTCATCATTTAACTTGAGCATATTGTTTGTCATCCATGATTTAATATCTGAAGTGCAGTTTTGGAGAGTGTGCGTCACCGCTTGGATTTCTGTAGGCTTGCATGCTTGTTGGAGTTGTGTGTCGTCTGCAAAGAGGTAGTGATTGACTGCGTGTTGCTTGATGACGGCAGAGAGAGGAGTGGTGTATAGTACAAATAAAACTGGGCCTAGAACTGATCCCTGGGGAACGCCGAAACAGAGAGGAGATGGAGGAGATGAGAGATTATTGACAGACACATACTGACTACGGCCCTGTAGATATGAACTAAACCAGTGAAGAGCGGTAGAGTGAACGCCAAAAACAGATTCGAGACGAGAGAGCAGAACAGAGTGATCGATCGTATCGAACGCAGCTGAGTTATCCAAGAGAAGCAGAACTGATAGGTCATCCTTATCCAGAGCAGAAAGAATGTCATTTACAACACGAAGCAAAACAGTCTCGGTGCTGTGGCCAGCCCTATACGCTGACTGAAGAGGGTTGCAGAAGTTGTTGGTTTCAAGGTGGGAGAGAAGCTGACTAAGCACTACTTTTTCCAGAATTTTAGAAATGAATGGCAAGTTGGAAACAGGCCTTTAGTTTTTCAACTGATTTTTATCCAGAGATGGTTTCTTGATCAAAGGTTTAACTACTGCAGTTTTCAAGTCCATTGGCACAGTGCCAGAAGTGAGAGAAGAGTTGATTATGTTGGTTATGATGGGAAGAAAAAGGTCAAGGTTTTCATAAAACAAGTTGGTGGGGATGGGGTCTAGCTCACAAGACTTTGGCACTGTGTTCTTCAAGATCTTCAAAACAAACTGCTCAGATACAGGAGTGAAGCTATCCAACAAAGAACCAGAGAATTGTGAAGCCGGAGGCGAAGCCACTGGTGGAGGAAAGCTGTTTCTGATGGTTTCGATCTTCTCAGTGAAGTAGTCAGAAAATACAGTTGGCAGGTCCTTAGAGTCATGGGTGGTGGGGAGGCTGGAAACCGTCTGTTTGCCAAGCAGAGAATTGAAATTTTGAAAAAGTTCTTTGCATGTTCTACTACCTATAATCTGGGCAGAGAAGAAAGCAGTTTTAGCGCCTTCAACTAAGTCATTTACTTTGCATTTGATGGTTTCAAAAATCTCTTTGTGAACAGTGAGTTTGGATTTAAGCCAGCACCTCTCCGCCTGACGACGTTCACGTTTCAGTTTGCCAAACTGCTCAGAGATGCTACTGAACCACGGGTTAGATTTCCGCTGACGAACTGTGCGTTGGCAGAGAGGGGCGTGCCTATCAAGAATTGAGCGCAACGTCTGGTTATATTCAGTGACAGAGCAATCTTGAGATAAACCAGCTACATCATGTCTAAAAGACTCCTTATCAATCTTCTTGATGCTACGAAAAGTTATTGTTACAGGGGCAGACACAGGCTTTGGAACATTTAGACGACATAATACGGCGTTGTGGTCAGACTTAAGGTCGTGACTGACAAAACATGAACTGACAATGGCATCAGAAGGGCGATGAATGACTAAATCTAACATGTGACCATGCTTATGAGTCGGAGAGTCAACAGACTGGTGAAAACTGAACATGTCGAACAAATCTGAGAGTTTCTTGGTGTTGGAGTCCTCAGCATTTTCAAAATGAAAATTAAAGTCACCCATCACAAGAGTTTTCCCAGGCAAAGAATCACAATGCTCAAGAAAGTCTGGAAACTGGTCAAAAAACATAGTGTTCGTGAGCTTATTCTTCTTGCTTGGAGGTGGCCTATAGACACAGGCGATGTTGATTCTAGAATCCTGAACGGTCATAGTCAGAGTAGCAGCCTCAAAGGTGGGGTGGTTCAGAGGTGATTGTGTGACGGTGCAATGTTTCTTCAGAGAGTCTTTGAAAACGAAGGCTATACCACCACCTCTACCAGCCACACCCAGCGAGTCCCGAGCGAAGGACTGCACGGAATAACCCGGCGGAGAAAGATCCTGGAGCTTCGCCTCATCACCCGCAGAACGGAGCCAGGTTTCGGTCAGCAGCATAGCGTCAATATCATTGTCAGAAATGAAAGTACTCACAGCAGTACGTTTGTTGGATTTACCAACGGATTGGGCGTTAAAAGCACATACAAGAATCTCTGTCGAAGGAGGTTGGTTGGACTTGGTGAGGTTGGTATTCCATGTACTAAGAGTTTGAGATGTGGTGGAGGTCAACGACGAGGGGGTGGGTGGATGAACGAGGGGTCGAATGGTGATAACACTGATGCTATGGCGTTTCCTTCTGCCTCCGCGACAGGGTCGCTTAGAGCGAGGCAGCTTGTATCCAATGGAGAGACATCGTAGTCGTGTTATCAAATCAGGGTCAAGGCAGGCGCCTGTGCTTTTCTTTGCCATCAGCTGATCGCGCGTATAGCGACGAAAGAGCGGTTGAGAGGGCCAGCGCGCGTGGCAGGGGTCAAAGGTCTCGGTGGGTGTCGGGGCAGCGTTCAGTATCAAGCGATTTGGTGAGTTGTGCACGTGCGGCACACACGATGAAAAACATGGCGTACGGTGATCGGTATACTGGAGGGACAGAAGAGAAAGTCTTACCAGAATGCAAACGGCAAACATGGCTAGTCGAAGCGATGGTGGGGAATTTAGAATCCAGAGAAAGGCTGATCGATCCATTGCACAACAGCATACAAACTTTCAGTCACTACAAACACTCACAGAAGATGAAAACAACTCACACTCATGCCAGGCACCGAGGCTCATACCAGCAAGCAGTTTAAAGGGAAGATGAAAGTGAAAGATGCTACTTACGGGAAAAACTTTCTCAAAAAGAAATTTTTCTGGAATGGCATAAAGACTGCCTTCCGCAGTCCGGAAAGTAATTGGTATGAAGAGGTCCTGAAACAACAACAATGCAAATCAGCACTGATTTCCAGTCAGACTTGCAGAAGATTACCCATTGCACATACCTGCAAACAAGAAAAGCAAATGTTCATGCAACTCACCTTCATCCTATTAATATGAATCAGACACACTGCTCACATTATCTCATCTAACGTTCCAAGAAAATTATAATTTCATACTGATAGACCAAAAGACGATCCCATTGCGACCTTGAAAATTACCTAGGATCAACCAGAGCTGGAAAACTGAAGTTTCACAGATCTAGCATAAAAACAAATGCAAATGCTTATAGAACTCATCTTTAGTGATGAAGTACAGTGGAACCCTCCTTTTAGAACCCCCCTATTGAAGACTAAGACCCTGTTTTCTCGCATTTTGACAAGTATGAACTTACTTCAAACTGTGTGAACATCCAGACTTCTGCTGCATAGGCCCCCTCCACATGTGGAGCCACAATATTGACCGTGAACACTGCATAGTGGTAAGGCTTGATGATGAGCTGTAACAGTCAAAACATACAACATACAACATGCAAATCTCAAACAATTGACAGATGTACACATCAGCAGCCCTGCAAAAAACATGTGATCTAACATACAAAATTCTTATATTTTAGAAACAAGGGACCGTTGGCATTACCATGAAAGCTAAAAACCCAAGACAAAATATTGTCCCCACGCATTTTAACAATGTCAGGGATGCTAGCTCAAGGTTACTCTGACATTTGTCTTAACCCCTGCACCTGGCATTATCAGGAACGCTGATTATAACAATTACAAAATGTCCTTCTAACTCATCCCTCTAAAACGACAAAATGTCCCTCTCACACATTTTGAAATATGTTCATAATGCATGCTGAACATGTAACCAAACATTCCCTCTGCCTATATGTGTGTGTAGTTCTCCTGTGTCATCAGGCATGCACAATTCATATTGTCCGTGTCACACAAATTCTCCCCTCTGCAACATCAACGATATGAAGGCAACCGGATAATCCTAAATGACTCACAGGATCTGTATCTATATCTGATGCATTGTGTAGACGGGTGAGTGTTGTTCCATTGCCTTTCTCCACCCCAAGCAACTCAATCTTCGCCCAGCTCATGTTGGTCTCAAATCTTGCCATCACCAACTGCAAGTGAACACTCTTCACAATGAAACAAACGCATGTGAGCACAGGAGCAACATGCACCAAGCATAAAAACAACAGAAAAAGACAGTATGCAGGTTTATAACACTTTGACACCCCACTATGTTGACCAAGTTTTTTTTAGCCGAGACCAGCTGTGCTGCAGCAGGTCACTCAGAATTGTAGTTACTATGTAGAAACTGTGTATCAAAACACGGGAATGCAGGCGTTAGATCAATGTTACGGGAAGTGACTGAAGCTAACAGTCTGAGCAGAATGCGATATGTGCTGAATGAGAGCAGATGCAATGTAGTGACTGTGTGTACGAATATATCCATACCTGGTCAGATATAGCCATATGAGTGGGTACGGATATATCCGTACCTGGGAGACAATGAGATAAAGAAATCTGACTTCTAGGAATGATGAAAGATGCAAACATTTTTTAAACTGTACTGACACCTACAAGATTCAGTAAGTTTTGACCTTCTTTCAACAGACACACACACATACACACACACAGAAACACGCAGACACACACGCACATACACCCTCCTTCCCTCTCTTTCTCTCTGGCACAAACAAACACTGAGGGAACACACAGTGAAACTAACTCCTCAAACACTGAGTGTCAACACATAATCTCCTCTGAAGAAAACCCCATTGTCAATCATTCACGCCATGCATGTACATTTACTCTCTTGAGGCAAGCAAAAAGATGAGAGATGCACACTCACATCAACGGGGTTGTCGTTGCGTATGGTGAAAATCATGCTGCGGGTCTCGTTCACCCCCATGGTGCCAAAGTCCATCTGCCCCTGCGACTTCTCCGGTCGGTGGTGTATCACCTACCAATCACAACACTTCACTACACAACATGTGAGACTTTTAACAAATCTAGACACATGTAAACCGTATCTTAACTTTCTGCAACATTGATGATACAAACAGAAACAAAATAAGGTATTTTTACATATACCTGAAATTACATGAAACAATGTCAAAGTGCACAATGTAGATTTCTCATATCAGAAGAATAAGTTTGAAACAAGACATCTGCTTGGTAAATTGTATACTTACTAAAACCAGGCCTACATTACGTACCAATGTCAGCAAAAGTATTCCTATTAAACCATACAAATTAAAAACAAATCTTGCTCCATTCTCTAAATGTAAGAAACAAAGGGAAGCAAGAGCTCTAAACAGTCAACAACGGTAAGTGCGAGTTATGCAGAACCTGAGAGAACATGACGCAATGAACAAAGCATCTTCACTCTCTTATTCTTAGTCTCTCAGGAGTCAGGAGATTGGTTGTGCATAACTCTCACTTCCTAGTTTTCTTATTTGTCACTTTGCCCCATCGCTGGAAAATTCGGGTCGCGTCCTCCTAGTAAAAAGCTGGCAGCAACAGAGTCACGCTATCCAGGTGTGTGCGTGTTTAGGTGTAGTCATCAGCCAGCTACCGAGGTCTTTAATGTGCCACAGTGGGACATGGACACCGTCTCTGAGTCTCAACATAAAATTGATCCGTGTCTGTCCCGGCCTGGATTCAAACCCATGACCCGTCGATCTCAAGTTCAGTGTTCTACCCCCCCCCCCCCTCCCATTGCTGTCTACATCTAGTGTGCTTACTTCCCTTGGTTCTCTGATCTTGACATGAGCGCTCACAGTCACTGGGTTCTAATTCTCCAAACCCAAGATCCCTGCTGATGAGTTACCTTGAGGAGGCCGTTGTAAACAATGAGGGGGATGAGGAAGGTGGAGGCGTTGGTGTGCAGGGTGAGGGTGGTGGTGAACGTGAGCTGCGTGGCGTTGGGGTGGAACAGCAGCAACAACGGCATCACCGTCTGCTGGGGGCCCACTATCACAGGACTGGAAAAGTTTAATACCTGCAACAGCAGAAAACATTGGTGTTTGTTTGAAAAGCACGCAACATCAAAAGCCAGCAAAGGCGTTTGTGTGAAAAAGCACACATGATCAAAAGCCAGTTCAAATGATAAGAAATAGTATACAAGCCATAGTCTTTGATGGAGTAAGGATGGCTGGCCTAAAACGCTTGGCTACCATAACTCCTGAGTTCATGCACAATTGCAATGGTCAAGGTGGTACACATGACCAAAAACCAGTTCAAATGCCAAAGTGGGGACAGAAATAATATACAAACCAGATTCTTTGATCGTGTTAGGATGGCTGCCCCAAAAACGCTTGGTTACCGTAACCCCTGAGTTCATGCACAATTGCAATGGTCGCATATCAAGGTGGTAACATATCACATAAGCAGATCAAATAGAAGAGGCAGATCATATCACCCCTGGAGTAATTTTCATTTTTCACTAGCAAATCTGACAGTTTGAAAAGTCACAAATGAAACAGCGTATCTAAGCTTCTACAGCTCTCTTAAGTCCAAGTTTCCCAAACACAGAAAGCACACCTTGAGTGACAAGCAAAACGCTGCCATTTCTACATTGAACTCACAGTGAAAAATTGAGCTGCCTCAGGGGGGAGGCTGATGTTGAAAATGACCACAGAGAAGTTGAAGGTGTTGGTAAGGGTGAGGGGGCGGGTGAGGTTCTTCAGGACCTTGGCGCTGAAAAAGTATGTTGTGTTGGCGTTGTACACCAAGGACCTGCAACAAAACACACGAATGACTCATCAAGAAGAACACTGCAACAACAAAAAACAAATAAGACTGATAAGATGAATGACATACTTTCATTGGTTCACTTTCACACAAAAGAACATGCTAGAACAACTTTGCTGCTTCACAACTTTCAGAAGAAATTTTCAGTCACAATAGACTACTCTCTTACAACAGGACAACCTTCAATGCCCTACAAATACCAAACACCAGCTAAAAATGAGGGAATCTACACTATGTCGAATATATCAACATCCCTTCTCAATGCTTTGCTATTTCACCTCGTTCACCTAGCTTTCAGACTGAACAAAACTCACAACTGTATTTCGAAAGCATAAAGGAACTTATTTATTCTGCGTGCATCATTTTGACAAAGACTTACCCATGCAACACGCTGGCTTGGTATGGTATGACCAGCTTCTGGTGGTTGTTCTTGGTCTTCACAGTGATCTTGCCTGACCACTGCTTGGGTTGTAATGCTTTCACAGCTGTTCGACAGGAAATAGCAGCCGAGCGTTAGACAACAACTAAACAGAAGCATATTGACCAGATCTACTGTTTGGAAGCCCCAAACTGACCTGGAATATAGTGGTAAAAATGTACGCAGAACTTTTTCTTTCCAGAGAGATTTGAATGATTTCACTCATTTCCAAATATGTTATGATCAGTATATTGAATGATTCTTTCAAGCTATGTACACAATTTTAACAAATGTATAAAAAATATATATCTTCTAACATATAACCAAAACAGCACTCACATCCCATTCCATCAAAGTGAAAGATAAACATCAGCCAGATCCACACAAATTCCCACAAGCACATTATCGCACACCTTAATGATGATAGAGGATGATGCAAGATCCATCTCAAACTATACCGAGCAACAAAAGAAACGCGAAAAAATTCTGCAATGTTTGATTGACAAAATCTCCAACAATTATAGAGTTAGAATTATCAAACCACAAAATGTTGATGAAGGCATGTTTGACCTAGCTGTTCTGTGATTATTTTGATGCTGCGACTGTTTCAGCACACGGGACAAGCAAGTTTAACGTTAACTAAGTTTTGGAGGTCTCGCTCAGTCAGTCTTCATCGTGCTCTCTGGCCACTGATCGGACACTGGTGGCTTCCAATGATGTTCCTGGTAGTGTCAGTGGCTGTATTGAATCGATCTCAAAGACGTTGTGGCAGGAAATTGCGATCTTCGTCATATTGGGGTAATGCGAAAAATCCACCGCGTTGCATAACTGCAGTGCTTCCAATGTCAACAGAACATTGCTGAAGGTGATAGACTGTTGACATATGCACGTTTAAAGCACATGCCAGCGCTTCTGGATCATCCCCAGCTTTAAATCGACCTGGCATTTTGGTGGTGTCAATCTTGGCATCCTGGCTGTTTCAAAGGTGAGACTGGCAGCAAGCGTGCCATGGTCTCTTTTGGTTGCTAATGCATTAGTGAACACATCTCACACATCAGATTTCTTCTGCTCCACTTGCATGTGCTGCGAGCGCGCATTATGTATTTAACGTTAAACCAGGTCAAACATGCCTTCATCAAACTTCTGTGGTTTAATCATTCTAACTCTATAATTGTTGGAGATTTTGTTAATCAAACAATGACGAATTTGTTTGCGTTTCTTTTGTTGCTCGGTATATGTTTCACTCTGACATTCCATCCTCCAAAGAATAAGAATGATGGCAAAGACCTAATATAAAGCTGAGTAGCACACAGCGCTTACCGCGAAAAGTGATGTGAGCTGCAGTGTACTGCCGGCTACTGTCCGGCTGTAGCTTTAAAGGCCTGAAGTCAATGCTAATCGCATCATTGGGAGGTGAAACTGTCACACTCTGAAACACAAACAAATTGGATGCAATGAAAAACAAGCTCTGCCACATATACATGTAAACTCCACAGAATTGTTGGACATCCTTCTTCTTCTTCTTCTGCATTCATGGGCTGAGATTCTAACACTCAACATTCCACATGGTAGGCCAATGTCTTACCCACTTGGCTATTGTGCTTGTCAACTGTGCATACAAAATGTCAAGAAAAAAGCAACCACAAAATGCAATCCTGTGAGCAAAGAGACATAAATAGGTGCCTTTTTCATTCACATCTGCCTTTTTCATTCAGGCAGTTCAAGAGTAGGATCAAAGGTAACTCACGGTGATGTGTGCGGCCTTGACCCCTGTGTTGATGAGGTTAAGGCGTAGCGTTTTGGGGTCATCCAGTGTGCGCAGAATGCCAAAGTCTAACATCTCTATGGGAGAGTAGATCCCTGGCTCTGCGACATCAAACAGTAAAAGCACGGCATGAGATCATGGAATTGTAAAAAGAAGCCTGCATGCATGCCTAGCCTACGCATGTGGCCACCGAGCTGTGAAAGCAAGCAGTAATAGGCACAGTAAATAGTGACATCACATGTGCATATTTTCAAAACAAAAGAGGGCCAGATCAAACAGATAGTGCAGAAAATGCACATCAGAGCTCATTTAGTCACTGTGACACCCATGACTGCTCGCCTTCATGGACAAGTGGCAAGGTCTGACACAGTGTTTTTAAAGGGGGAATGTTTTGTTTACCTGCTGAAAACTCCACTTCCACCGGCAGAATCAACAGCTTCTCGCTGCTGTCCTGATCTGTTTTGATGCGGATGAATGCTGTGTGGTTGCTCTCCACCCGCCCCACAAAGTTTGCCCTCATCACGTTTTTTGTCTCGTAGGGCTTGATTTCCTGCACAAATACAGATAATAAAAATATCATAACAGAAAGCTAAAAATAAAAGACATCCATACTCACCATGACACAACTGTCAATTTTTTTATATTTATAAGAATGCTTCTTCACACCCAAAAGTAATACATAAAAATCAAAACAAAACATCAAGAATAGCTATTGCTTGAGCAACTCACCTGTCTTCATTCAAAATAAGAATCCAAAACTAAACATTTGTTGCTTTAGCTCCATAAAATTTGAAAAATTAGTATCTGCCTACCTCTGGATTTACATTGGCGATGCTTCTCAACAAACTGGCCCGAACTTTAAAGCAAGCATGTATAAAATTGACTTTTTGGGGTGATTATGTAAACGATGCACAGATGATGACTAATAACTGTGTATGTTCATAATAGGCATGTGCTGCTATTACCATAAGTTGTGATCAATCAATTGGGCAAGTGTCAAAACATTGGTATTTGAAGACTGCAATGCATGTGTGTGTGTATGCATACATGTGCGTGTTCATGTGCATAACGCATGTGTGGAAGTAAGTGTAAGCGTGTGTAGATGCATGTGAGCATGTGTATATGTGTGTGCTGCTTGTGCATGTCTCTTCTGTATTCCTCTGTCGGTGTGTCTGTCTGCATGTTCTCTCTCCCCCCCCCCCTTCCATACCGGGCAGCAGAAAGAAAGCAAGCAACATACCCACAACTCCTGTGTGGCTTCTCTCTCCCCTGAAGGTAGCTCCAGGTGTAAATCCCCTTCACTTGAAAACATTTCCACCACCTGCCACACATCACACACAATGGTAACACATTAGAAATCCAAACAAATACACTCTTGCAAGTTTCTGAACAAAGAAGATGCAATTGACCTGAGAAGTACCTGTATGTGAATGTATACTTCTTTCCTTCCTTCCTTCTTTCTTTCTTGCTCTGATTTTGATTTGTATCATGTTTTCCCATATTTATTTGATTATGAAACGTACATCATATAAAAAAAAATTTGGTGCTGTTTTCATTTAAATTCCAACTGGTCAATGGTCAAAAGAAAGCATGAGTAAAAAAAAAAAAGCTATCAAACAATTTATGAAAAATAAAAAAGTAAGCACCTGTATTTTGGAGCCATATGGATTATGCATCTGTATGACAGGTGAAAAACTGTTGTTGATGGGCACCCGAGCACCAAGGTACGGTCTCAGGCGAAAAGGATTGGGTATCCCCACGCCAAAAACCTGTCAGGATAGAATGGCAACATGAGTCTTTCTCACTAATCAACAGATGCAGCATTAACAGTCAAGAACAACTGAATAGAATTTTTTTTGAAGCAGTGTTTTGCCCTTGGGTCATTCTCAGAGTCATGGTCCAAAAGCGTGACATTCTCACATTGTCATTGAAAATCAAGTTCAAAGAAAATCGTTGAAAACTTCATGTGCAATATAATAGTGTGTGATAAAACTATAAGTGGACAAAAAGCTCAAAGAAACTTGTTGGTTTCCCTTATATGGAGCGGCCAAGTACGTAACCGTCCAAAACCATGTTCGGTCGAGGCATTGACAATTTGACAGACACGGAAGTTAAACTGCAAGTCTCGCGCTCCATAACCAACCATTTCTACTATTGTGAGCATTTCTGGTTCCAGGCTCATGACAGGATAAAATTGTGTTCAAGTAGTTTTTTAAAAATATTGTTCATTATTTAATCAAATGCAAAAACGTCTTGTTCGGTCGAGGCCAAAATGTGACACCAAGACCTCCTCTGAGATTCATATTGCAATTACCGGCAAACAAAACTATACATTTAGTAACAAAAGCTGTGTTTGTGTAGCAGTAATGTGTACAAATAGAGTGTCCATGCAAGGTAGATCCAACACATTGTTATTGTATGCCCATGAGTGGTTATCTGTGCCGGATAATTTGTGACACAATGCCTCGACCGAACAGCATTTTGGGCCCGGTCAAATTACTGCGTAAACAAAACAAAAAATGTTAAACGGATATTTTGGTCATAAACATGCACATAATCCCTTTGCACCTGTACACTGCTTTTCCCAGTTTTACCTAAGAGACCGACTGTATTTTGTGTTATTGTATTTGTCAGACTTGATTGTACCAAGTCTCTACACATGTTATAATGCGCTTAGAGCCAAATATTTTTGTTTTTTGTAAGGGATAGGCGCAATATAAATACACTTTATTATTATTATTATTATTACACTTTGTTTGCACTCTTCACTCTTAGTTTACTGGAGATAAACGTCTGTTTTTCGTCAAGAGAGGAATGTCACAAAATGGCGGCTTTCAATCAGCTGATTTTTAGCAAACAAAAATGTCAAACAAATTTGCAATGAAAAAGTAGTCAAATTTGGGTTGAAAACATATAAATGTATTCCTTGAGACACAATACAGATACAGCATGTAGTTGATTTGATGGAAAATGATGGTTGTAAACCTTTCATGAAGTAGGTCACCCCCCTCTGGGACAGTAATCTGAGAATGACCCCTTTACAAAAGTTGCAAAGCAATTAATCTGCGATATATTCAAATTACTCATAAATATGTAAACAAAAAATTTAAAAAATTAAAAAAGTGCATGTTTATCAATGAATAGGATACATATGTACATACACTACAGCTAGCTCTCTATCTCTCTTCCCCTCTCTCAATTTCACACAGACACAGACTCACAGACACAGACACATACAGTACACAACACAGTGGTAAGTACACAAACAGAATCACCCCCTCCAAGACACACACATACAGCCACACACTCACAGTGCAGCACTGACCTGGTATCTGACAGAACCTATGGAGGTGTGGATGTACAATGTGTTTTCTACATTGCCCACCTGGCGAGCTAAAAAAACTACATCGAATGTTGTGTTGCCCCCAGGTGGGACCGTCTGAAACAAAAATTAAACAATCTTAATTACTAACGCCCATGGCCCAAATCTATCCCCCTACCGGAAAACTCACTTTATCACTTTCGCTCATTTGCCCAAATGTTCCCCCTTCAGTACCAAAGAAATGAATGTGACAAGGATTTTTTTTAGTTACTCCATGGTAAACAAATTTAACTTAAGTGAAGCATAACTGGACAGAAATGATTCGCACCTCTTCCAACAACCAAATTTATATGTGAGGATGTGTATTTTCCCTTTTTTTTTCTTTCTTTAAGACTCAATTAATGTTATTGTTAATTCTTTTTACTTGTATCTATATTACATTGTATTTCCATTGTAGAGAGCTTCGTGCTATGGAGAAGCCGCTGCATAAATGCGCTACTATCATTATAGATTAACAAAAAAAGTAGACACCCGATGTTTTGCGTGTGTTTATTGCTGTGTTTTGAATAATCATGCAGCATCCCAATCAAACTGGCGAACAAATGCCACTTGACATCTGCTTCAAACTGATGGACATGATAAAGTCCCTGGTTGCCTGAGGCAAAACAAATGATGGACAAAAAAGTGACTCAGATTCACTCCTCAGTGTAACACCAGTGATTGCAATCAAAGTTGAAATTTCTTTGTGCATTACATGCCTACCACTTCTTCGCTCAGTTACAGTAGTCCCACCTCTACACCCCCCCCCCCCCCCACCCCCCCCCCCCCCCCCCCTTTCAATAATAGAAGGCAAGAAAATCAGGAGAGGTTCACATAATCTCTGTTCAGCTAATCAACTTTAGTATAATACATAACGTAAATGTGCCTAAAAATGATTCACATTACCCTTGATATCACACTGTAATATAAGCACTCAAGCTCAGTTCGGTCCCTGGCACACACACAAAGCCCGCTTTAAGTTTCAAGAGAGCACATCCGGCCAGGAAAATGTTTACTTCCTCGTTTTACACAAAAAGCTTCATTGCAAAGAAAGGTTTCCCTGTGTGTGATAGTTTGAGCGCTAGGGTAGAAAAACTACCATATTAGTGCAGTACAACACACACATCCTGTTCTGTTTGTGTGTTTAAAAACAATACTGTACATTCAAATTACCAGTAGCTGTCAATGAAATTTGCTTGCATGTACGTCCAATTCATTTAGAGTCGGCAGCATAGGTGACCAGGAGACTATTGTGAAACAATGGAGGAGGGTGGGGTGGGGACAAAGAGAAAGAAACAAAGAAATAAAGAAAGTAAGGCAGAAAAAAAGAAAGACATAATATAGCTCTTCTACGTGAAACAAACAATTCGACACAGACACACAAACAAATAAAGAGAGAGAGAAAACAAGAAAAAAACTACAAACAATAATGCACTCACTTTGTCTTGAAAAAATGAACAGTGAAAATGATTTGTGCTGCCAGAGATGGACAGCAAATGTAAACTATTTTTTGAATCTGTGTTTTGCACTATCACTTTCTCCATGCGGGGCATCCCGACTGGCCTGAAACAGACAAATAAAATAGCAACACTGAAATATACAGCAACTAGTAAGCAAAAAGACCAAATGCTCTCAAACAATATGACTCTCCTTCGTCATACATAAAATAAATCAGAAGCAATTTTCCTTTTTTTACCCCTAAACTTGACCCTGCCATGATCTTGACAAATAACGAGACTTGGGGCATGTCTGGAGGTCATCAAACCTTGGAAGTGTGTGCTAAGTTTCAAAGCTCCAGCTTAATAACATCAGAAAACAAGAAGGGCAAAGCCCATACGACTCACATGCTTTACACATTTTTCCTACCAAAATACATGACCTTGACCCAAGGTCAAGGTCATCCAAGGTCATGCAACACAAAGCTGTTAATTCAAGACATAGGAAGTACAATGGTGCTTATTGGCTCTTTCTACCATGAGATATGGTCACTTTTAGTGGTTCACTACCTTATTTTGGTCACATTTCATAAGGGTCAAAGTGACCTTGACCTTGATCATATGTGACCGAATGTGTCTCATGATGAAAGCATAACATGTGCCCCACATAATTTTTAAGTTTGAAACAGTTATCTTCCATAGTTCAGGGTCAAGGTCACTTCAAAATATGTATACAATCCAACTTTGAAGAGCTCCTGTGACCTTGACCTTGAAGCAAGGTAAACCAAACTGGTATCAAAAGATGGGGCTTACTTTGCCCTATATATCATATATAGGTGAGGTATTGAATCTCAAAAACTTCAGAGAAAATGGGAAAAATATGAAAAATAGCTGTTTTTTAGGCAACATTTATGGCCCCTGCGACCTTGACCTTGAAGCAAGGTCAAGATGCTATGTATGTTTTTTGGGGCCTTGTCATCATACACCATCTTGCCAAATTTGGTACTGATAGACTGAATAGTGTCCAAGAAATATCCAACGTTAAAGTTTTCCGGACGGACGGACGGACGTCCGGACGTCCGGACGGACGGACGGACGGACGGACGACTCGGGTGAGTACATAGACTCACTTTTGCTTCGCATGTGAGTCAAAAACTTAACTTTTTCGTCTACAGACATCCAACCACCCATGGCCTTACACTCCTAAATTACTTCGACTTTCCTGAGGTGAGTCAAAGAGGTATACTAGCTTGCAACGGACAGAAATGGCAAACACTGAAATTTAAAATAAAATCCTTTTTTTTTTTTTTTTACAGCAGTACTGGTGTAAAACGCTCAAAAAACAAGCTTTGAATTGTACAGAAACTTGACATAACCTTAGTAGAACTGACACCAAGTTGTACCAAGAATTAGAACTGACACCAAGTTGTACCAAGCAATTGACTCTCATTGCGATTTACCCACAGATCATGTTTAACCCAGCTCTGTACGTGTAAGCCCTGTTATGTGCCAGCAGAAAAGGTGTATTTTCACGATACTGCAGCCTATCTTTAGCATGCAGATTTAAGCTCAACTTTTAATGATGCCTGTTGACTTAAATGCTTCAAGATACTTCCAAAAAGAGTAACATACTATGCCAGTCATAGGGGTTAATAATTCAAAAATTTTAATAATAAATTTTCATTTGATTAATATACTTACCCAACTCACATATAGCAATTAACCCTAGTTCAGTGCTGGTAACGCTGTACGCGTCCCCTTGGTAACAAGGAAGACGCCTCTAAAAAAGAGTGACCATGACCTGTCAACAGGTCAAGGCCAGCCCGAGATCGAGGCTGCCTTCCGTATGCGTGCGCATACGCCGCCATTTGTAATCATTCCAAACGAAGCCCAACTCACTTCTTTTTTAGAAAAATATACCCCCAGAGCATGGAGGCGGGCAGGAATAAACGATGTGAGTTGGGTAAGTATATTAATCAAATGAAAATTTATTATTAAAATTTTTGATTAAATTACATATTTTACCCAACTCACATAAAGCAGATTGCTACTAAAGGTGGAGGGCACTTTACCCAATCAGGAATTGAGAATCTATCCTGCCGCTACCAGAGCAGGTAACGCAGAACTGCATCCTGTCTCAATTTGTTTGTTTGTTTATTTGTTGCTTAACGTCCAGCCGACTACGCAGAGCCATATCAGGACGAGGAAGGGGGGATGAAGGGGGCCACTTGTCAAGCGATTCCTGTTTACAAATGCACTAACCCATTACTTGTGTCCCAGCAGGCTTTAGTAAAACTAAATTAATACCTACTGGAAGATTACCAGTTTCCAGTATGTTAATAGGCTTAACCTATCTACTGCTGGACTTACATCAGAACACTAACAGATTAAACTATACATGAATCGCGAGACAAGCGGCAAGAGAAGAGATTTTTGGAAAAAATACAGGTGAATGAGCAAGAAGGCAGAAAAAAGAAAAGAATTCATGAAGAAAAAGAGAGCATGACAGGAAAGAGGAACCAAAAATCTACCTAACAGCAAACTAGAAAGCTCCTGCGGTTCCAAAAACAGGAGGGGCCTTTAATTTCATAACCGCAGTGCCCCACTGCGGGATCCTGTCTCAATGCACCTGCGTCCTGACGGAACACAAAGATATCCAGAAAGAACAATACTTTAGGTAGAGACCTACTCCCAGGCGAACAGCAAAGCTACATCCTTTGTATCTGCGTCCTGACGGAACACAAAGATATCCAGAAAGAACAATACTTTAGGTAGAGACCTACTCCCAGGCGAACAGCAAAGCTACATCCTTTGTACCTGCATCCTGACGGAACACAAAGATATCCAGAAAGAACAATACTTTAGGTAGAGACCTACTCCCAGGCGAACAGCAAAGCTACATCCTTTGTATCTGCGTCCTGACGGAACACAAAGATATCCAGAAAGAACAATACAGTACTTTTAGGTAGAGACCTACTCCCAGGCGAACAGCAAAGCTACATCCTTTGTACCTGCGTCCTGATGTAACACAAAGATATCCAGAAAGAACAATACTTTAGGTAGAGACTTACCCCCAGGCGAACAGCAAAGCTACATCCTTTGTACCTGCGTCCTGACGGAACACAAAGATATCCAGAAAGAACAATACTTTAGGTAGAGACCTACTCCCAGGCGAACAGCAAAGCTACATCCTTTGTACCTGCATCCTGACGGAACACAAAAATATCCAGAAAGAACAATACTTTAGGTAGAGACTTACCCCCAGGCGAACAGCAAAGCTACATCCTTTGTACCTGCGTCCTGACGGAACACAAAGATATCCAGAAAGAACAATACTTTAGGTAGAGACCTACCCCCAGGCGAACAGCAAAGCTACATCCTTTGTACCTGCGTCCTGACGGAACACAAAGATATCCAGAAAGAACAATACTTTAGGTAGAGACCTACCCCCAGGCGAACAGCCAAGCTACATCCTTTGTATCTGTATCCTGACGGAACACAAAGATATCCAGAAAGAACAATACTTTAGGTAGAGACCTACCCCCAGGCGAACAGCCAAGCTACATCCTTTGTATCTGCGTCCTGACGGAACACAAAGACATCCAGAAAGAACAATACTTTAGGTAGAGACCTACCCCCAGGCGAACAGCAAAGCTACATCCTTTGTATCTGCGTCCTGACGGAACACAAAGATATCCAGAAAGGACGTAACCGCACAAGAGAGAGACCAATGAAAGACTTGTTCAAAGGCGATAATCGTAAAGAAGAGAGGCCACAATCTCCCACAGCCAGGAGATCCTTGTTCTTACAGACAGACAGTTTCTCCTTGCTATAAACATCCAGATGGATGTTCGCCAATTCCGGGGTACCCGGGGGCGGTTCCGTAGACAGAACAAAAGAATAAACTAAGTTCTTAGGCTTGGAGTTAACCGAGGCCTACGGATAGCGCTCAGCGAGTGATGCGCTACTTGAGCGGGTGACGCAAGCTAAAGCAACGCCGCAGCAGGTGCTTAGCCGAGCGCTGCCCACAAAGGAAGTGGTGACAAAGGAGTCTCGTTTAAAAAAACTTCCACAAGTTCAAATGCCACCGATGGAGGATCCAAGAACTTAACGTTCAAATATTTTCCTTAGAAGGCTCAAATCAGCTGAAAATGACGCAAACCACGGCAAAGCTGAAGCAGGAGCTTCCCCATGAGATGCCAGCAAAGGCAGAGGTGGGGCAAAAACATCGTTTGAGTTCGCAGATTGTTCCTGAGAAGGAGCAAAACACGCCAAAAATGATGGAGGAGAAAAACGGCAGATGACGATGCTACTGCTACCCCTTCAGGGAAATAGCATGTAGTAACCTCTGCTGCCAGTGCTAACAAAGATGGCAGCTTAGCTGAAAGACGAAAAGAGGCATCTCCATCTGCCTCAGAAGCTTCGTCTTCCATATCCTCATCATCCTGTTCAGTAGTATCCCAACGAACTTCGAAAGGATGAGAACCGGAAACCAATCCCGATGAGGCAACACCTGCCGAAAACCGGGAAAGGTTGGGAAAAAATTCCCGGAAGCCGGAACTCCGTGAACGGATCCTCCATCCGCCTGCCTCATGCCAGCTGAAAGACTGGCAGAGGAAGTGGATGCAGCCTGTGTAACAGCAGAGCAACCGCAGTAGCGGAACCGGAAGCCGAAGGCTGATGAGTGCCGACTACCAACACCACAGTGTTAACGGCAGAAGGCTATACCATTCAGCAACCGGAAGACACAGCCGCAAAAGCGGAAGCGGAACCGGCAGTGGATTGGTAAGCATCAGAACCAACCGGAGTCATAGAAATGCAACCGGAAGATCCTGTTGTCCTACTACCGTAAGTAGCGGACACATGCGGAACTAGGTGTCTTCCCCCAAAGAGGAAGCACCTTAGTCAGTATCCCCATCATGCTTGGCCTCGCAATCCGGAAGCTGACCCCCGGAATGACTACCATAGTCAATCGGGGAGTCAGCTTTACTGACAACTTCCTGCCCCCAGGGCGGAAGCGGAAGCTATACACCCGGGCCGCCGTCTTGAGACAGGGCTGGGTGCACCAGTACTTCCGTTCGCTCGACAGGGCCCCTATCCTCCACTGACCTTATGCCTGAGCAGTGAAGGCCAGCCAAGAGATAGGAACTTTCACCCCCGCGGATCAGGCTAGGGGCTACTTTCTCCTGAAGACGCGCTACGCTTTGGCCGGAGAACCCGGTTACTCGCGGAGCAGACATACCTCTAGAACGGACAGGCATGTCAGACGACGGGTACACCGGCGGACGTACATGGAAAACATCAGAGTCCTGCGAAGCATGGACAATCGCCCGCGTGACTGTGGCGGAAGCTGAAGAGGAAGGACGAACCTTGGCCAGCGAAGCAGTGACGGCAACGCCGGAAGGGAGAGCACACCGCTCAGCCCTAGTGTAAGAAATTTCCGCCGCCAGCGAAGTCACCTGTGAACTAAGCGATAAAAGCAAAGCACCACGTCGGAAACAGCTAAACCCGAACACACGGTTACGCTAGTATCCACCACTGTCTTGTCTACCTGACCGGCCGTGTCCGATAACCTTGGCGGTAAAATAGAGGAAGCCGGCAAATCGACTAACACCAGGGCCTCACATCCATGAGAGGTAGCATAGGACAAATGTCCTGGCCAATATAAAAGTGATAGGACATTTGTCCTGAACAAAAACAAATCAATAAGACTTTTTTTTTTCCCCCGTAACGAAACGTAAATATAATTAAACTTGACTAGTTTCTTGGCACGAGGGTAAAAGAACAAAAATACTTTTCTTGGCAAAAAAGTAACAGAAAATATAAAATAAATTACATCGAGTCAGTGCAGTGTTTCTGCCCCCTTTTCTTGTTTTGTCTGCTGTCAGGTTTCAACTATCTCCTTGTCTCTCTGGAGAGATGGCACTTGCACACTAACAGCATGGTCTTTGGTTTCTTGATGATCGGTAAGGGCCGATTTGCGAAAGTTCGAACAGCCAACGGTAAAAGTGTTGGACTTCCCTGTGTGCTGACATGAGGCGCAAAACATAAGTTTCCTCTCTGGGTCATGCGACACCCACGGGAATGATGTCGCCCAGCTTGAGACAAAGTTACGCGTGGGGGTGAGGGAGGGGGTAGTGTCTTTCTTCGGCTCCGATGTTTGACTATCGCGATAGACATTCTCACCTGGGCGATCGGGCTCTAACTGCTCTGGGGCTGGAGGAAGCTCAGTTTCCGTGCTACTGACAGATGATGAGGGAAGGGACTTGAAGTGTAATTTCTTCTGTCCCTTTTCTGGGATCAGTTTTCGTTTAGGCGGCATGTTTGTTATTGTCGGGAAAAGCGCGAAGGGAGGCAAATCTCAACTGGCTTCGAGCATTCCGAGTTGCGAGCCTTGGAAACTCTTTGGTACTAGAGGCACAAAGTGTCTAATTTCGTCTGCTACACATCGCTTTGCAATACATCGATAAAATAGCATTCAAACTACTGTAAATTGAGAAGTACTGACGATGTCCAGATCAAATGATAGAATAATCGGACATTGACCACTTTATGACAAAACAAGAGGCGAAGCCTTCAAGGCTCACGTAAGAAATCGACAAACAGTAACACAAACTCAATCACTCCGTCACACATACACACACACACACAGTAAGCATAGGTGACACTGTGCAAGAAAGCGAGACACTAGATCTAGATCTGTCTGTCTGCATGTAGCCTACTTACAGACACGACTGCCAAATAGTCTCGGCCCGCTCAAAATAACAATGACCGAGACATTCCTTCGCGTGAAGTCTAACCCTCTTACGCCATAATGTGACGTCTTCAAATGACGAAATGTTAAAGTTTCTACCAAAGACATACACACGCACGCACGCACGCACATACGCACGCACGCACAGACAGACAAAGTTACGATCGCATAGGCTACACTTTGTGAGCCAAACAATAGGACATTTGTCCTGCATGAAAAATGTGTAGGACATTTGAAAAAAATATCCTCATATGTCCGATGTCCGACATGGATGTGAGGCCCTGTAACACATCAATACATTGTTGGACGAAGGCTCTAGAACAGAAACACCGGCTTGTCCGGTATGTTTGGATAATCTAGATGCTTTCTTAGGTGGAGAAGATTCAGCAGCTATCTGTTTAAGAGCATGCTTCTTCTTGGCGCTATCGGCCATTGCAAAAGACTCACACAAAAAATTTTGGAACAAAAACATTTACGAGTCCGAAATGCGGCCAAATTGACGCCAACATTTCAATAAAACAAGGAAAGACCTCACCCCACAGGATAGGCGAAGTCAACAACGAAGCGAAGAAACCAAGGGGAAGAGCCCAAAGTCAAAAGACCAAGGACAAAGGCTGTAAACAGCCGGAGCGTACGATAACAGCGACCAACTTCGTAGAACGCTGAGTTTGGAATGATTACAAATGGCGGTGTATGTGCACGCATACGGAAGGCAGCCTCGATCTCGGGCTGGCCTTGACCTCTTGACAGGTCATGGTCACTCTTTTTTAGAGGCGTCTTCCTTCTTACCAAGGGGACGCGTACAGCATTACCAGCACTGAACTAGGGTTAATTGCTATATGTGAGTTGGGTAAGATATGTAATTTAATAAGTGACCTGCAGCAGCGACTGCTCCAGCTACTGGACATACATCGCTCAAATCTCAATTTATAGCCATACATATAAAACTAGAAATAGTTTAATCACAAAACAGTCACATATATATATATATATGAAGACACAAACACACACACACACAAGGAAAAATATAAAGGCTGCAAGGCAGCAAGTAAGAGAGACATAGAAATGAGAGAAACACAGAAAAAGTGCATTTGTTTGTGCACTGCACGCATGTTTTTATAGATTTGTGTGTGCCACTTACTGTTCTTCAAAATCCAGCATGGGTGGATCCAGCCGTATGCCGCTTGAGTAAAAATTCTCATCATCTAAACTGAAACACAGGAAAGCAAAAAAACTGATAAATATCTTTGTTAACAAGTGCTTAAAAAATGATTTAAGACTAATCCAACATTTTAAAACCTTGCTTTTTCAAATGTTCTGTTCAATGTAACCTCTGTAAATTTACACCCATCTTAAGACCTCATTTTCTCTGATTTTTTTACGCCTTAAATGGGGAGTTCCACTGTCTTTCTTTATTTGGTGTTTAACGTCGTTTTCAACCGTTCAAGGTTATATCGCGACAGGGAAAGGGGGGGATGGGATGGAGCCACTTGTTAATTGTTTCTTGTTCACAAAAGCACTAATCAAACAAGAGGCGAAGCCTTCAAGGCTCACGTAAGAAATCGACAAACAGTAACACAAACTCAATCACTCCGTCACACATACACACACACACACAGTAAGCATAGGTGACACTGTGCAAGAAAGCGAGACACTAGATCTAGATCTGTCTGTCTGCATGTAGCCTACTTACAGACACGACTGCCAACTAGTCTCGGCCCGCTCAAAATAACAATGACCGAGACATTCCTTCGCGTGAAGTCTAACCCTCTTACGCCATAATGTGACGTCTTCAAATGACGAAATGTTAAAGTTTCTACCACAGACATACACACGCACGCACATACGCACGCACAGACAGACAAAGTTACGATCGCATAGGCTACACTTCGTGAGCCAAAAATTGCTCCAGGGGCTTGCAACGTAGAACAATATATGACCTTACTGGGAGAATGCAAGTTTCCAGTACAAAGGACTTAACATTTCTTACATACTGCTTGACTAAAATCTTTACAAACATTGACTATATTCTATACAAGAAACATTTAACAAGGGTAAAAGGAGAAACAGAATCCGTTAGTCGCCTCTTAGGACATGCTGGGGAGCATCAGGTAAATTCTTCCCCCTAACCCACGGGGGGGGGGGGGGGAGGGGGGGGGGGGAGGGTAGTTCCACTGTATGTGAGCCTGCACTTAGAGAGTCTTGAGTGTGCAGAGTGTGTTGCCGAGTATCGAGTATCGTATTATGGTGTAGCAGCTGCAACAAACACCAAACTCCACAGGTCACACAGTCAATGAAATTTAATCTGTCTCCAGGAACTTGGGGTTACTGTGTGTCAAAATACAGTTTCCATTTTCTGCCCAGATTTTTGGGATAATTTATTTATGAAGCACTATGTGTGCAGATTACATTTGGTAAACAGGATAGGCACAGCACAATGGGATGCATGTGAACCGGGATGTACACACAATACACTACAGCAGCTCTTGTCAACTGAATGCTGCCAAGTTAAGATCACATCATCAATGATTTAACAATATAGCTCTCTGCCAAACAATATCGCCCCCAATAACATGTATACTCTAGAGATGCAGTCCTACATATTTTAGGTATTTGACCCTACCTCTACCATTTTTTACTTTGTTTAATTAGAGTTTTTGACCAAACAAAAATACTTCAGTATAAAACCTTAGAAAGAAAAGTAACTTGGCCAATATTTGAATTTGTTATCCAGTTTCGAGCTGGCAGGCTAACATATCAACCTGAGATAACAGGAAATAAATGAACAGGAGATAACAGGAAATGAAAACAAGTGAGTCACACCAAGTAGATTATATAATCAGCTGCTGTTCAATAAATTTATAAACGAACAGAAGCAGCAACCAACACTACTCCCAACTCTCTTCTGAATACTACTTAAACGTAACCTGAAGACTTAATTTTTCATTCTCATTTCTTTATCTTTAATTTCTCTAATATCCCATAGCTCCGATAGTTAGGCCGCTTTCTCCCAATGGAAAGGTAGCAGCAACAAGAGTCGTGTACTATCAAGGTGTGTGCATATTTAGTTGTGATCGCCACCTGCACATCTGGCAGGATGTCATTGAGGTCTTTGACATGCCACAGTGTCTGCACATTAAGTTGACATTGTCTTTCTCGGCCCCTGATTCAAACCTGTGACCCAAGTCCAGTGCTCTGCTAGCTAAGTTACTGGGCCCCCTCACACCAGGAAAACAAGAAAGCTTTGATGACCTCAGCTAAAGAAGTTCTTCCATTTGATTCCAGTTAATCTCCAAGTGTGTCGTGACTGCGTGCACTGCACGCTTGTCTGCATGGACAGAAAAGGGGGAAAGGGGAGCATTTTTTATTTGCTGGACTTTCCAAACAGACAGATTCAGTAGTGTACTTATGTTCGATTATGCTTTTTCATCGAGTGTTTGTGTTATTAGAAATGCGATGTGGTGCCAAAAGAAAAATGTCCATGTTTATGTAAAATGAAAATGGACATTAAAGTTTTCTTATCTTATCTTATCTTATCACTGGCATCATCAGCTAACATTCCAAAATCTTCCTTCAGTTTTGTCTGCAATTAAACATTCCAATAACTAATCTTTTTTGTGGTTATTTTTTTCTATGCTTAACATTTTCTTTGTATTTTATACTCCCTATTGAAATCAAAGGAGTTACTTTTAAAACAAAACAGTTCCCTCTTTGTTCTCTTGTAGTTGAAAACGCCCTATTCAAATCAAAGGAGTTACTTTTAAGGCACAACAGTTCTCTATTTCTTCTCTCCGAATCGGGGCTTTAGTCAGAGCAACTTGTACTTACTTAAATCCAACCTTTCACTCACTACAATGATGGTGTATTGTATTCATAGACTTGTCATTTTTCTCTTCAGTTCAGCGCAAGCAGAAAGCAAAATTATTGAACAATTCTACTGTACTCTCAAAACGCTCACCAGGAAACAATTACCAGAGTAATATGACACAGGAAATATCTCATGCAGGATTTTACCCTGTATAATACAAACAGTTAATGTAAATGTTTATAACTGGACATTCCACATGTCAGATATAAATTGAACCCTTACTATGTGCATGACAGACAGTACATGTACTATATTTATATCTATTCCTTGATAAAATTGTGTACAGGGTTATGGCAACAAACAACAAAAGTTAGTTTATGGAACATTTAATTACACACGTATCGACAAAACAAAACAAAACATTCACATTTTGTATCTTCCAATAATTTACCTTTCTTTTATTTTTATTTTATTTGCAGTTTTGGGAATATTTGTTTCAGATGTAAACTTTAACAATAACAATTAGCCTAATTATGCCCAACGGCTTTTACTGTTTACACTTGAATTATTGACAGAAAAGAGCATGCAAATGGGACTGTACACAAGATTTCACACTTCACTGAACACATGTATCAGTCTGGGCTGTTAAAGAAATACCTTCTCCCATTTGCACCCGGGAGAAAGGGCGAAAATTGTTGCGCTCTGTTATTCCACTTTGTGCCTGCCCGTGCAGGGCCTCTTTTTTAAATCGGGTTTTGAACTCTCTTTTTTGTATTCGGTTGTACTGTTTGTTTAAGTGATTTATGACAGGTGGACAAGTTTGTTGTTTGTTGCGTGAAACGTCCCTTACTTTCGTTTTTTGTGTTGTTTGTTTTTGTCTCAGCTTTGCGAGTTCAGCCTTGATCAAGCAGTCTCGTGAAGTTGTTTGTTTGTTTAGTGTTTCATGGAGAACGTGTTTTTGCGTGTGCTTTGCAGTTTCTTATTTTTATATGGTGAGCTATTATTCAGTTTTGTGAGTTCGGAGGTGTTGATGTTAGTCAGTTTTGGGTGTTGAGATTTGTCGTCCTATGTCCTTCCACTGAGAGGGTTGTGTTGTGATGGTGTTGTGTGAACCTGGAATACGTTTTCACTGTGACTGCGCCTGATTGCTTGTGATGTTGTTGTATGGAAGCCTCATTGTTTGGTGTATGCTGGTAACGTTCACACTCTCACTGTCCATGCCATCTTTGAGGGAGTTTGTGCCTTCATTGTTTTGATGTGAAATGAAATCAACAGCTGCTAGGCTAAATTGACTCTCTCACTCCAAGAATGAGTTTCAACTGTTCATTCTGTCAGTGACACAGCTGGAAAGTGCCAAATTATAACAACCTCGCCTAACTACTTCAGTGCCAGCCACTCCCCTCGGCCTCTGCTCAGTCTCTATGTGCACTAAGATAGCACTCTTTTAGACTCAGACTCTCTATTATATGTGCCTGTGTGTGTGTGTGTGTGTGTGTGTGTGTGTGCATGAGTGTGTGTCTTTCTCTCTCTCTTTGCATATGTGTGTGCGTGTGTGTGCCTGCCTGCCCGCGTGCTAAAGGTTTCACTGTATCATGAGAGGATTCCAGGCACCAGAGAGCTCAAAGCATTGCTCACACAAGGCACTGTACGCGCTATCTTCTCACTGAATTGATTGCTGGCAATGCCGCAACACTCAATATTTTATGCCTTGCCTTTTACAAGTGAAGTGGGAACATAGCTGGGAAAACAAATGGAGCGAGACCGGACAAGGGCTCTGTTGTTTCTTCGCCAAACAATGCACAGCCATAAATGTAGGTTAGATTCTTGCTGAATACAAACTTAAACAAACCATAACAGCTATTTTCCATTAAATTCATTAACCTTTCAGATGGAGGTAGATTTTACGCCAGTTTTTAAAATGACATCCCATGCAGGAAACATCCAAATTCAAGAGCAGTTTGCTGAGAAAAAGCTTAAATCAGGGACCTCTAATATAGGTCTATGCTTAAATTAACTAAAATAAAATATATCACTCTGTTTTTAAATCAAATGTATTAAACATTGCACCTTTACCGACTTTAATGGCAAATGTGAATGCAAACAATGATTATTAAAGAAGCTTCAGCATTGCACATTCAAACTCTGTTGCATGCGCGTGTTTGTGTATGCTTGTGCATGTATGCATGCATGCGTGTGCGCATGTGCGTCCGTGTGCAAAGTATGAACCATTGATCAAAATCTTATAAATGCATGCATTTTTTGGTCTGTTTATTCAACATTTGTTTCACCTGTTAACATAATTTTGTGATTCCATATGACTTGTTTGTTTATTTGTTTGGCTGTTCATGGTCTTTCTAACTTTTTCTGTTTTTTTTTATTACTCTCATTGCATTTAACATTTTTATTATTCTTGTCTGCATTAATTTTGAAGGTATACTGCATGTTTTATTTGTTAAAGGACAGGTTGTAAGACAAGGTATTGTGGGTATTTCTGAGCTTTTGGGCCGATTTGGGCATTTAGTCATTTTGACTGTTTGGAAAACTGTGGTCATTTTTCTTTCAATTTCTGCCGTTGATGTTGCATATACATGGTTTTTTTTGTGTAATAAAAATAAATTCAATAAACCAACCCTCGCCTGATTGCGTTCATTTGTCCTGAACTTGCCTTATTATTGCCGATTTTCAACACCTTGATCAGCAAATTTGAGCAGACGACAGGGCGAACACTGCATGACGTTGCATGCTACATAGCCTCCCCTGTTTGCATGTGACCGTTGTTTCGTTATTTTCCGGACTACTTCGGCTCTAACGGAACATTGTCAATGTAGTTCAATCTATGCCAACTTCCTTATACGGAGAGTATGACGTACGATGTGATCTTGATTCGTTCAACCGGGGTCACGTGGTACAACAATGGCGCTTGTTTACAAAGCAGTGAAAGTACACGCTCCTGTGCAAAAATGGTTCGCACCAAGCCATCAACAACCAGAGGAGCCCCAAAATCTACGAAAAAGAGGACAGATCAAGTGAAGAATCAATGGAAGGCGAAGAAATCAGCGCAATCAGCTTCTGTGCTGACTGACGTGACAGAATTAGTGCCGGTTTTGGGGTCGTCTGCTAGTGCTACATTTTCCGCGTCGATTCCTTCGACTGAAAACATTTTCGGCACGAAGACAAGAAGTGAGTTCAAAAAAGAATCGTATGAGAGGTTTGTTTCCGGTGGAGTTGACACTAAGTCATCTGCTGCTACTGAAACCCTGGTAAAAACCCAGAGGGGTGTTGTAGACTTTGCCGAAGTAGACAGTATGGTTGCAAGTTTGTGCTGTCCACAGTGCAAAAACAAGTGCTTGTCTCTTTGCACAGACTCCAGACCAACAAGTGGCTTGGCAGTATTTGCCCAGGTGAACTGTTCTTCGTGCGAAGAGCCTGTGTATGAACACTATCTGGCGACAAAATTTAAATCCAAGACAAAAGTGTTCGACATGAACAGACAGGCAGTGTATTCCTCGCTTGCTTGTGGACTGGGAGCCACCACATTCAGAAATTTCTGTGAAAACATGGATTTAGCTGGACTTCACCACAAGACCTTTCATACTCATGCCAGCCAACTATTCACACAACTAGAGGGATTCCGGAAGCATGTGTTCAGTGAGACTGTTGCATATGTTCGAGAAGTTCATGCAAGATACTGTGGCACTACTCTTGGTTTCGATGACACCCTGAACATTATTGTGAGCTATGATGGCACCTGGCTTACTCTGGACACTCTTCGCACATTGGAGTTGGGTGTGCTGTGGACTTACTGGACTCTGTGTTGATGCCCATGTCATGTGTACCTACTGCCAGGTGTGCGTAAGTCTACGGGGCAGGCTGTTTCAGGAAAAGCCAGAGGAGTATGCGGCCTGGCTCGTGGACCACTTGGACAAGTGTGAGGTGAACTATAAAGGTAAATTATATTTGTTTGCACAGAAATATTTGAATAGAGTTTATTTCAAATTTAAGCAACTTACTCAAATATAGCAAATTACAAGTAAATGTAATAGTGATGAGTGGATATTATTTTCCATGCATTCCAGTGAAACTGAAAACCAAAACTAAAGGCATGGATGATGGATTAAAAAAAAGCGTCATAAAGACGGATCATCAATTTATGATAATAATAATGAAAGTTGTAACACATGCATATAAATCCAATTTTTAAGAATAGTTCAGGGCATGGGGGAGTGGATGTGTGTGATGAAAATAATAAGAAAACACACACAGATAGATAGACAGAGAGAGAGAGAGAGAGAGAGAGAGAGAGAGAGAGAGAGAGAGAGAGAGAGAGAGAGAGAGAGAGAGAGAGAGAGAGAGAGAGAGAGAGAGAGAGAGAGAGAGAGAGAGAGAGAGAGAGAGCTGTATTTACAGCATGAAGAGAGATTCACAAGTCTTCAGAATCAACGGGCTTAGAACAGAGGGAGCTAGTAGTGGTCAGGGGGTGGCAAATAGTTTACACATACATACATGTATGTATGTGTGGCCACATACATGTATGTATGTGTGGCACGATACAAGTGTATTTAAAAATGTTCAAATAGTATCAATTGATGAATTATGCTTAACGTTTACAGTCTAACATGTTCAGTGCCACAATCTAACATGTTCTCACCACTATTAATAGGTAACATGCGCCTTGAGTCGCCTTGTGTGGTGAGATACGTGCGCGATATAAATCCTCGTAAATAAATAAAAGTAAATAAATAAATAAATAAAAAAATACCTGCTGCTAGAAATTTAATATTCAGTAATTTGGTAATTCCATGTTTATTTCAATTCTTTTCCGTATTAATTATAGTTGAAGTATTAGCTGTACAATGACTGTGAATAACACATGCGTGCACACACACACACACACACACACTTAAAAAATACTGTTTGCAAATTACATTTCTTATTTTGTTCTTGTTTGCAGGCTCATCAGGGATGATGGAGGTGGAAGCAGCCCGTGTCATATGGCGTCGATCGGTGAACACCAACAAGCTTCGCTACACAACACTTCTGTCGGACGGTGACTCCAAGACTTTTACAGAGCTCAACGACATCAAGCCCTATGGTGAGGATATTCACATTGACAAGGAAGAGTGTGTGAACCATGTGAGTAAACGACTTGGTACAGCTCTTCGCAACATGGTGACAGACTGCCGAAAGCGAGGGGTGACTCTTGGTGGACGTGGAAGGGGTCAGCTGACAGGCAATGCCATACGCAAGCTACAGATTTACTACAACCGGGCAATTCGTAGCAACAAGGATGTGTGTATAGCATGAAAAAAGCAATCATGGCATCACTGTACCATTGTTTTTCCACTGACGAAAATCCACAACATGAACTTTGTCCTGCTGGAGAGAGCTCGTGGTGTTTCTTTCAGGAAGCGCTGGCGAAGCACCAAGTTCCAGGTCCACACAAACACCTCATCCACACACCCCTCAATGAGGAGAAGTTAGCTGCACACCTGTTGCCCATTTATGAGAGACTTTCTGAAGAACACCTACTCAGCAGATGTGTTTCTGGCAAGACACAAAATGCCAATGAGTGTCTCCACAGCCTCATTTGGTCAAGATATGCTAAGGACCACTTTGCTTCCCGCAGTCGTGTTGAGTTTGCAGTCTTGACTGCTATTAGAGAGTTCAACTTTGGACCTGCTGCTGCTGCCGACTCTGCCCAGTTCTTCGGATTCCAGACTGGACATCACATGAAGAGGCTTGGAGCAGCCAGGATGCACAAGAGGGTGCGGAACAGTCTGAAGGCTGTGAGAGACAAGCAAAGTAAAAAGAGAGACAAAGTGCGGGCAGCCAAGTCAAAGAGACTGGAAAAACTTGTTCAGCTGGAAGGTGGCCCTGCATATGCTGCAGGCATGTTCTAAGTTTTGACTATGTAAATGTTTTAACATAGACGGGGAATCGAGACGAGGGTCATGACTCATGGTGTGTTTGTGTATAAAGTGATTCCGAGGAAACTACTGGACCAATCTTGATAAAACTTAACATGAGAGTTCCTGAGTGCGATATCCCCAGATGTCTTTTTTCCATTTTTTGGAAAGATGTCTTTGATGACGTCATATCCGGATTTTTTTAGGCAGTTGAGGCAGCGCTCTAACACCCTAATTTTTCAACCAAATTGATTGCAATTTTGGTAAAGCAATCTTCGACAAAGTCCGGACTATGGTATTGCATTTCAGCTCAAAATTTTAAAAATAAATTTATGAGTTTGCTTGTTAAATTTGTCATTAAAATCTAATTTTTAGTAACAAAATAAACTTTGACTGCATTGCATTCCTCATTTTTTCCTGAATTCAAAAATATATAGATATGTCATGTTCACTCTAACAATGTGCTCAGAATTACAGAAAATAGGTTTAGTAAGTACTATACGGTCTCATGCTTTGCGGAGACGAGCGTGATCCGTCTCGGTATTGTTAGCCGAGACTATCTAAATGTATCTCGTAGTCTTGGCGATGACTGGTTTGTGGTGTTGATATTTAAGTTTCATACTGATTGACTAAATGTTTTTATATCGCTTCACGCGACTTGTCATTGTTATTGTGGTTAACATTATTCTCATATATATATATATATATTGTGGTTATTGTACGCATATGTGCAATTAATGACTTGGGTACGTTTCGTAATTTGGAGCTAGCTTGTGTGTGTGTGTGTGTGTGAATGTGAACGTGAACGAGTGAGCGAGCTTTTTTTGGTGTGCATGCTGTAATCGGGAGTGTGTGTATGCATTGTTTGTAACTCGGGACAAACAATTTTCCTAGTGTACTGCACATGTTTGAAATAACTTGTGTTTTATGTCTTCCCTAACTTTTAAACTGTGTCTCTAAGGTGTGAAAGACATTCCTCAGTGTGGAATTTGGAGATACATGTATGTATTTTGAGTTTAATTACAACTATCAATGGTTTCAAAACAAATTGTGTGCGTTTTTGCCTTTTCCTCAGTTTGCATGTTTTGACATTTGGGAACGAAATGATTTCAAATCTACTGGTTAGATTTCTGTGAAATTCTGCATACTTGTACTTTTACATACTATCTACAGAGTTACCATTTGAATAATGAATCGGAAAAGAAATGTTGGCTTTACGATTTTTTTAATATTAAATTTTACGCAAAATTTCAACATTATGATAAAACAAAATTTGTTTAAATAACTGTAATACTCACAGAAAAAATAAATGGTAAATCTGTAGATATGATCTAAATCTATATTTATGCAAAATATTGGACAGAAATCGAGCATTTGGATATGGAAAAAACGGTTCCTAAAATCCAATATGGCTGCTGTTTACTTTTCTGTTTCTATAGCAACGACATACACAATAAACAAACACATTAACGTTTTTTAATTCAGAGACCATCAGTATTATAACAAAAGCGACACAAACAGTGCTGATCATCAGATATGGAAAATAGCGATTTGGCCCTCACATGGCCTTAAACCTTTTACCCTTATAAAATAATGTTCAGGCAGTGACATTCAGTACCTTTCTTTGTGTAATGGGGGTGCATGCAATCCATCAATACATGTAACAGGCATTTCTGGGGTGACAAAGCCATTTCTTTTTAAACTGTTATTCCCTCTGCAAATGCAATATGATAGTGAACTCACTGTGAACTGAGTTTATCACCCTCACAAACACTGGTGACTTTGAACCAGCTGTAGAGATACTAGGACACTCTTATCACGCTATCAAATCATAATACTGGTTGTTATAAACAGCCAAGTCGCTATCATTGCTATTAATTGTAAGTTGTAACATAAGGAAAGAATCAAACAGCTGACTACCTGCTTTTAAATTTAAATGACATTTACTATTCTTCACTATAATCTGTTCCCTTAAACCAACATTGCCCTTTGCTCTTACCTGGACTGGTAAAAGCTTTAAGACTTTCTTGCCTTGTCGCTCAAAAGTGTAAAATTCTCCTCAGTCACTTTTCCCCCCAAAAATCCAAGCTTCACCTTTTTCCATTACTAAAACCAATTGGCCAAAGCATAAAGACTTGCTTTCCTCAACACTCAGATTGCCTGCTCTGAGTTTAAGTTATTTAAGTGAAAGTATACAATCTGTTCTGTGTGAACTAAATACTGTGACTAGTGACAGGCACCACAAAGTATCGTGCCATGTCACCCATTAGTTCCCTGCAAAGTATTTAATACTGCATCACTGATTACTGTAAAATCAATTATTCATGCCTTGCTGCCAAGGCATAAGCTATTCTTTATTTCACATTAGTCATTGGCCTAAAAAGAAATCGTAGTTTTTGGCTTCTCTGCCGACTATTTCTTCCTGTTGACCTTGGACCTTTTTTTCCACTAAAACAAAAATTTATAAAAATTTAAAAAATGACAACTCAAAGAGAAAAACAACTTTAATCCTAAAAAGAAAAGAAAAGGATTATTAACCTATTGGCCCTCATCTTTAGTGCCTTGTCATTGGTAACAAAGTTTCTTTTTGTTTGGCCTTTAAAACTTCTGACGTTTAACTAAGTGAAACAAGAACTGATAGGTCACCGAGACTGAGCAGAGGAAAAAGAATTGTACCTCTGTTACAGTAAAACCTGTATCTAGCGGACCCTTATTTCAGCGGACACCTTAGCATAACGGACAATTCAAGTGAGGACGGATGTATTTTACTCTCAAAAACACCTTAAAACAGCAAACACCTCAAAGGCGCGGACGCGGACATCCTTTTTTGGTCCCGATTGGGTTCCTTACTTGTCAACAACGGACAAACCCTTGAAGCAGACAGCTTTTAGCAGACGCTGGTCCGCCATCTTGGTTCTGCAAATACAATCTCGCTGGCGATGTGAACGCGCGAGAAGCTTATTTTGTAAGCCAATGAGAGCACTTGAAAGAAGTTGATTTTTGTATGATGCACGCTCATTGGTCGATGCCGTGAACTCACAAACATTTCGGGTTTCTACTTTCTGTACTGTGATGCATCTTCGTCTCATCCTTCGTCTTCGTCTCATCATGCCAAAACGAAAAATTGTGACTTTAGAAGAGAGAGTCGATGTCATAAAGACCGTTCGAAAAGTTGCTGATGAGCTGAATTGCGGAAAAACTCAAATTTCCAACATAAAAGCTGATCGAACACAAATTCTCAGTCAGTGGGACTCCGGTGCCAGATCGACGGCAAAATGTGTTAAGAGAAGAAAAACAACCTATGATGAGTTGAACGAAGAACTCTTCGAGTGGTTTTCAACAGCTCGATCAAAGAATCTTCCAGTGAATGGCCCATTGCTTCAGATAAGAAACCGATTGCACCTCTCTCTCTCTCGCTCGTTCTCTCTAAATCCAAGACCTACACACGGCTTGTCCACAATAAGAACATATTTTCCTGAAACTATTAAATCAGCTATCTATTTCTTTTATAGAACAATTAAAAAATGCAGCCATTACAAAACAATTTTACTTCTAGGTATTCCTCCGAAAGCGGCGTATGGCTGCCTAAATGACGGGGTAAAAACGGTCATACACGTAAAAATCCACTCGTGCAAAAAAACCGAGTGTACGTGGGAGTTTCAGCCCACGAACGCAGAAGAAGAAGAAGAAGAAGGTATTCAAATAAATATAACAATTAAGACAAACCCCATGCGGAAACAAATCATTATTGTTACACTTCCGTTATTAATCATTTGCTCTGTTCCAAGCTCCCTAGCCATGTTGCAGGTGGGAAAAGTCACCTAGAACATAAAACCCAAGATCAGCTTACAGACTGTCATCTACCATCATCACATGACAGCCATACAAATACCATGATTGCTATTTCTGTCAAGAAAGCTGCAACATATTACTGAAATTGTTCTCAGTGCTTGCAGTTTTTACTCCAAAAATCAATGGTTTCCAAAGGTCTAAATTACAAGATAGAGTAGTCACATGTCTGGTTTACAAGATGAAAGCAACAATTCACAAAAGGTGAAAATCACAAGGAAAGCATCTGAGACAACTTTACACTACCTCTAAAATTAGAATTTTGAATGGTAATCGCTTCTGATGAAGTTTTTCTTCACGCTGAATACCCCATAAACTCGGATGTCACAAGCATAAACTGTAAAGATGTTTTCACCTCAATGCAAATCAGCAATGATAACAGATGATGTTCGGAAATAACTCGGTAAAAAAGCGGCTTATAGGTTTCACTCTGTCTGTTTGTTTCTCTGTCTACAGGTTATAGAGACTTGTATCTTTGGTACTCTGGGGTCAATTGAGCTCAAATTTGGTGAGTAGTTTGGAACTGTGGCACATATGGTGTGTGCAAAAAATTAGGTCCTAGCGGTAGTCAAACTGGAGATATTAGCTTTATTTCTCTTAGAAACATTGAGGCAAGCTTTCCCACATGACATAATCACTAGTGAGCGGCTTGTCTCCACACACTGTCTACCATACACTGTCACATGGGAAAGTTTGCCTATTTTTTTTCTAAGAAATGTCTCTTTCACTACACATACATATCGGACACTGGAGTTCCTCTGTTACTTTTGCTTGCTGGCAGGGGTCCGGTTACAACCTACACAGCCAAATCCTGTTCGCATTGCAAGCTACCATGAGGAAAATGCAAGGAAAGGCAATTCTAAGGATAGGGCTAGGGCCCAGGAAACTTAATGCATGCACAAAGCCTTCCTTCCATGACACCCTGAAAGGGGAGTCACCATGTGTGTGTATACCTGTGTGAGACTGTGAAGGGGGAGGGGGGTGGTTAGGTGTAAGCCAGAAGGGTGCATAGGCAGGTAGAGTTTGGATGTGTCAAGACTGAAGAGGGGAAATCAAATCCTGCAATCTAGAAAATAATCAAACTGCATGAGGTTTGTTTTCCAGCTGTGACATAATGCACAGACCAGCTACAGCAATTGTTCATGCGCAGTGTGACAGTGCCTTTTTCTATCCGCCATAACTGGAATTTCCTTTTGTCACAAACAGATTCTCTCTGTCATCCACAACTCATTAACTCATTGAAGTTGTCCACAAACAATGTGTTTGTATTCATGACTGTTGGGACAAAACTGAACAGACGTACAGCCTGCACAAATCAATTCAGTAACACTTTTGCTTGCTGGCAGAGGTCCGGTTACAACCTACACAGCCAAATCCTGTTCGCATTGCAAGCTACCATGAGGAAAATGCAAGGAAAGGCGATTCTAAGGATAGGGCTAGGGCCCAGGAAACTTAATGCATGCACAAAGCCTTCCTTCCATGACACCCTGAAAGGGGAGTCACCATGTGTGTGTATACCTGTGTGAGACTGTGAAGGGGGAGGGGGGGGTGGATAGGTGTAAGCCAGAAGGGTGCATAGGCAGGTAGAGTTTGGATGTGTCAAGACTGAAGAGGGGAAATCAAATCCTGCAATCTAGAAAATAATCAAACTGCACGAGGTTTGTTTTCCAGCTGTGACATAATGCACAGACCAGCTACAGCAATTGTTCATGCACAGTGTGACAGTGCCTTTTTCTATCCGCCATAACTGGAATTTCCTTTTGTCACAAACAGATTCTCTCTGTCATCCATAACTCATTAACTCATTGAAGTTGTCCACAAACAATGTGTTTGTATTCATGACTGTTGGGACAAAACTGAACAGACCTACAGCCTGCACAAATCAATTCAGTCCCATGTAACCAACCCAAGGAAACCCCCTGTCAACAGAAGCTTCTCAAACATGTGCTCACATGTCCCACAACACTTCTGCAAGCACAACTTTCCCTGGTAATAATCCCTATGTAGCAAAAACAACAAGCAGCACATTACTCTGTTGGTTGCAACAATGAGACTGTGGAGTAGCTAGTCTGTAATCTGGGGTAGTGGTTGCTAGCACTAACAGTAACAGTCACTCTTACCCCTTTCCACTTTATCATGACCAAGCACCAGTTGTGCAGACACTGACCCAATCATGCTCAAACTAACAAGGGCCCCTGGTAAGTGAGTGGTCAATATCTGCCACTGGGCAGCGGTGTACCTAAAACTATCATTTAACACTGGTTAATGCCAGACTCTGCAGTCAGTATAAGGCTTGCAAGCTTGTCGGGACAGGTTGCTTAGCACTCAGACTTGCATGCTTGCCTACAGATTGGGTGGCAATAAGTTAAGTATCTGCACGGATGGCTAGCTTAGAACTGTTGCACTCACAGGTAGACTGGCCACAGGACTCACATAGCATAACAGAGGGTGGGGAGGAGAGGGGGTGGCGGTGGCCACTCTTGCTCTACACAACCTGCAAAGCATTCCACCCCAGCCAGGCAGCACAAACTCAAAAATCAATGGAAAACTAATGGGTGGCTAAGGGACAGCCTGCAGACAGCAGCAGTGTGCTACAGACCACTGCTTGGCAGTATGACACTATCATGGGGGTGGGGGGGAGGCTGCAAGATGGAAAAGGAATGAGGTGCTTCAATAGAACTAACATTTCTGATTAAAGTTAACATCTGCATCAAGGAGGAAGAAGTGTGTTTTACTTTTCAGTATACATTTCAGTTTCAACATTGATCAAAATTTCTAAAAAACATAAATAAATAAATTAATGAAACTAAAGATTAAAACACAACTGTATGCCCAAAAGCAGATTTCTGATCACAGCGTACACACACGTGGTCGAATGCATAAAAACAACACAAGCTACAGTCCTAGTTATCATCAAATTATAGATTACGCTCTTACCAGATAGTCACTGAAAAAAATCTTAAAATAAAGATTACAAAGGTTGAAAATAAAAGTCATATCTGGGTCACACACACAAAAAGTAGGGCAAACCTACTTTCCCTGATATCTGCCTGAAGTAAACAACTCCCTGCAGGCTAGGATAAAAAGCGCTGAAGGATGAATGACTTGGGGACAAGATTAATTCAGGCTGCAGTGAACCAAGATGTTATAAAGTTATAAATAATAAATGCTATACTCCTGTTGGGATTCACAATGGCGATGCACACAAAGGAAGAAGAAATATAAAAAGAGGACTAAGATGTCAAGTGTGAATCAAAATAGTCAAACCAAACATACATATATGCATCAGTATTATCACAAAGAGTAAGACTGACAATTATACAAAGAGACAAGAAAAGGAAAAGACCGATGTTCGATGTTCACGGAGGCCCATAATAAAGCAGGGCTGAAAACACAAGACTTTCTCAAGGAAAACACAGTATGGCTGTCTAAATGCCAAAATCAGGGGGGGGGGGGGGGGGGGGGGGGGGCGCAACCATACACACAATAACCCACTTGTGCAGAGTATGAGGGAGTTTCAGCCCATCAACACAAAAGAAATTTGTTTTTGGCAGTCATGCATAATATATTGTCGCAAATTTTCAACGCAAAATGTTTGCCATCACTTATGTAATTAAGAATCAAAGCATTCGACCTGTTCGCACCTGCCTGCTACCTCCTTCATCAGATTAATCATATTCCCCTGCTCACCCTTCCTAAAAATAGCTATGGTAATGAGCACATACTCTGTGAGTTACCTCCCATTGGTATGTACTACGTCACTTCCTCTATCACCACGTGGCTACAATCATACGGCTTTAAAGAAACTAACAAGAAGAGCAAACGCTCGATCGAGTCACTTTCGCAGTTCTGAATATTATATGAGGCATCAGATGGACAGGAAGAAATTGCTATTCACAACACAATGAGTCACGTTCACATAAAATTTGAGCCCGGTCACTTTTATAGTTTCCGAGAAAAGCCCAACGTTAAGTTGTGTGTTGCCGAACAGAAAAGGCTAGTTATCTCCCTTGTTTTTCTGATAACGTTCGTAAAAGGCTACAGATGTAAATACTTTGATGTAAAGAATAATCCTACAAAGTTTCAATCACATCCGATGAACTTTGTCAAAGATATAAAATGTCTAATTTTTCCTTTGACGCTGACCTGTGACCTTGAAAAAGGTCAAAGGTCAACGAAACCATCGTTAAAGTGTAGAGGTCATTGGAGGTCACGACTAAACAAAATATGAGCCCGATCGCTTTGATAGTTTCCGAGAAAAGTTTGTCAAAGATATAAAATGTCTAATTTTTCCTTTGACGCTGACCTGTGACCTTGAAAAAGGTCAAAGGTCAACAAAACCATCGTTAAAGTGTAGAGGTCATTGGAGGTCACGACTAAACAAAATATGAGCCCGATCGCTTTGATAGTTTCCGAGAAAAGTCCAACGTTAAGGTGGTGTCTACGGACGGCCGGCCGGACAGACTAACACTGACCGATTACATAGAGTCACTTTTTCTCAAGTGACTCAAAAAACCATACGCGGGGCAGGTGGGAGGGCATACACTATGTGATTCGGGTAAGTATATTAGTCAAATGAAAATTTACTTTTAAAATTTTCGATTAAATTACATATTCTTACTCCGAATCACATATAGCAGATAGCTTCAACAAGGCGGTGGGAAAGAAAAAATGTCAAACTCACTCTCAAATCCTTGCCAGAAACTGGCCAGCTGCAATCAAAGAAGGAAGCCCGCGAGAGCCATCCTGACGGACAGCCGAGACGTCCCGAAGATAATAGTTTATAAAAACATCTTCAGAGCGCCAAAATGCTGTGGACAGCACCTCATCTAGCCTCTTAGAGCGCAAGACGGCTAAAGATGATGCCCAAGCCCTTGTCTCATGGGCTCGGGCCGAGTCCAGGGGAAAGGCAGGCTGCGCCCCCCCCCCCCCCCCCCCCCTTTGTTCAAGTGGCTCCACCCATAAGCCTGTCAAATGAGGGAAGACACCCACCGGGCCAACGTTACCTTAGAGATGTCTTTTTCTCTTGCTGTGTTGAGCGAGATGAATAAAAGCTTCTGTGAGCTAGACCTGACCGGCTGAGTGCGAGCAAGGTAAAAACCAAGGGCACGAACTGGGCAATTAACCAAGTCCGGATCCGCAGGAGCCAAAACGTTGGTAAGGGGCTTAACCAGAATCAGAGGAGAGGCTTGTTCCGGAGCTTGATTCTTTGCCAGAAACTCTGGGCGAAATCGCAAAGCGACTGAGCCATCTGACTCATACGAGATATCCTCTGGAATTCCAAAGAGGGCGTGAATTTCACTACCTCTACGAGCTGTTGCTAACAGTAACAGAAAAAGAGTTTTCCGTGTCAGATTGGAAAGGCTAGCGTCGCTCAAAGGTTCGAATTCGGCTGAACGCAAGAATTCAAACACAAGGAAAAGATCCCACTTAGGAGTGGGAGAGCGAGATCTAGCCTCGGAAGCCCGACCTCACCACTCCCACAATCCATTGGCTGTCTACAGAGACCATCTAATGCGAAAGTGCCCGGGAGGGGCCTCCCGCCATCACCAAGGTGGAGGGCGGAAGGGGGGTGAGACCGGGAGCACTTCATTGGGGGTGGGGGTTGCTGCTAGAGCCGCCCCGCCCCCTTCCCGAAAGCAGTTCTTTTCTTCGAACCACGAGAAACCTGCTGAGCTGGCCGTTAGGATGCAGGTTTGGGATGAGCCGAGGACTGAGCCTGCTTTTGCTGAGAAGGCTTAGTCCGTCTGATCCCCTGCAGAGTAAAGTCAGAGAACTGTTGGTCCTTATTTGACTGGATCTCCTTGTGTCGAGCGTCAAGCGCCATATGACCAAAGAGAGACCCCTCTGCGACCGGAGACACTCTCAACGTGTCTCTCCCTCCTGCACACGACTGCGTGAGTATAGTGCAGGGAGGATAGTCGCATCTGCTCTTCATTCACCCTAGCCAGGGCTGCAAGAAGAGTAGAGACATCATCGGCATTCTGATCCTCACTGAGTGTGAACGGATCAAGACTCTCGGTCAGTGACCGTGAAAGCGTCCTGATGATCGTCTTAGAAATGGATGCTAGTTCCAGGAGCTGACGTCCTATCTCTTCTGACGCGAGAAGGGTGTGTTCTGTCACCGTCACACCCGAATCACGCTTCACCGGTTTGGCCAACAGAGGAAGCAATTCCTGTGACACCTGTAAGGTTGTGCGCGGAAGAGCAAAGGACGACAGCAAGTTCCGGCTGGGTCTGTTCAAGTTGAGCTTCCTATGACCCGAAGGAACAAAGATAGAAGCTTGAGACTCCGAAGCCAGCCAAGGCTGAGCCTGTTCCGGAACTGGACCAAAAGGAACCAGAAGAGGAACAGGGACAGCGGGCAAACCACTTCCAGATTGTGATGGCTTAGCCAAAACATGCGCAAGGTGGTAAGCCACCGAAGGAGACTCTTTGAACCGAAAGAAGGAATCATCCTCCTTCGCGGAACAAAAGTCAGACATAGCTGAAGGGGCAACCGAACCGGAAGCAGACAAAGCTGATGCACCCTCCGGAAAATAACTGGATGTCACCTCCGCCGCAGCTTCAAGTCCAGCCTTGAGCTTAGACGGGAATCCCGACCGTGTCTCCTCACTAGCAACAGACTGAACGTCCGAGTAGTCGAGCAAAGGACACTGACCGAAGTCACAGTCGCCGGTGGCGCAAGGGTGTGTGGGATAACCGGAAACCAGAAACCCGTGTACCCGGAAATCATCTTGACTCATCCCTTGACTGACATGAGAGAAAGGGTAAGTCGAGTGACCATCCGAAGCCACCGTAACTGGATAGGCGGAAATCACCCCACCCATAGGGTGAAGCAACGACTGCCCCGGCTGAGGCACTGCATGCCCGGAAGCCGGTCGCTGTTGTTCACTCACCGGCATCCGTCCGGAAGTGCCAGGAAGAGGAACAGCGTATCCGTCCGAAGCCGGAAATGCAACCGACAAAGTCGCACAATGCGGAAACGAGGGCTGCGTAGACTGAGGCCGGAAGCCATAAAGCCCGGAGGACAGTCTCCGGTCAACCCCAGCACCAACCACGGGGTGTACGTGTGGTGGGGGACCTATGCTTCTGGTGGGAACCGGAAGCGCAGCAGTCGAGAACGGCTGCCGCTCCTGTTCTGAAACGCCCGAGCCCACGGGGGGGAACATCGGGGGAGACAAAACAGGCGAATACAAGTTGTGAAAGTGCCCCAGAGAACTGTCTCCCAAAAGGGAGTGTCCGGTCGCCTCACGAGGGCTGTTGGACCAGTTCAACTTACCAGCAGTGCCGCCCACGGCGGCAGAAACCGAAAAGACAGGAAACTGCTCCCTGGAACCGGAAGCCGAAGGCGCCGACAAAGAAGCCAAGGACCGCACATCCCCCACGGACGGAGGAAGCACGACGCTGGTGGATGGCGGGGAACGCTGCATCTCCTCTTTAACCATGCTACGAATCTCTGGAACCAAAGATTTCAGAAGAGAAGACACCAGAGCACCCTGCTCCGATGCCAACACAGAGGGAGAGGCAGAAACAAAAGAAGTGTCCGGCTGAGAACCAGACGCAAGTGCGCTAGGAGCAGAAATAGGCACAGTCATAAGCGTGTTGCGAGCTTCATCAGAAACAACAACCATCACTGGTGGTTTGGAAGAAGAAGACGACTTAGGCTTTACCTTGCCCTTTACGTCAGCTTTACCCCGCTTTTTATCCGAGTCAGCCATGCTGACCAACAACAAAAATGGCGTCAAACCACAAAAGTTACTGAAAAACACAAGTCCAAAATGGACAGAAATTCAGCAACTACAAGGCAAAAAATTCCTGTCAATAAAACGACAAAAAGGAACAAGCTCACCAACTACAGAAGCCAGCAAGCAAAGTAGACAGGTAACGTGGCCAGCAGGTGTCAACCAACACAAGAGTCAGCCACGGGAGCGCCAAAATCAGACAACCTTCTCTCAAGAAGCTGAAAAAGTCGTATGATTGTAGCCACGTGGTGATAGAGGAAGTGACGTAGTACAGTATACCAATGGGAGGTAACTCACAGAGTATGTGCTCATTACCATAACTATTTTTAGCTCTTTTGGTGATGGGGTTGCTTCCTTTTAAAAATGTTAGACGGGTAAGCGTTTTCAGACCTTAGCATCTCAGACTGTGTCAATGATATGTGATTCGGAGTAAGAATATGTAATTTAATACAGTGTTAAATCTGAAAGTGCCAAGGGAATACGATAAGCATGGTAGACAGCACCACATAGACAAGACAACCCTGGCCTGTTCAACTAAAATACATGTACGGACATAAGCACAGGTCCTCAGAAAAAGAAACGGCCATATGTTTCTGTATACTCACAGTGGTTCGGCTGAAAAAACTGTATGTCCTGGGTTTATCTGAAAACAAAACATAAAAGTTTTAAAACTGTCTATCTTTTGTTGCTTTTTCCCCAGACACATGTAAACATACATGCACACCAACATGTACAACCGATGGCTGGTATTGGTAGCAATAACTCCACAATGCTCTCTTATTCTTATTAGGCAAAAAAAGTCTGTTTACGGTAACATAGGCCCAAAAAATAGGGTAGGTAGGTTGGGATTTTTGTTTCTCCAAAAAAACATATTTTTAAGTTATTTTGCAAAAAAAACCATGATTTTTTTTCCCCCAAATGCCAAAAAAAAGTCTAGGGTCGCGCGAAAAAAATAGGGTCGGTCAGGTTACCGTAAACTGACTATTTTTTTTTTTTGGCCTTACCAATACAATGTACCAGCAAATCTAGTAACCTTCCATCAGTTTGTTTGTACTTTGTAGTCAGGGGCTTACTGTGTTTAGTGTGTGTGAGTCTTTTTGACAAATGTTCCTCTTAAAAAAGTTCACATCATCAGAACTTAAATCAAACATGAAATAAAATTGTGTGTAATTGTCAAACTTTTCAAATATAACATGCTTGCTTTAATCATCGTATGACTGAAAATAGAAATAGAAATATTCTGACTAATCTGAATCTGTACTCATGTAGTTGTGTACAGGTCTCAGTGCTTAAATAAATCCACACTTACTTCAAGTGGGACACCACTCAGGTCTCCATCGATGTATGTGAGGTGTTTGTCTGTCTGAATGAATGCTGCAAAAAATAGAAAACATGGCAAATTCAGTGAACAGCAAATTTAATTTAAAACTACACACAAAAGTAATTGTAACTTTAAATGCAATTACCCTTCTATTTTACCTCCTAGTCCCCACCCCCTTTCCCCAAAAGGAGGGAAACAATTTACACTAATACAGTCAGTTATTCCCATGCCTCGGTCTTCGATCATATATATGCATACCTTTTGATTTGACGCACGGTTCTGCCCCTAGGCCAGTCGAATGTCTGATACTGTGATAGCATTGACACATAAGATGTCTTCTGACACAACATTTTTGCGGTCAGGACATTCTGACCGACATATATTTAGAAGCCATGCAGGTGCAACTGACATATTGTCCCCTGTGTGTGGGAACAACACTGGACAAAATACAGCTACCGGTACATGTAATAAAGGTGAAAATGTAAAGTAAAATATATTAATAATCTAATTATAAGAATGTAAAGTAAAATATATCTAATCTATTATAAATGAAAAATAAATCTTCCCTGGAATAATATTTAGTTTAAACACAGGATGAATACATGGCTAATTCATGTACCATAGTCAATTATCAGTGATCTGTTATTGCAACTTTCATGGGGCTACCCATGGACCCGTTTCACAGGGTCAACCTTGTCCATAAGCAAATCCATACATGCATACAAACACAATAATAAACATGTCAGTGGCATTGGTAACATACATTCCATTCTCAATGTACCAATACTAGCTAGGAGCTGCTGTGACTTGATTATACAGATAAACTGATCTACACCCTATCAATGGCAATTAATGCATACAAATAATTAATATAAATATATATCTATTCTGATGGACACGTGGGGGAATTCAGGGGCTGTGATTGGATGGTCTCACACATCCCTTTTCCGATCATCAAAGCATAACGCTACGGAAGTTGGCCATTTTTGCCGATATCCAAACGATATCGGCAATAACAAAGACGCATGGTTCCGGTTTCTTCCACGTGTATAATTACTATAAAGTACACGCATACCTCGCCAGGTTTGTTTCTGTGGCTAGTCGACAGACGATGCCATTTGCTTTGTGTGTGTTTTTGTTGTTGCTTACTATACATGACATACATTACGTGTAAAATCCAGTTCTTTAACAGGCAACAAACCTTGCAAATGTCCAGAAGCTGCAATCTGAAGCGACCTATCTCTGATTCTAGCAGACGATCTCTCCAATGTTTAACACAAAATCAGCAAACTCTCCTGTCAGTGTCACATAGAACGTCCATTGTATAGTGCAATGTTGAAATGAAGTTACCGGTCTGAAACATTTAGTCGTTTCTTCTGAGACAATCCTTGTTCTATTATCATCTACAGATTTACCGCAGTCTTCACCACGCGAATTCCCAACAGAAGTCAGACTTTCGAACATACAATCTACGTAGGCAAGCATGATACGTCATGACGTCATATGATTCTTAACATATTGACGTAATGCTAAGCATCCGGTTATCTCGAGTTTTCTCCGTAATACATGTCCATGGGTTTTTCAATGTTCCGTTATTTCCGTGGCTCCATGCGGAAAGGGAACCGTCGTCTGCAATCAACGACATGGACCATTCTGGTACTTGTTGCTGACAAAAATATGATTTTAACACAGAATTTAATGTCAGAATAGCTATATAAACGCTATTGTGTTTTCATCGTAGCAATAGGGTCTGATATTTAGACTCGAACAAGTATAATGCGACTGGTCTTCGACATTATACTTGTCTCGTCTAAATATCGGGCCCTATTGCTACGCTGAAAACACAATAGCTGTTAATATTCACAGAATGATGTATTCGATCATTGGAAACACAATAACAAGCTTGCAAGAGTCTGGTTCTCAGTTCTGTTTAACAATGAAAGTGATAAACTGTTTTTACTGTGTTTCCACATCAAATCTGACCTAATTCATTATAATTCTGATTTGTTAATTAATGTTATTGTTAGCAACCTGTCATTCATTAGTCACTGAATTTACTATTTAGTGCAAACACACATAATTTTGCACCATTTTGATTCACTACAGCTCTTCAAACACAGGCGACAATTTAGTCACTGGGCCAGTAGGTTCTCTTGGAAGTGAAAGTGTAGTTTACTCAAGTTAAACAGTGGGGAAGGGGAGGGAGGAACTAACAAGTCCGAATCTGATAGTGATAAGCTGAAAAACGGGACAACATCACAGTATACGAATCCGCATTAATCACAAACACACTGCGTAAAATGTTAACTGCTATCACGATGAGCAATGTGTCTGTGTTGATGCAATAATAATGCCAGGAAGTCGCTCTACCGTGATAGTACAGAACGGAACCCAGAAAGTACCGTCAGCCGTCTGCTAATCTTAGCTTAATCAAACAAAACCATCATCCCCAGCTCAAAATATCTGAACCACTGAGTTACTTTATTTAACATAACACAACCAGGAAAATGTTGTGTTGCATGATGATCATTGACAACGGTTTTGACCAAAAACGGAAGCCTCTGTGTTTGACACACGATGTCGCTTGACCAAATCGAAAACCAATAAGTCCTTTTATCGATAATGTGAGTAAAGTAATAAGATGCCTAACAGATCGGGACACCCGCGTCAAGTACTGTATTTTTATTAGCACGTTTAATTCCGAAAAAAATCAAATGTATCCGCGTTGAAGACCCGAAACCATGGCCGAGCTTCAACGTTTGTAAACACAACGTTCCACGATCTCAAACAAACTGATAATGCTACTAAAGTTAGAAGTCTGTGAGAATAAATACATGTACACACCTTGGTTGTGACTTTCTGCTACACACATACATGACAGACAGTACTGTAGTGTCTGTACAAGGAGGACAAAACGTAAAATATCAAGGACTCCGTCTGTCGTGTGTAAGTCCAATCGCGCCATCTTTTCCATGCTGCTAAGGTCAAGTCTGCTAATCTTGTCCAGCAGAATATTTGATGCAATAGTTCTATATTTCACATTTAGCAATAGACTATTTTCCAGAATGCGTGGAAATAAGCTAGATCATGCTGTAAATAATTTTAAAATGATATTGTAGAGAATTTGGCTGCTGGATAAGTTCGAAACTAATGCATGTAGCTCCGTCTATTTCGCCATGATTCGCTCTGTGGTTGGTCGTTCACTTGGTAACTCATCCAAGTCAGTTCATTTTAAGTGACTAGGGGTGGCCGATTAGGTAAGACACTTTACGATGCGGTGTAGCGGTCTAAAGTTTCTCCTGCGTCTCATTTTGTCAGTCACTGCGTATGCAAAATCTTAGACCGTGTACGTCATGGGCCTAACTTCTTCGTTGAATCAACTTTCTCATGTCATGAACCTGTTTTTACATTTAGTCAAGTTTTGACTAAATGTTTTAACATAGAGGGGGGAATCGAGACGAGGGTCGTGCTGTATGTGTGTGTGTCTGTCTGTCTGTCTGTGTGTGTGTGTAGAGCGATTCAGACTAAACTACTGGACCGATCTTTATGAAATTTGACATGAGAGTTCCTGGGTATGAAATCCCCATACGTTTTTTTCATTTTTTTGATAAACGTCTTTGATGACGTCATATCCGGCTTTTCGTGAAAGTTGAGGCGGCACTGTCACGCTCTCATTTTTCAACCAAATTGGTTGAAATTTTGGTCAAGTAATCTTCGACGAAGCCCGGGGTTTGGTATTGCATTTCAGCTTGGTGGCTTAAAAACTAATGAGTGAATTTGGTCATTAAAAATCTGAAAATTGTAAAAAAAAAAAAATTTTTATAAAACGATCCAAATTTACGTACATCTTATTCTTTATCATTTTCTGATTCCAAAAACATATAAATATGTTATATTTGGATTAAAAACAAGCTCTGAAAATTAAAAATATAAAAATTATTATCAAAATTAAATTGTCCAAATCAATTTAAAAACACCTTCATCCTATTCCTTGTCGGTTCCTGATTCCAAAAACATATAGATATGATATGTTTGGATTAAAAACACGCTCAGAAAGTTAAAACGAAGAGAGGTACAGAAAAGCGTGCTATCCTTCTCAGCGCAAGTACTACCCCGCTCTTCTTGTCAATTTCACTGCCTTTGCCGTGCGCGGTGGACTGACGATGCTACGAGTATACGGTCTTGCTGCGTTGCATTGCGTTCAGTTTCATTCTGTGAGTTCGACAGCTACTTGACTAAATGTTGTATTTTCGCCTTACGCGACTTGTTACATTTAGTCAAGTTTTGACTAAATGTTTTAACATAGAGGGGGGAATCGAGACGAGGGTCGTGGTGTATGTGTGTCTGTCTGTCTGTCTCTGTGTGTGTGTAGAGCGATTCAGACTAAACTACTGGACCGATCTTTATGAAATTTGACATGAGAGTTCCTGGGTATGATATCCTCAGACGTTTTTTTCATTTTTTTGATAAATGTCTTTGATGACGTCATATCCGGCTTTTCGTGAAAGTTGAGGCGGCACTGTCACGCTCTCATTTTTCAACCAAATTGGTTGAAATTTTGGTCAAGTAATCTCCGACGAAGCCCGGACTTCGGTATTGCATTTCAGCTTGGTGGCTTAAAAATTAATTAATGACTTTGGTCATTAAAAATCTGAAAATTGTAAAAAAAATATTTTTTTTATAAAACGATCCAAATTTACGTTCATCTTATTCTCCATCATTTTCTGATTCCAAAAACATATAAATATGTTATATTTGGATTAAAAACAATCTCTGAAAATTAAAAATATAAAAATTATTATCAAAATTAAATTTTCGAAATCAATTTAAAAACACTTTCATCTTATTCCTTGTCGGTTCCTGATTCCAAAAACATATAGATATGATATGTTTGGATTAAAAACACGCTCAGAAAGTTAAAACGAAGAGAGGTACAGAAAAGCGTGCTATCCTTCTCAGCGCAACTACTACCCCGCTCTTCTTGTCAATTTCACTGCCTTTGCCATGAGCGGTGGACTGACGATGCTACGAGTATACGGTCTTGCTGCGTTGCATTGCGTTCAGTTTCATTCTGTGAGTTCGACAGCTACTTGACTAAATGTTGTATTTTCGCCTTACGCGACTTGTTGAGAACTTCTGCGGAGCAGACTTTTCAAGATACAAGATACAAGATACAAGAACAAGATACAAGATACAAGATACAAGATACAAGATATTTATTCACCAATTTTGCAAAAGGATTTCATCTTGGCACGGCACGGTAAAAATAAAATAAAAACCAACCAGACACATATGCAGACACACGTCACCATGCATGCATACATACGTACATTACACTGTCATGCACACACAGACACAACTCACACACACACACACACACACACACACACACACACACACACACACGACATTGTTATTTTACTGACTGACCGTGTAGTGTCCATTTTTGTGTGAAATAGACATCTAAATAAATAGAATTGACAAAACTCGTTCAGTAAGAAATCTCGGACCATGTACATCATGGGCACAGCTTTCTCCTCGCGACCATCTTTCTCGTTTACTAACAACCCGAAGGTAGACAGGCTGTTTCTCAGCGGCAAATCTGCAAGCGTTTAATTGCCCAAGAGAATACGTAGGATGTTCTGGAAGTCCTTAGACTACAAGCTCCTGGCAATGCCTCACGACATTTGCAATGACGTAAGCATACTGAAATCTTTCATCGGCGATGACACAAAGTCTTTCGGATGAGACAAAAAACCGAGGTCCCTTCGTGTACACTACATTGGGGTGTGCACGTTAAAGATCCCACGATTGACAAAAGGGTCTTTCCTGGCAAAATTGTATAGGCATAGATAAAACTGTCCACCAAAATACCCGTGTGACTTGGAATAATAGGCCGTGAAAAGTAGGATATGCGCCGAAATGGCTGCGATCTGCTGGCCGATGTGAATGCGTGATGTATTGTGTAAAAAATTCCATCTCACACGGCATAAATAAATCCCTGCGCCTTGAATATGTGCGCGATATAAATTGCATAAAATAAAAAAAGTAAAAAATAAATAAATCCCTGCGCTTAGAACTGTACCCACGGAATACGCGCGATATAAGCCTCATATTGATTGATTGATTGATGTTCATGTATCTCAAAGTTTCCTTTGCAATTCCGGCATGGAGCTAAAAAAAACCAAGTCGCGTAAGGCGAAATTACTACATTTAGTCAAGCTGTGGAACTCACAGAATGAAACTGAACGTAGTCCGCCGCTAGTGCAAAAGGCAGTGAAAGTGACGAGCCTGTTTGGCGCGGTAGCGATTGCGCTGTGCTTCATAGCACGCTTTACTGTACCTCTCTTCGTTTTAACTTTCTGAGCGTGTTTTTAATCCAAACATATCATATCTATATGTTTTTGGAATCAGGAACCGACAAGAAATAAGATGAAATAGTTTTTAAAACGATTTCGGAAATTTAATTTTGATCATAATTTTTATATTTTTAATTTCCAGAGCTTGTTTTTAATACAAATAAATAACATATCTATATGTTTTTGGAATCAGAAAATGACGAAGAATAAGATGAAATTGTTTTAGGATCGTTTAATAAAAACATTTGACCAAACTCACTCATTAGTTTTTAAGCCACGGCTGAAATGCAATACCAAACCCCGGGCTTCGTCGAAGATTGCTTTGCCAAAATTTCAATCAATTTGATTGAAAAATGAGGGTGTGACAGTGCCGCCTCAACTTTTACAAAAAGCCGGATATGACGTCATCAAAGGTATTTATCGAAAAAAGGAAAAAAAGGTCCGGGGATATCATACCCAGGAACTCTCATGTCAAATTTCATAAAGATCGGCCCGGTAGTTTAGTCTGAATCGCTTTACACACACACACAGACAGACAGACAGACACACACACACACACACATACACCACGACCCTCGTCTCGATTCCCCCCTCTATGTTTAAAACATTTAGTCAAAACTTGACTAAATGTAAAAAGGGGGGGCGGGGGGGGCGGGGGTTTACAACAATGATGTATAAACATTTCTGAAAGGATCGTTATGTTTCTCACACCTACTGAATATTGTGGGAATTTGGGGGGAAGAACGCTCCTTCCAAACAAGTACTTACAACTGGTACGATGAATTTAAATCGGGAAGACACGTCTTCAAAGATGACACCCGCCCCGACCCGGCCGCGACAGCTCAGTGAATGCTGTTACCGCAACACACGTTGCTGCCGTTGAACAGTTGAAGAGAGGTAGTGCACAAATCACACACACGGAGGTATAAAGGACACATAGATAACTGGATCGGCACCCATCGATTTGATCTGGCATAAGCCTTCGACGGGTACACAACCGCTGCAGACAGTGGGTGCCCGTGCTCTTTCTGGTGTATGTCTCGAAATATGCATACAAATATTCTCCAATTGTCACTTTAGAGAGCAGGGATCGCGTTTACGCACGATTTTTGCGTATCTGACGCATTTTAAAAGTCGCTGACGCGTTTTTTTCGCCGCGCCGCGTAAACCATACGCAAAAATATTGTAACTCTACTTGTCTTCACGCAGCGCTTTTGCTCTGACTTAATAATCACCAGATCCTGAAACTGACTATAGGGCTCGAGAAGTGACGACACACATGAAATCTGCGCGTCAAAACTAAAGTCCGTTTCTTTTTGCATCGAAGTATCGCAAACGAACGTAACGAGGGTATTACCAGATAATGTCTTGTCGGATAATGAAACAGACATTAGCTGCTCTCCCATCTCGCGCTTCCAAAAGGCGGAAAGTGTGTCTAGTCGTATTAGAGCGGGAAACAAACTCGCAAAGCCCGAAGGTTGGAGACAGCAGGGGTGTTATTCGACAGGCGTGCGCGGAGTTCGACAGGAAAACTCGCCGTATTTAGGTAAGGAGTGTCTTTAAGTCTTTCGTGCGTGTTTTGTTTGTGTCTGTACGTGTTTTCGTAGTACGCAAAAATATTGGTCCGTGACGCGTTTTTTTCGTTTCGTTGCGTATGACTTACGCGTTTTTTTTAAAAGCTAGCGCGATCCCTGGAGAGTGTAAGGATTTTGTGAAAGTTGTCACAGGCGATGGAGACTTGGGTCTATCAATCCAGTGACCCCAGGCAACACATCAATCAGCCGTTTTGATGTTCCTAAACGGTTCCACCCCTATCAACTATTGGTGATCTCGGAACACTAGCAAGAAGAAGGTGCTCCCATTTTTTTTTAATAAGGACAAATCGCAACAATTCTAAAAGGGGAGCAGCTTTACGGTTACCTTAGAGCAGTATATGCATCATTGCCTTCCCGAGGTGTTTAAACCTTGGTGCCAAACACGGGTGGGCTACTCGATGGTTAATGCTACACCATTGCAATGTCCCGTTTTACACAGCTTCAAAATCAATCGAATTTTTACAGATTAGGATGTCTGTCTGATGTTCCGTTCACTATATTTTCCTGGATTTTCCCCTTTCGGCGTTTTCCTGTTTTTACATTTTTTAAAAAAAAGCTAAGAGGAAACAGTTACGAGAGCCCTAATGCTGCTGTCCGAGAGTTAACGAGGGTCATTGAGGGCACGGTATCGGCAAAAACACTCGCGCCGACATGTTTGAAAGGTATTTCTACAGAATGTTAACGTGTGTCGCAGCTCTGGAAGGATCCTTCGAGAAAAAGAGGTGGTCAAATTTACGGTGAGTTGTGCGATAATATGAGTTTCTAAGGACTTCCAGAACCGCTCAGTCTCGTAGGCTACCGTACATGGCTTGCTGTGTGATTCCAGGTTTACACGAATTTTTGTTGTTGTTTAATATTTAAATGCGAGCCAAAGCGAGCTTTTTGATATTAGCAACGAGTGTAAACCTGGTATCACACAGCAAGCCATAAGGTATTATTCTATTTCGCCTACATCAGTTCTATACTTGTGTGCGTTCCTCAAAAGTTCCGGAGTTGAACGGTGTTCAAATCTATGACTTTGTCATCATAAGCAGAAAATAAGCTCCCTGTCAGATTGGTGTTTGACTCGACCGAGTCAATTACATGATATACACACTGTGTATCAGTGAAGACAGATGGTTTATTTCTGACATGAGTGGTTTCTTTCAGGAATGTAGGATAAAAACATGTTCACGTTAATAATCAAAGACATTACTATTTTCTTGACATTGGGGACAAGATTTTGTAAACTGCAGCTATCTTCTATCTATCTATATATACGACTGGTGTCTGTGTGTGTGTGTGTGTCCGCGATGCACGCCCAAGGTTCTCGATGGATCTGTTTCAAATTTGGTGGGCATATTCAGGTACACCCCGGACACAACCTGCTCGATGTTATATTTCAACACGTGCTCTAAGTGCGCAGCGCTGAACCGATTTTGGTTTTTCTCTGGATCCATTCCCAGTAACTCTTCCTTATCTTCTCCAGTGTTTTCAGCGTTTATCTCCCTTCCTTCGTGTGGTGTCAATCCATATTCCCGTTACTACGTTACTATTTTTAGAATGTCACTGCACTGTCCAGAACACTTTCCTTGCACCCGTAAGTTGTCCTTACTGTAAAAGTGAAAAGGTCGAATCAATTTATAGCCACGCGAAAAATACACTGTCATCTATCTCTATATATTTATAGATATAGATATACATATATATATATACGGCTTCTCTGTGTGTGTGTGTGTGTGTGTGTGTGTTTGTGTGTGTGTGTGTGGGCAACACCTGTGGATTGTAGAGTTCTGTTTGTGATGTGGTCTGGCGGCTTTGGTGTGTCTGTATGTTCAGGCCTTCCTTCGAGAAGCCATCACAGTTATTCTCCATCCCGTTTGAGTGGACTTCGCCTTCAAAGGTGATTGTGGTGTTTCGGCACTCGGTTACATTTGGCGTCGTCGACAGCGATGGGACTCGACATGAAATGTTCAGGCCACTGAATCATTTTCGTGCTGTTCCCATTCCACCTGGGAGGGACCTAAGCTTGGCGGGCCCATGGTTCGGAACTTTGGGGACAAAGTTCATTCAAAGGGGGTCGAGTGTGACAGGGAGACTACCGTCGCCCTTCACAGCAGACTCTGCAGAATTGTTCGCCTTAGAAGTTGTGGGCTTTCCTTGCATGTACCCGTAAGTTGTCCTCACTGTAAAAGTGCAAAGGTCGAATCTATTTATCGAAAAATCCACTGTCATCTATCTCTATATATTTATATATATAGATAGATATAATTATACGGCTTCTGTGTGTGTGTGTGTGTGTGTGTGTGTGTGTGTGTGTGTGTGTGTGTGTGTGTGTGTGTGTGTGTGTGTGTGTGTGTGGAGGCAACACCTGTGGATTGTAGAGTTCTGTTTGTGATGGGGTCTGGCGGCTTTTGTCTGTCTGTATGTTCTGGCATTTGAGAAGCCATAACAGTAAACAAGTCGCGTAAGGCGAAAATACAACATTTAGTCAAGTAGCTGTCGAACTCACAGAATGAAACTGAACGCAATGCAACGCAGCAAGACCGTATACTCGTAGCATCGTCGACAGTCCACCGCTCACAGCAAAGGCAGTGAAATTGACAAGAAGAGCGGGGGAGTAGTTGCGCTGAGAAGGATAGCACGCTCTTCTGTACCTCTCTTTGTTTTAACTTTCTGAGCGTGTTTTTAATCCAAACATATCATATCTATATGTTTTTGGAATCAGGAGCCGACAAGGAATAAGATGAAAGTGTTTTTGAATTGATTTCAAAAATTTAATTTTGATAATGATTTTTATATATTTAATTTTCAGAGCTTGTTTTTAATCCAAATATAACATATTTATATGTTTTTGGAATCAGGAAATGATGAAGAATAAAATGAACGTAAATTTGGATCGTTTTATAAAAAAAATAATTCTTTTACAATTTTCAGATATTTAATGACCAAAGTCATTAATTAATTTTTAAGCCACCAAGCTGAAATGCAATACCGAAGTCCGGGCTTCGTCGAACATTACTTGACCAAAATTTCAACCAATTTGGTTGAAAAATGAGGGCGTGACAGTGCTGCCTCAACTTTCACGAAAAGCCGGATATGACGTCATAAAAGACATTTATCAAAAAAATGAAAAAAACGTCTGGGGATTTCATACCCAGGAACTCTCATGTCAAATTTCATAAAGATCGGTCAAGTAGTTTAGTCTGAATCGCTCTACACACACACACACACGCACAGACACACACACACACACACACACACACACACGCACGCACGCACATACACCACGACCCTCGTCTCGATTCCCCCCTCTACGTTAAAACATTTAGTCAAAACTTGACTAAATGTAAAAAGGGCTTAGAAATAAGCTCTAAAATTCTCAATCCCGTTTGACAGGACTTCGCCTTCAAAGGTGATTGTGGTGAACCGCCACGCTGTCTGTCTCTGTCTCTGCCTCGCGATTCACCCCGTCAAAGCCGGGTATTCCTCTAGTAATCTATATATATATGGGTGCGTCTCAGAATCTCGTCCTCTGTTTGTGACATTATCACCAAAAGTAAAATCTTCCCAGAAAACTTTGATAATACTATTTACACACTTCTCAGGGTGTACCTTTTCAGTTTAAACAAGAAAAAATATAACATTGCCTTTAGTTTGCCATATATTGAGCATTATTTGGACCATGTAAGCCATAACAGTTAATATAGGGCTTAGAAATAAGCTCTAAAATTCTCAATCCCGTTTGAGAGGACTTCGCCTTCAAAGGTGATTGTGGTGAACCGCCACGCTGTCTGTCTCTGTCTCGCGATTCACCCCGGCGAAGCCGGGTATTCCTCTAGTGATTAATATATCAAGTCAGTTGAAGAGTAAAGTGAACAGATGGTTTCGACGCAAGTGGCGTCAGAATTGTAGAAATGCGCATTGACCGAATGACTGAGAAACTTGGTCCACGACTGAGAAACTTAAAGGGCAACTGTCGGGTTGCCTGGCCACGGGAACATGCCCCTAATGGTTTAACCGTGGGGGCGTTAAACAACAATTATCATCATCGTTGCCTGGCCACAAAGAATGCGCTGAGCCGCGTGCAAAAACGCGGTTAAGAGTTTTCTGAATAGAATCAAGAAAAGATTGTTGATTTGGTCCACAAGAACCCGACTTTTATTGACAGGTTGAAACCATAAAAATGTGTAAAACTTATATTCACAATCCGGAAGAAAACGAAGCTGTTGGCGGGTCGAAACGACACGAAATCCGCGACCGACAACTCTGCCAGTACTAAAAACAAGTCGCGTAAGGCGAAAATACAATATTTAGTCAAGTAGCTGTCGAACTCACAGAATGAAACTGAACGCAATGCCATTTTTCAGCAAGACCGTATATATACTCGTAGCATCGTCAGTCCACCGCTCATGGCAAAGGCAGTGAAATTGACAAGAAGAGCGGGGTAGTAGTTGCGCTAAGAAGGATAGCACGCTTTTCTGTACCTCTCTTTGTTTTAACTTTCTGAGCGTGTTTTTAATCCAAACATATCATATCTATATGTTTTTGGAATCAGGAACCGACAAGGAATAAGATGAAAGTGTTTTTAAATTGATTTCGACAATTTAATTTTGATAATAATTTTTATATATTTAATTTTCAGAGCTTGGTTTTAATCCAAATATAACATATTTATATGTTTTTGGAATCAGAAAATGATGGAGAATAAGATGAACGTAAATTTGGATCGTTTTATAAATTTTTTTTTTTTTTTACAATTTTCCGATTTTTAATGACCAAAGTCATTAATTAATTTTTAAGCCACCAAGCTGAAATGCAATACCGAAGTCCGGGCTTCGTCGAAGATTACTTGACCAAAATTTCAACCAATTTGGTTGAAAAATGAGGGCGTGACAGTGCCGCCTCAACTTTCACGAAAAGCCGGATATGACGTCATCAAAGACATTTATCAAAAAAATGAAAAAAACGTTCGGGAATATCAATCCCAGGAACTCTCATGTAAAATTTCATAAAGATCGGTCCAGTAGTTTGGTCTGAATCGCTCTACACACACACACAGACAGACAGACAGACAGACACACACACACACATACACCACGACCCTCGTCTCGATTCCCCCCTCTACGTTAAAATATTTAGTCAAAACTTGACTAAATATAAAAAGCCGACGCAGTTTTAGCCCGTTTGGCGGGCCTGATGTGACGTCACGCTAGGTGTGGACAGCGATTAGGCTGCAAAGACTACAGTATAGCGTCATCACTGGGACATTTGTAATGCTCTGCGCATGATTGATTATTGAACAAAGTAAAGTACTAGGAGTTACTCACTCAAGTATGTAGACGAGATAAACTAAAGGGGAGAGAATGAGACAAAGAGAAGCTACGGTGGAAAATGGGGGAGAGGGGCGGTTCGGCGGCCGGAACTACTCAGATCAGTGAACTTATCAAAACTATATATGATTTGTTTGTGAGGGTTATGCAGTGTGTGTGTAAGGGAGGATGTTGTTTGTAAGGGATACAATTAAGACACACACCGAAAGGAGAGGGGGATTCGGGCCCGGAAAAAAACCACAGTTATAAGTTCAGTTATGCCGGGAACTGAATTTGACTGGGACACGCACGCATGCCGCACAAACACGCACATGCATGCACCCACCCCCACACACACACACACTTAACTTATATGTAACACACACACACACACATTTTTTCTCCCCCAAACATTGGGATAACTTCAAAGGCAGATCTGCCTTCCTATGATCTCTGCTGAACCTCAGTGATAGAGAAATAATGCAATGCGATCGCAGCGCAACTTGTTCTGTCTTGTGCGTCATATGTATCAGAGAGCCTAGAACGAATTGAGCAAGACTGATCATGTACTTCCGGTAGACAGCCATTCCTCCCGCACATTATCAACAACAACTTGTACAGAGAGGAGCACGTAACTTTCTATTAATGGGTATGCACGTGAGCGTCTTTGTTTATGACTAAATTTTCTTTAAATATTGAAATATTTGTGGAAGTAAGTACGTTTGGTGTCGCGATTTTTGAGGAAGCGTCATTCTGTCTATGCCTATGCTATGGCACTGCAGACCGCTTTCTGTTTGGTTGCCAGATCTAACAAGTAACAGTATCAGTCTATTTCCCGATTCTGTGTCCGGCTTTGACAGTAAGTTTATGTGTTTGGATTCTTTTGATGAAAAGGGCTTTCTGATAATAATATTTATATATTTCATTTCCAAGACAGTCTCCTCGTTTGACTGGAAGTCTTAGGCAGTTTAAGTGTGGAAATACAAGGGCATTCTAACACCAATAACAGTAGCATACTACGAAACACCAGAGTAAATAAATAGGCCACAGAGAGATTCGGTTACTCCACACACACGCACGCATGCACACACACACGCGCGCACAGGCACGCACACAGGCACGCATGCATGCACGCACACACACACACACACACACACACACACACACACACACACACACACACACACACACAGAAAAGTGCAAGAAAAACTATAACAATTAACAGAAGTATTGATCTGTAACAACACTCATTTTGCAGATTGTAATCCTTGATCTGGATTTTATTTGACGTTAAGTTTTTGCCATGGACCTTGAAGAAAATATCTTATTCCAAATAATCAATTGGCTATATATCTCCAGAACAGCCCTATGCAATAGACGTTTTCGGTATCTGAGCAGCTCATGCTTGAAACGTCGTGAGAACTTCGAACCTTGGCTTTCGCAGCTCGCGCGAGATAGCTGTACCACATGCTTTGCTTTGAAGTTTTCAAGAGCTTGGAATTTACTGATAGGGTTTATTGATGTTAACTGACTGACTATTTGGTGCTTTACGTCTTCGCCTGTAGGCCTCTAAACGTATTACGGACATTTATCTTGTGATATGCGAAAACATAAAGAAAGGAGAATAAGCATTTTGACTGCATTTGAGAATCATTAAGCATGATCACAAACCTCACACAGGGCCATTTCTGGATATTAATTGCCAACACACTCTTCAATGTCTATGACTCTATGTCTAAGTGTGTGTGTACTGTGCAGTGTTTTCCGAGCTGATGGCAAGTCTATGGACACAGCTACTTGTGTTGCTGAGACCCATGTTGAAGTGGCTGTGACTCTATGTGTGTGTGTGTGTACTGTGCAGTGTTTTCCGAGCTGATCGCAAGTCTATGGACACAGCTACTTGTGTTGCTGAGACCCATGTTGAAGTGGATTCTTCGCAAGGTGACAGGCAAGTGCCAGTTGCTGCGCATCACTTATGAGGAGCAGCCAGGTTCCAAGCAGACCAAGCGAATCGGTGGGTATTCTGACAGGATTGACAGGATGAGCACTTCTGCTGGAGTTGTGAACCCTTAGCTCAATTTGCAAGGTGGTATCAGTGATAGGCTGATACAGTGGAACCCCCCCCTTTTAAGACCTTGTTTTCTCAGATTTTCTGTTCATAGCCTTTGTAAATGTACCCTCATTTCAGATCCCCTCCTTTTTTAGACCTGATTTTCTGAGATTTTTGGAGGTCTTGAAAGTTACAAAGGGGGGCGTTCATTGTAGTGGCCGCAGGAGCATTGCAGTGCTGTCTTTTGTCTGAGATGCGTGCAACACTTGGTGCGTCAAGTATTGGAAACTCAGCGCTTTTGCTGTGCCTGTGTCCTCTATCACCTGTGCCCCCTAACAAAACACTATCCCCCTAAGTTCAGCAGATGTGCTCAGTGTAACCACATGAGACAACATATTACAAAAAGATCTGACTTGATGGAAAGTTGAAAAGTAAGTTTCACGATGCTGTTATCAGCAACAACAACAAAAAGTCATGGACAGGCAAGTGATGTGTTGAATTGTCAAATCAGAAAAGCTATTTAGTCTATTAAAGGTGGTCGTCTACATTTTTGCTTTTTTTCAATAATTTTATGGTTAGATTTCGCTAAAAAGTTATGTCAGATGATGAATGAACCATGGGGAAAAAAGTTATAGAAAAAAAAATATGTAAAAAAAGATTTTATTTTTGGGTAGCGTGACTCACGCTTCCAATATTTTGTTTTCTGTTTGCTGAGAACATGTGCTTTGCCTAAAAATACTGACCAATCAAATTCATGTCACTATGCTTATAGCCACGCCCAAACAAGTGCAGCAACAGTTTGACACTGGAGCGCTGTCCACGCTTTTTTTTAAACGCATGAAATGCACGGGATTTGAGAGGAGTTTTGCGCTTGGCATTTTCCAAATAAGGATATCCTACTATGAGTACTACGCTGGAATACTACAATGAATTTTCAAACGGCTACACTGGCTTCGTCTTTCCTGATCGAAAGGGGGTGTATTGTTGATATTTGTAGATAATAGACTCTGCATTTTAATGGTCAAATGGCGATTTCGGTATAAAAATGTAGACAAGGACCTTTAAAGGCAGTCCTTAATTGAGCCTGAAGTCAACTTCACGTAGACTTTGCAAAGTCTTTTTATCAAAAACGCAGTGCTAAAGCTTTGTGCGGTCAGCTTTGCAAAGTATACTTCACGCAGTCGACTTCACCCAGTTAATGACAGGCTTAAGGTTGCAAAGTATTACATGTGAAATCACCCTCTTTCAAATGTGAAAATATTTTCAATTACAGAGAAGTCTCTGAGAGAATCAAAGTCTTCGGCGCTGAAGGAACTTTCTCGTGGTGACAGAGTGGATGTCGACGAAGCAGTGAAGAATGTCATTCATCAAAAAGACATCGTTGTAGATATACATACCAAGTAAGTACATTTGCATACATGTATATTATGAGCTAAATTAAGTTTGGATCTTTTACACAATAAGTTTTAAGCAGTATCTTGGGTGTTATCACTAATCTATTGACCGCCTGAACATCAAAGCAGCAGTTGAAATTTTATCCCGCAGTTCCAAACAAATTATTACAAATACAGTGTAGTCTCACTGTTGCAGTGCATATTTCTGTGTCTTTTATTTTTTGTATTTTGACTTTCTTTGCAGATTTGAGGAGACTCTTCGCCGGTGCTTGACGTATATAAGTGGTTTCAACAACCTTGAGGCTCTGGTTGAAGGTCATCGCAAGGTCAAATATTCAACAGCTAACCCAGAGCATGAAGCCAAACTTCTGAAGGTAATTTAATTACATGACCGTTCCTCAACATTAAGTTAATTTTTGTTTGTTTTATATTATTGGTAGGGAAGACACACTTGGTTGATCCTTTGCTCAGTGTTTAGTCCCCCAGGCAGAACCAAAGATTCTACAGCTTATAGACAAAAATGAAAAGCTTGGAGACTTTATTACTATTACATGGTATTACTATTACATGTAATGGTGTTTCAGATTTGAGATGAATTGTATTTATATATTTGTGAACCAAATCTGAATCATTTGATGTGCACAGTTCCAAGCAATTGGGAAAAAGTGTTTTAAGACAGAAATATAAAACATCATTTCAAAAAGCATAGATGTGAACTTTACTTATTGTTAAATTTGTTTTTCTTTTCATGCACCTATGGAAGTCATTATGACTTCCTCCCTTACATTTTCTTCTTTTTTTGTGGGACGTTAGACTCGGTCTGTATTCTTCTGTGCCCATTTTCTTCTTTTTTTGTGTGACGTTAGACTCGGTCTGTATTCTTCTGTGCCCATTTTCTTCATTTTTTTCTGTGTCTACTCTTCTATTCAGTTTCTTGTTGTTTTGCTGATGAAGACAAAAGTCGAAACTTATCAATGTTCATTTGTTCTTGTTGCTGTTTTCTGGTGAGTACATTGATAATGTTATCTTGTCATGCCATGCAGCTATGGGAGTTGTACAAGCCGGGCACCAAGCTGCAATCCAGACAATGTGCACAGTGGGGAGAGCTTGGTTTCCAAGGAAACGACCCCGCCACCGATTTTCGGGGCATGGGCATGCTGGGTCTTGACCAGCTTTTGTGAGTTGTTTCACTGTGTTTCGTTTGTCAAAAAACAAATAAACAATCAAACAATTAAAAACCTGACTGCTGGTGAGGCACATGGGTCAACTTTATGCGCAGACTCAGAAGGTATCCATGTCCCGCCCCTGTGTCACCACAGTGGCACGTAAAGGACCTTGGCCATTCTGCCATATGTACAGGTGGCTTATAACACCTAAACACGCACACACCTGGGTAGCTCAACTCTTGTTGCTGCTAGCTTTTCACTGAGAGGAAGCGAACCAGATTTCCCAGCAATGTGATGATAAATTAAAGGCACAGTAAGCCTCCCGTAAACCATCACAGAGCTCCCCGAGCGTCTACATATAGTACAAGCATACTTCCATTTGAACGCTCACCGAACGGGAACATCCTGGCTGCTTTCTGTCGAGGGTGAGAAATTTTCAAAGAATTTATTTTCGTGGACTTGGTCCTCAACAACAATGGCGCCTCGTTTTGGTGCTGGACGGCTGTTATGAATACCGGAATTCACGCCCGGACAGTAAGCCTCCCATAAACCATCACAGATACTGTCAGGCTTTTACACACAGTACAAACACCTTTCCATTTGAACGCTCACCAAACGGGAACATCCCAGGTGCCCTACGTAAAGAGCGAGCAATTTTTAAAGAATTAATTTTGCAGATTGTCTCGAACACTTTTTGGACCCATCCTGAACTCAGGTCAAACATGAGTTACTTCTCTTCGGGTCTCATTCTATCGATGTAAACTGGCGATAGCCGTGAATCGATGATTATCAAAATGTTTTTGGACCGTGGTGCGTTTTTGCGCTAGACCTAACTTTTAAAATCTAAATAATAAATTGACAGCTTGTTACACAAACATTCTTTCATCATAAAAGAATTCTTTTTTCATCAAGACAAGATCAGTACAATTCGAAGTTGTGAAAGTTTGAAAAAAGAAAAGCCCGGAAGCAGGGTCACGCAAGGGTCGTAGCAGACGACGGTTTATCAGTGCATATCGCCGTTCCTCTCAACAGTCAAAAGCCATCGCTAGAGTTCTTGTGAACCACAGCCGTTTGTTTCGTGCATAAAAACGTGCTATTGTAAATAAGCTCACATCGAGTCGCATTCAAATGACTGACGACTACATTGTGAAAAAGGGAAACTGGATCACACGGGTTCACGATGGCTCAGGGGTAAGATAAACCACGCAAAAATAAATTCTTTGAAAATTGTTCGCTCTTTACGGAGGGCACCTAGGATGTTCTCAATCGGTGAGTGTTTAAATGAAAGGGTGTTTGTACTGTATGTAAAAGCCTGACCGTATCTGTGATGGTTTACGGGAGGCTTACTGTGCCTTTAATCAAAATGAAAAAAAGATCCTTACTCACCATAACAAAGACAATACAACTGTGTAATTGTTGCCTTTGAAGGCTGCTTCAAGACCAATAGAGAAAAGTGTTTTAATTGATTTATCTGTACTTTGCTTGAGTTGGCCTGTGTTGACGGTATTTTATCTGACCATTACCAGATCCAGTCTGATTTCATTTTGATATGGTTGTGCATCCTATGGAGAAATGCCAGTCAGCAAAAATGTCAGAAGTTGAAATTTCTTTAGAAATTTAAAGCATGATTAGCATTAAGTGATGTACTGTAGAAAATATTTTTTTATAATGTGCAATTAATGCTGATTTTAACATGTTTCAGGTACTTTGCGGAAAAATATGGCGATGAAGCTCTCAATGCTCTTTCAAAGTCTAGTCATCCTAAACATGGGTAAGTACATTGTCCTTGTAAGGTTGCAATTTATTACTTTTGTTCTTGTTTGTTTATTTGTTTGTTTGTTGGCATGTTTGTTTGTGTCTCCTTCATTTTATACATCCTAAAAAAAAGTGATGTTTTATCTGCACAGTTTTTATTAGTTTAACAAAATATATTTCATGGACTCAAAATGCCTTTATATAGTGACTTTTCTTCTCTTATTTATCTTCATCTTTTTGTGCTGATGCGTAAAATTGTGGATGGTACTTGACTGTGAGTGTGACAAGTTTAACCTGTTTTCTTGTCTGCTTGCAGATTTTCTTTTGCCATTGTTGGGATCAACATTACTGAGTTACAGTATACACTGATGACGAAGCGAAAACTACGCACTCACTTTTACAACCTGCACAACCCTCGTCCCTCCATGGATGCCTACCATGAAGTTTACTGTAAGTTGTTATTTTGTATGTGATAACACAAGGTTATCTTCTCTTATTATGAGAGCTTACACTCACACAGATATCAAATCTATATAGACGATGTTCACAAGTAACTCTGTCGAATTTGTATGGGTTGTGAAAGATTGAATACTCTTGCCTTTAGTGAGTCCAACTTTCCCACGACAAAATAGGCCAGTCACTAGCGAGGGGTGTGTCTGAAACATGTGGACAAGGAGCACTTGTAAAAAGTTTGCCTCACTAAAAGCAAGAGTATTTACTCTTTCACAACCCGTGCAAACCCGACTGAGTTGCTTCCAGAGTTTGTCTATTAAGGTTTCATTTGTGAACGTCCTTTGCCTATAACCATAAAGGCATACTCATGAATCAGCCGAGTAGACATTTCTTTATGATGAGGCCTAATGTTTACTTAAGAACTTTGAATTACTCTAAGGAGTCAATTGGCATCGTTGTGAATATGTGCGCGATATAAATTGCATAAAAATAAAATTTTTAAAAAATAATAAATCCCTGCGCTTAGAACTGTACCCACGGAATACGCGCGATATAAGCCTCATATTGATTGATTGATTGAGAGAATGGTTTTCTTTTTTATATTTCAACGGGTGAATATTTCAGTTTGAAAAAAATAGAAAAACTCGGGAAATAATTCTGTCGGGTTTGTATGGGTTGTGCAAGGGGTGAATACTCTTGCTTTTAGTGAGGCAAGCTTTCAACACATGCTCCTTGTCCACATGTTTTAGACACACCCCTTGCTAGTGACTGGCCTATAATGTCATTTGGAAAAGTAAATGCAGCAGTATTCACTGTTTCACAACAAACACAACAGAGTTATTTCCGAACATTGCCTATTCTAGTCAGAACTCCCACTTAGCATGAAGACTAAACTATTTTTGTGTGCGGCTTGTGCAGGTTACCTGATGTCAGAGTTCACCAAGTTTTGGTTCAAGGAGAAGCCCAAGGACATCATGGAGTTCAGTCGTATCCGTGAAAAGTTCAGGAGACACATCATCAGTCTCCTCAAAGACCCAAAGACCACCCTGAAGACAGACTTTCAGCAGCAGTGACACTGTCTCAACCCCTTCACTATTACACCTGTGATCTCAGTCTCGTTGAAGACTCTTGAATGGAGATTTCCTGCAACAGTGACACTTTCTCTGCCCTTTTACTGTTACACCTGTGATCTCAGCCTCGTTAAAGACTCCTGAAGGAAAACTGCCTGTGGCAGTGACACTTTCTCTGCCCCTTCACTGTTAAAACTGCTACTAAAGTAATTAAGTCATACTCTCTCTTTCGCTGCACTGTTACAAGTGCAACTGAAGCCACTTTGATGGAAGATGTGCCTGCGACAGGCCTAGTCTGTGTTGAAGTGGCGAAAAGGGAACAAAGTACTATGTGTTACAATTTTCTTACTTTATCAAGTACGTAAAGTACATTTTGTGATGTAATATACTCATGATAGAAAAGCATATATGCATGCACATTGTGGTGACGTCCAGAGTACCTTCCCTTGGGCTTTGGATTTGCTCCACTGCTACAAGTGCTATTATGGGGAAAATGTTACTGAAGCAAATTTCAAGATCCAATTGTAAGAAAAAAGGCTTTACAGAGACCAGTAGTATCATCAAATTGTAGAGAAATCTTCTGCATCCACAACATGATGCTGTCTTTGTGGCAGTATCTGAATACTGTACTTATCATTTCTTTATTATTATGATTGCACAACAGCTGTGCATAATATATATTCATTCCTGTTTGAGGACCAAGAACCATCACTCCTAACAACAAATTCCCAAACCTGTAAAAATACCGCTCTACTTCTTGTGTCTTGTAGTAATAGACATTCCCTCCCTGACATATCTTGTGGCAAAAATTATACCAGCGACAGAAGAAGAGGCAGTACCTCCGATGGAAGTTCTTGCCTAAAAAATACTATAATGTGATGTCAGGAATGTGACAGTAGAGGCAGGATTTTCACAACAGTGAGGATGAATAAGATAATGTTTTCTTGCATTCAAAACTGCGTACTACATCAGAGGTTGAAATTATGTTTCACATGTTGGTTTGCTATGCTTTTTTTTCTTGAAAAACTTCTCTTGCCATCTCAAAAATTATAAACAATCATGCTGTGATTTATTTGTATTTGTGATTTAGCCAGACTTTGAACCCCTGAAATCAGTCATGTATATGTATTACACTTTAAAGGCACACTCCTCATAAAAGCAGTTCAGCTAACACTCTCAGTTGTGACCAGGTTTTTATGGTAAGACCATCCCTTGGAGACGCATACCCAAAATCAACACCTAGACTGCTTGCTGTAGCAAGTTGGAATTTTTGGCTGAATCAATTTTGTATTTAATCCCCACTGTGCAGAAAGAGCATCCAGGCTGTTGATTGTGGGTATGTGACCAAGTGGTGGGACGGTCTTATCACACGCCTGGTCACATCTGTCACGGTGAGCCCAACTATTGACATGGGAAGGAGTGTGCTTCATTTTTAAGTACATGTATGCACCTGCTGGGGAACTGTTTTTGCAGTGGTACTGTGCTGCTGGCGTGCATCAACCTTAACTTTCTTGACTTTCTAGTGGGAAAAAAAGATGCATTGTACTTCTTGAATGTCATTAATCGGTTCAGCCCCATCCATTCTACTTCAAGATTTCTAAAGGACTTTTGTACTACTACCAGCCCCACACAATCTTAAGTTTTAATCTTTAACTGCTTATAACTTTTGAACAAGTGCACCATTGGTTTTGCTTTCATTTTAGTTGAAAGCTGAAAAGGCCATTCTTTTGTTTGAAAAGTAAGGTAGTGATGTCAGGGCTGAGATGTGTCGCTAAATTGCAATGTCAGAGCCGTAAGGGTTAGCGAATCAGGGTGCTAGGGTCAAGAAAGGGTCAAAGGAATGAACCTGATGATATTAATTAAACGGGTACATGTGTACAGAAAAGGAACATAGAAGGTTTAAATGTACAGTACACCTTGTCTTCATGTTTAGGTCTCAGGCCAATCATGCCAAACATGTTTTTGTATAAATGTGTATGGTTGAATAGCAAAACCCCATTTTAAGACCTCCAGTAATATGAGAAAATCAGGTCTTAAACAGAAGGGAGTCTTAAAATGGATGTTAATTTACAGAGGTTATGGACAGAAAACATGAAAGAAAGTCTTAAAGGGTGGTAAAGTCTTAAATTGGAGGTCTTAAGAGGAGGGTTCTACTATACTCATTCACACGTCAGGAATAGTAGACATGTGTTCCTTCTAGATTTGTCAATGTTTATGTGTGCATATCATATGTGAGATGTTATAAGTACCAGGCCAGTTTATGGGACTAAATACACCTGCTAAATAGAGCTATACCTGCCATGAAGTGTCAGTGTGCAATAAATATAATTATGCATATGGTGAGAGTTCTTTTTGTGTTATTTGTTTCAACACAGGGTGTTGGGTCTTTTAATGAAATGATTGTGTTCCAGTGAGCTGTTTTTTTCTTTAACATGTTCATTTTATGTAACATTTGATCATGTTTCTAAAGGTCATGAACATCTTTCACAACTCATCTGGTGTTGTTTTGATATTGAACTCAAAAAGCATAATTAGAAAAATTTAATGTTTCATGAAATGTACCAAATACGGTATGGAAGTAAATTTTCAGTAACGTACAATCCTCTGAGAACAGAGTTTCAAGCTTTTTAGTAATAAAATTAAGGAAAACAGTGTATGTACGTGACTGCTTGTTAAAACTTTTTCATGAAAGTGGATCTGTTTATATGGTTTGCATGTTTGCTTATTCACTCGTTGTACATGTGCTCCAGTTGCTAGTCCTAGGTTTGGGGCGTTTGCCCTGTGCTAGATGACCTGGTGTATGGAACACTGGAACACTAGCTGGTTTGTGTTTTTTGTCATTACATGCTCGATTGTTTTTTTGACACATGAAATAGTTCTTCTAGTGGATGCCTTTTGACTGCAACCAACATTTAGTACTTGAACACATGCAAAGATGGACATAAAGAACACACACTCACACATGTGTGAACGCGCATACATATATCTACTCACACACACACAAGTACAGACACACACACAATCCAGACACGCACATACAAACCGAGGATATCCTTTTTTTTCCTTTCAATGAATAAAACTGTGAAACCATGCTTCCTCTTTGGTGTATTCACTTATTTGATGGCATGCACCTAATGAGAGATAGAGAGTGTGTGGTCTGTGTGAGTAAAGTTTTATGTGTGTGACTCGGTCTCTGTATGAGTGTGTGTGTGTGTGTGTGAATTTGCATGTGTGTGGGTGTCAGTGTGTGTGTGTGTGTGTTTGTGTGTATATCTTATAAAACGGGTTAAGTATTCTGGAGCCAATTGAGAAAAACAAAAGTTAAAAGGAGGTTGAAAGTAAAAGCATTAATGTCCAACCCCACCCACACAAAAAAACACAGAATGGGTAGAGTCATAGACGTATCTGAATTAAGATCCTTGCTAGAATGAAATGGTAAACAAAACTGGTATACATCCGTAGTCTGACTGTAAACTTAAATAGTCTATGAAACAAAACTGAAATGAGTTACTGTTATTCATCAGCTGTCCATGAGAAATTCATATAGATTTAAACAGATAAAACATGATTAAAAAGCACTATAAAATATCACTGATTAGTGTTAGAATGCTGAACCACTATTCTATTCAAACACATTCTCCTACCATTTTTCCCTCGCTCTTTAACACACACCTCATGTAAGTTACCATTCTCCCCACATACTGCAGGCATCACTTACTTTTGTTTAATTCATACCAGTCAGAATCATACTGTTTGAGTTTTTGTATTTGCTTGTTTGTTTGTGTTTATCTAGCAGAGCATGCGGTTATTCCTGTTTTTTCGACTAAATCTGATTGTTTTAGTTGCCATTCCTGTTATGAGTCCGCCACTTATAGGTTCCAGGCAGCTCAGGGGTACCAAACTCCTGCATGGACTTGGGTCTGTAGAGCCGAGACACAAAGTCAAGGACAAGGTTAGCCCCAACTACATAGGCAAGATGGCGGCTATGTGTTGCTGCCATTCGCCCGTCTCTCCAGGCTAGACGGGCCTGAAAACAACATTGTTGGTGCCAGAAACTTAGCGACAGTGATCAGAAATGTGGAGATTTTGGAACTGCATACCGCGTGGTAAGGATCGTTGTCATTTCTTCGTGTTTCTTTGAGAGAAACGTGTTGGTAAACATTGGCAAGGGTGACCTCCTGAATGACCTATTTATTGGTGCTGTTGTGGTCAGTTATCTTTCTAAGCAGGTGCCGAGTATCGTGATTAATTTGGTCAATTTTGGGTACCAATTTTTTTATTAAATTACCGGCAGCTACCTTCCTTCGTTGCAAGATGAAAAAGTCAGGCCCATAAACTAGAACGAAACTCACATGACGCAAGAATACCCCTTTTGCTATTTTTAGCACAGTGGGAATTACCCTCAGATAAGAGGTTTGAGGTTTCCACATTCTTAGTCTTATTTACTAATGCTGCGTCGCTCACAAGAAATAACGGTTGTAGGTGTGACGAAAAAAAGAACAGGGCCTGAGTACGGTGATAAATACAAGACTTATTTTACAACCATTTGAAAAATACATACATCCCCCGTGGCTGCCAGCATAACGAAATAGTTTTTCTCGTGTTTTGATCTTGCCAGTGTTACAGCACAGAGCAGAGTCCGTCCCGCACTTTGCTTTGTGTACATCACGTGGCCACCCAAACACCCGCACAACGCAACATTTTAGTTTGCAAGTGAATCGTTATCATACAAAATAACGTTATCACGAGACGAACAGAGATCTCAGAGATCGTCTGCTTCTCAACTGTTTCGTGCAAATCGTGTAATATCTATTTTTGCGGAAACCTCCCCAAGAAATGCAATCTCAGCGGCTACCACCTGCAACATAGTCGTGCTTATTTGGAATGTGATGTCCTGTTCTTCGTCGGTCACACCTATATCGAAAACTAAGCGTCGCACAGAACCAGCGTCCTTCCATCATACTGTTCATATCAAAGAGAGAGAGAGAGTTGGGGAGACGGCTGAAGAGAGGCCGTTAGAGCATGTGAGCTGTAATTAACAAAAACATTACCGATTCCTTCTGCACTTTTTTATTCTACTTATTTCTAGGGCGCTGTTGAAGCTTGTTTGAACATGCATAGCCTCCTGCACTGCTGCAGGTCACTAATGGCTTGATGATGTGCATTATTGCATCATGGCTATTCTCGTCGTTTTTCTGAGAACAATGGATGGGCTTTTATAGTGTAGTGGGAAATTTCTTTCCAGCTCATAACATAAGGTGATTATATCACTGCCCCGTTCCCACACAGAATGATGATTCAGCCTCAGTCAGTGGTCAGTGTTTTATTGAAATGCCAGTGTGTGGGTCAAGCCTCCAGCCTCATTCCTCTGCAACTTGTATACTGTTGTACTTTATTGCATTTTTAGGTAAGCATGTCATTAAGAAAACATTAGGATGAAACCGATTCAGACTTACATTGTGGAAAACAATGTATGGTTTCTTGTTTTAATGCAGTCTGTGTTACTGTTAGTGACTGTCTGTCTTTCTGTCCATCTATGAGCAGCCTTTATTTAGCTTTTTATTGCTGTTTTTCAATCTCAATTCACGGCTCATTTGAGGTGAGGTTTCTTGATTCTTTTGGTTAAAACATTTTTATTCAAATTAAATGTAATAAAACAATAATAAATTAATCAAGTAATTAGCGCACATGCTCAAGTAAAAGCTTCTCATATATATATGTCATTATGTGATCCATGATTCTTTCCCTCAGTAAAAGAAACGCTGTATTTCAGTGCCAAAAAGTTGGGAAAGTAAATAAATCGACTGTTCTTTTCACTTTCAGTTGTTCGTCAGCAATTCCACGGTCCGCGAGCATCAGCTGGAGTTTATTGTGAGGAGGAAAAGGCGGAACATGAAGTGGACAAGTTTGTCAGCGAGTCCCTGGGGGGTTCTCAGTGCCAGGAAAGCAGGGACCAGGAAACACCATGCGTCTGGTTTGTTGAGTTTTATTCATGCTTGGTAGTGTTATGACTTGAATTATAAGCTCTTTGTAACAGTGAGTGAATGTATGTGCCTATTTGTGTGTCTTTGAGTGAGTGAGTGAGTGAGTGAGTGAGTGAGTGAGTGAGTGAGTGAGTGAGTGAGTGAGTGAGAGAGAGAGAGTTTTAGAGAGAGAGATATTGCGTGCCGACATGAGTGAGTGTGTGTGCATGAGTGAGAGAGAGATATAGTGTGTGCATGAGTGAGTGCGTGCAGGGTTCGTACAGGTCATGGAAAACCTGGAAAGTCATGGAATTTGATTTTTAATTTTCCAGGCCTGGAAAGTCATGGAATTTCAATTCAAGTCATGGAAAGTCATGGAATTTAACAAAAATAAGAAAGAAAAAAAAATTAACCTTTAGCACGCCAGCGGCTATTTTTGTTGCCCAGCCAGCAGCGATTTGCGTCGCCAGCACAAGACTTGTTCGTATGACCAACTTCTCGTTTGTATTTGCATACGAGAATAACGGTATTTTTAACAGCACTTGAGCCAAAGCGAGGCTCACTTCCTTCCGTTATCTCGTCGTGTCGTCTGCGCTGCATTTGAGTCGGTTTCGTCGAAGTTTTCTGCTTTTGTTTTTGCATCGATAAAGTACTTTAGCGCTTCGACAAGCAAGATCAATCAATCAATCAATCAATATGAGGCTTATATCGCGCGTATTCCGTGGGTACAGTTCTAAGCGCAGGGATTTTTTAATTTTTAAATTTTTTTTTTATGCAATTTATATCGCGCACATATTCAATGCCGTGTGAGATGGATTTTTTTTTACACAATACATCACGCATTCACATCGGCCAGCAGATCGCAGCCATTTCGGCGCATATCCTACTTTTCACGGCCTATTATTCCAAGTCACACGGGTATTTTGGTGGACATTTTTATCTATGCCTATACAAATTTACCAGGAAAGATCCTTTTGTCAATCGTGGGATCTTTAACGTGCACACACCAATGTAGTGTACACGAAGGGACCTCGATTTTTCGTCTCATCCGAAAGACTAGCACTTGAACCCACCACCAAGGTTAGGAAAGGGGGGAGAAAATTGCTAACGCCCTGACCCAGGGTCGAACTCGCAACCTCTCGCTTCCGAGCGCAAGTGCGTTACCACTCGGCCACCCAGATGGAGGATGATGAGTTTGAAACTTTCTTTCGAGTTGTTTCTTGACAACAAAAAGTATGCGGAATTGGAACGAATTACCAAGGAAGATCTTCGCAATGAACTGTGTATCGCGGTGAAAAAAATGACAGTTCGTCAAGTCACAGTGACGGTTACGAAACGGAATTTACGAAAGTGCAGATGGATACAAACAGTGGCTGGTCCAGTCACAGACTTTCTATGAAAGTAGTGGTCCAGTGAACGATACCTTCCGCCTGTGGTCCAGTTTAGTGAAATGACAGGACCAGCAAACATTACCGATAATCTGACTGCGTAGCAAATGCTTGACTTGCTTGTCGAAGAGACACTGCGTAGAAACTGACTCAAATTCAGTGCAAAGCAAGCCAGTGTCAAAACTGGCAGTGACAAGACGTAAAAAGTTGGCGTGTTCGGAAATGGCGACCTGTGGATCTAGTCATGGAAAATGTTATTGAGGCTCATGGAAAGTCATGGAAAAGTTATGGAATTTTGTTTCTAAAAACCAGTGGGGACCCTGTGCGTGAGTGAAGTGAGTGCATGCGTGTGTGCACGAGTGAGTGAGTGAGAGAGAGAGAGAGCAAATCCCTTCAAATGCAGACATCTTCAGCCACTTTGTAATGCAATACGCATCATCCGTCATATACCTTGCTTTTTAACGTTAATTTGAAAAGAACCTATTATTGATAATGGCTGTGTGTTTACAGTGTGGGCCCTGCAAGTGGCCGTGGAACCAGGGAGGAAGGGGGTGCACACCAGGAACACGGCGACTGGTGGAAACGTCATTGCCACAACGACTTCTGGTCTCGTTTCTGCGGCCAGCAATGCACGCTAGAGGCCGTCACATGGGTACGCTTCCATTTTCTCTGCTTTCTTGTAATAAGAATAATAATTATGCATAACGTTTAAACAGTGTGTATATCCCGAGTTAAGCCATGCTCAAAGCGCTGTACAATCACTTAGGGGGGGTGTACAATAACATAACATTATTTACAGTGCAATTGTACATTATATTTTACAGTGGGAAAGTACAGTTGAACCCCTCTTTAAGGGCCATCTGGATTCTTTAAATGCAAGTCTTGAAAAAAAGGCTTTAATGGGAGGTAAATTTAAAGAGATTATGAACCAAAAGTCTTGTAAATTTTGGTAAGTTCTATAATGTTTTTGTGTGATTACAGATTAGTAATAATATTTACAACATTCTGCTCAGCTATAATTTCCCCACTCTCCATCTTTCACCAGGGGACAGCAGTGGTGCTGGGTCTTCAGTTGTCACGACGACCAAACCTAGACAACTACCTTGACCTTCTGAAGGACAAAGAAAAGCGACAGCAATGGCAAGGCCTTCTGTTCCGCATGGCCTTTGCCATGCCCCCAGGGTCAAGGTTAGGGGTTGCAAAGTCCATAGTTCATCAGGAAGATGGTGAGCAAACTCAAAGGAAGAGCAAGACAAAACCTGCAAGCCGACAGCCTACTTCAGTGACAGAGGTAGGTACAGGGTTGTTTGGTTGGTTTGGTATTTCCTCTACCTGGATGATTTTTCAGTCTCATTTCTGTTTTGTTTTTATATTTAGTCAAGTTTTGACTAAATATTTTAACGTAGAGGGGGGAATCGAGACGAGGGTCGTGGTGTGTGTGTGTGTGTGTGTGTGTGTGTGTGTGTGTGTCTGTCTGTCTGTCTGTCTGTCTGTGTGTGTGTGTAGAGCGATTCAGACTAAACTACTGAACCGATCTTTCTGAAATTTGACATGAGAGTTCCTGGGTATGAAATCCTTATACGTTTTTTTCATTTTTTTGATACATGTCTTTGATGACGTCATATCCGGCTTTTCGTGAAAGTTGAGGCGGCACTGTCACGCCCTCATTTTTTAACCAAATTGGTTGAAATTTTGGTCAAGTAATCTTCGACGAAGCCCGGACTTCGGTATTGCATTTCAGCTTGGTGGCTTAAAAATTAATTAATGACTTTGGTCATTAAAAATCTGAAAATTGTAAAAAAAAATAAAAATTTATAAAACGATCCAAATTTACGTTTATCTTATTCTCCATCATTTGCTGATTCCAAAAACATATAAATATGTTATATTCGGATTAAAAACAAGCTCTGAAAATTAAATATATAAAAATTATTATCAAAATTAAATTGTCGAAATCAATTTAAAAACACTTTCATCTTATTCCTTGTCGGTTCCTGATTCCAAAAACATATAGATATGATATGTTTGGATTAAAAACACGCTCAGAAAGTTAAAACAAAGAGAGGTACAGAAAAGCGTGCTATCCTTCTTAGCGCAACTACTACCCCGCTCTTCTTGTCAATTTCACTGCCTTTGCCATGAGCGGTGGACTGACGATGCTACGAGTATACGGTCTTGCTGAAAAATGGCAGCTACTTGACTAAATATTGTATTTTCGCCTTACGCGACTTGTTTGTTTTTAACACTGGTCACAATTTGAATGTATAATTTCAAGCATATAAAGGCAGGTGATGTCAAATGAAACTACCATTCCTGAAGATTTGTTTCTTTTTAGGGTATTGGATGAGAAGTGGGACTGAAGATTTTTTTAATTTTGTTAATTTGTGACCTTTGTCCACCTTATAATCAGTATTAACTGATGGCAATAACTATGACAGGACTATTGTGTCCATATCAGCAGTTTGCTTGTTATCGTTCTGGTGTTTGTGTGTCAAACGATTGTATACAGCAAAACGTGAATAAAACACGCTTAAACCAACTAGGACAGGAAGGGGTACAACAAAAGTATGTTTCGGTTTTGTTATAATTAAAGATTGTCCAGTTTTTGTTTTGTGTTCCACTTAATTAAACTAATCAAAACATCTGAATTATTTTTCAGGACAACAAAACTCTGGATGATGTCATGCAGGACTTTGAGTCGTCCTGCCAACAGTATGCAGCCGTGGGAAGCTCAGTGTCAGCGATCAGCGCAGCAAGCCAGGGTCACATGACCGTAGCGGTTGAACATTTACGACTGGCCTGTCGGCTAGGCCACGCTCCAGCCTACTTCAACCTGGCTGTCTGCTACGAGATGGGATTAGGGATGGAGAAAGATAAAGAACAGGTATTTGAAAACCACAGTGGCCCTTTTTTCTCATTTTGTGTTATGAGAGTTGTACAGTGTTGCGTTGACACAGAAGAGGAAAAGGCTGTGTGATTTTTCATAGATGCAAGTGTCATAATTTTGTTGAAAAGAAGCATTTATCTAATGTATTGAGACAAAAACTTATTCGACTTTGTTTATTCTCGTATGTCTTAGAATTTCTTTTCCTTGGTTGTTTGTGTCTTTGATTTGATGGAAAAGAGTTGGACTTTTGCTTCAGTCGAAACAAATGTCGATACAGTAGGTAAAAACTCTTGATCTCTAATTTTTTGTGTCTATCTTGCATTTTAGAAAAAATTTATTCAGCAGCCAAATATTCAATGCATTTTTGTCCCTGTCGTTGCAGGCTGCAGCGTACTATCGCATGGCAGCAGATGTGGGTCACGTCCAGTCTATTTTTAACCTTGCCTTGATGACCTTGAAGGGTGAAGGTGGCGTGGTCAAGGACAGAGAGGAAGCTCTGCAGCTACTGAAGAGGGCAGCACATCACGGGCTGGCTCAGGTATTTATTTGGCAAAGACATTTGTTTGGTGGTTGGTGTGGAACTAATCGGTACAGTGGAACCCCCCTTTTAAGACCCCCCAATGGCTTCCTCCCTTTTAAGACACTGTTTTCTCAGACTTTTTGTTCATAACCTCTGTAAATTGACCCCCATTTTAAGACTCCTTCCTTTTTAAGACCTGATTATCTCAGATTTTTGGAGGTCTTAAAAGGGGGTTCCACTGAACCATTCAGTTCTTCTTCTGCGTTCATGGGGTGGAACTCCCCCATACACTCGTGTTTTTACATGTAGGACCGTTTTTTCCCCTGCCATTTAGGCAGCCATACTCTGTTTACGGGGGATGAGTACACACAAAGGGGGATAAGGCGCTAGCAGGTCTGCACAGAAGTTGACCTGGGAGATCGGAAAAATCTCCTCCCATGACCCACCAAGCACGTCTTGGATTCGAACCCTGAACGTTCTACATGGAAGGCTAACGTCTTAACCTCCAGGCTATTGCGCTCGTCTGTAATTCAGTTCAATATGGACTAAATGTAGCACAGGGAACTTCGTTGATAGGTTCAAAGTAATTATAAGACTGATTACACAAGATTCAATAACAGTGTTATCAACAGAATTCTTGCGTGAATGATCCGAGAAAAACAGTTTAGTTTAATTTTTGTGAGATGTGATTGCAAATAGAGGTGATATTGTCTCACACTAAAAGCGTGTGTGGGTTTTGTTGTTGTGCAGGCACAAACATATCTAGGAGTGTACTATACAGAAGATGAAGACAACCAACAGGACTTTGCCCAGGCTGCCTCTTTCTTCCAAGCTGCCGCAGATCAGAACGTACGTTTTTCCTTTGTCAGAGTGTGTGTACTTGATGGGAAAACTTTATGATGAGGCCATGTGTTGTTATGTCATGTCACAGAATATTTTAATTGACAGAGCAGTTTTAATGAAATATTGAATTTCATTTTTTTGTTGCTAGGCCTAAAGCTGACTATCCTGACTAAACGACAACCTCAGAGCAGCTTACATGGTACATTTGGTCTACTAGTGTTCATGATTGTGTGTGTTTTTGCATGCTGTCAGGCCTAATAATAACTTTTTGTTTTTTGACTTTTGGAGATTTTGTGTTACTACAGGGCTAAATCCCTTTTTAGACGAAACAGACAACCTCAAGTATCCATGGTCCACGTATGTTTTAGTAAGCATTGGAATTGGACTTCTATATCTATATACGGCTTGTGTGTGTCTGTGTGTTCGTTATGCACGGCCAAAGTTCTCGATGGATCTGCTTCAAATTTGGTGGGCATATTCAGGTAGACCCCGGACACAATCTGGTCGATGAAAATTTTCAACACGTGCTCTCAGCGAGCAGCGCTGAACCGATTTTGGTTTTTATGGTTTTTCTGTACATCCATTCCCAGTAACTCTTCCTTATCTTCTCCAGTGTTTTGCGCGTTTATCTCCCTTCCTTCAGTGGGGTCAATAGTGTACGGTGCGCCACTCACCCGGCAAAGCCGGGTACCCGGCGAAGCCGGAGTATGGTGCGCCACTCACCCGGCAAAGCCGGGTACCCGGCAAAACCGGGTATTCGGCTCTCCTTCTTCCCGGCGAAGCCGGTACCCGGCGAAGCGGGTAATCATCTAGTTGCATTATAATTGAATAACATTAGAATAGGACTTTGCATTGTTTAAAATTGGAGAGAATTAGAATTTGCAATGTTAAAATTGCATTGGAATTTGAATTTGCATTGTTTAAATACTATCAGAATTGGGAATTTGCATTGTTTAAATGAAGAAAATTGGAATTCACTTTGTTAAAGTTAAATTTGTGTTCTTATTACAGGATGCAGAGGGTCAGTATTTCCTGGGGATTTGTCAGGAGAATGGGTGGGGTGTGGAGAGCGACGACGAGGAAGCAGCCAGGCTGTACTCAGCAGCAGCAGAGCTGGGACATGACGGGGCCATGTACAACATTGCTGCCTTTCACGAGTACGGCCTTGGAGGTAGGTTTTGCACAGTCGTGTATTTGACCATTAATTATGGATGTGTTCAATGGTGTGGGTAGTGTGACAGATGTGACAAGAGAGGCACAGTTTGAATTTTATGGATATGGAAATGTTTCAGACTTGTGAGATTTTAGGCCCGAAGGAAGGCCAACACCCTATTTCGCCTCTAGCACTTTTATTGAATATATATATTGAAATGGAACACCTTACTTTGTTGCTTGGTATTTGAAGATGGGATAGCGCTGAAGTCTCAAAGAAAAACAGTTCTGGAGAAACTGAAGAACTTACTTTGTTGTTTGGAACAAGGATATCCCTGAAATCTCATTGACTGCAGTTCTGAAGTTTTAACGGAATGAGTTTATATATGTATTAGTGAAACAACCTGCATTTCTTTTTTGTTCTTGTATTTTTCTTTTTTCATGTATCCCCATGGAGTTACTTGAATACATTTTGCCTTGCCTTGCTAGGACTTTCACAGAAAGATGACACGTTTGTCTTGCAGATGTAAACATTCTTTTGTATTTATTTAGTTGATTCATTTGGTAGAAATCATCCAATGACATGATATGATTTATGTTTTGGCATGTTTTTCTCACTTTATCCTGTTGACTTTTTGTTGAAGCTTGTCTGGGTTTCAGTGTAAATGTGTAAGACTTTTCGACATTTTTACCGCAAAATTTATAACAAATTCCTTCTTTCACTGGACAATAAACTATTCTGTATTCTGTAATGTGTTCTGTATGTTACAGGTGTGAGACGTGATGAGGAAGAAGCCATGAAGCTGTACAAGCGTTCAGCGGAGCTGGGGAACGAGAGCGCTAAGTTCAGACTGCAGGAGGTGGAGGCTAGGCTAGCTGTCAATCAGTGGTCAGGTGGGTCATCAGCATAAATTATTCATAGTTTGCATACTCAAAGTTATTTGCATATTCAGTTGTGCAGTCAGATTGGCTTCAAGAACTTGCAGGTGGTAAATTTGCAGTTACGAAATCCTTGTAACTCTGTACAAAATTGATTTAACATTTTAAAGGATGAAAATTGAGACTGTTGAACTTACGAAAAACCTGCTTGGAGGCCAAGTGGACGATATTTCATGCCACTTTATATGACATTTACCTAGAGTAGTGGATAATCTCTCAGGGAATATTTTCTTGATTCAGGAATCCATGATACTTTATAGCAGTTTTCATCACTGCATGTTCATGTCTACTGTATTTTCAGAACAAGACTCGGCAGCCAGCTCTGCATCAACAGACACAGTGCCTTCCCCTGGCCTGCGAAGAAGTCCCCACTCCTCATCTCCCACACTCACGGATTACCTGCGAGAAAGTCTGACATACGTCCTGGTGGGCGGCTTATCTGCGTGGCCATCATCGGACTCCGTCCACAGTGAAGGTCACAACAGAGCGACCTTCACCCTCGGAGGTCAAGACAACTTCTCTGCGGACGACCAGAAGTTTGTGGCGGAGAAAGTCAGCTACAACTTGATGGAGTTACCCCAGCGAGTTAGTATACAACACAGTTGTTTGTCAGGCCTGCACCGTACCTCTACTATGCCCGAGTTGAGAGGTGTGTAGTCACTGATGTCAGTGATGTGGGACAGTTAGTGCAGTACAGTGGGACATGTGATGTGAGGCCCCTGGTATAGGACTGGGAGGACACCTCATGACATTTCACAAGGTTTTGACAAGGTGTTGGCACCAAGCTGGGATGCCTTCTCTTATCCCTTTGTTTAATCTGGTAAAAGTAGACATGACACCTTCAATGTAGGGACACTTTTGGCCGTTCCCAAGGGTTTCCTATCATGGCAGGGACTATGCAGTACTGTAGCAGACCAAGACATTCTTTAGGCCTAAGTGAGCATTTTTGTGTACATCTTAGATCTTGTGTTTTAGTTTCAGCTGATTGTTTAACACCGATGTAGTGCTACTTCTACAGGGCATTTCGGGGGAAGGAAATGCATTACAAGCCCAGCTTCAGATTGTCTTGTTAGAAATGAAAAGTGTTACCTCATGAAGCTGTAAATGATACCTTATCCGTGAAACCAAATTGGCCACTTATGCAGCACAGGGCATTTGGTGTACACCAGTGAAGTTTTCAAAAGATCTGGAGTTTGCAGAATGTCTGGAGTTTGCAAAATGTCTGAAGTTTTCAGAACATCTGGAGTTTTGAGAATATCTGGAGCTTTCAGAATGTCTGAAGTTTACTGAATGTCTGGAATTTTCCGAACATCTGAAGTTTTGAGAATGTCTGAAGTTTTCTGAATGTAGTTTCTTTCTTGTTAAAATGCTGCGGATGTGCTAAACTGAGCCATTTATCTACCAGTTATGTTGGCCATGTTTCTCTGTAAGATGAAAAATTTGAAGCCAAATTTTCTTGTCTTCCTTTGATTCAAGCTGCAGGCTATATCACTGTAAAGACTGCAGTTCGACTTTTGCGCAGTATTTGATTGCAAATCTAATGGCATTGGTTTAGTAAAGTGCACCCAAATGGTTTTGCCGTGGTTCAGTGAAGTGCACCCTAATTGGTTTTGCAGTGGTTCAATAAAAGCGCACCCACCTGTGTGATGTGCAGACTAGCACTTTCTGAATGACGTACAAAATGTAACCTTTCTGTTCGACATGCAGACCAGCCCTTTCTTTTCTGGACAGCTATGTAGAAACGTGTTGAAGTATGGACGAAGCCTACAATGAACAGTAAATAGTAAAGCATTGTTGATGTATGAGAGAGTGTGCGTGTGAATTCAAAATAAATCTTCTGATGGCTAAATTGAATAAATGCTTCGCGAAGGTGGGTAAGATTTTGACTTTTATTTTTATTTTTTTGTATCGACCCAGGAGTTAAACTTTTACGATACTTTTAGATCACTGAAGTCCCAAAAGGTATGACTGTCGCCGACAGATTCCCTTTTATTCTGAATAGAGAATTTTGTTATAGCCGAGTGGTGCTTTTGATGTCGGTTTCATATTTATTAGAGTAACATAGCATGGTCACAAACATAGAGTGTAGGAAGGAAAGAAATGAAAAACTGGACTGTGTATGTCCACACAAAATGGCAGAAAAACTCAGTATTACTTTTGAAACCCTACACACAAAGGTACAGAATAGATAAATTTAACAGTAACCTACCTAATTCTTTTTTCATGTGGAGATCAAGAAATTACAGCATATTTATACCATATTTTAAAATAAACAAATACAAGGTAAATAAATTGACAAATAATAATAGCTTTTTATAGGTTGTTAAAAGTGCCATGTTGGCTGTGTTCGTTCAAAGTTTGACATGCAAGAGAAATGTTACGATAGGTGGGACCAAAGTTGTAATTTCTCATATTTGAGAGTAAACTTGACTTGGCTTCATCCTAATTTGTCATGGCTATTGTTTATGGGCAAAGGTATTGACTCAAAAATGTAGAGTGCCTCTGTGTGAAGCGCTGTTTGTATTCTTGTATGGAGATTTGTTAATGGGGTTTTGGATTCCTTTGGTATTTGCACTGTTGGTGCCTTATCGTGGTGTCATCATATCTTTGACTTCCCCGTGGGGAGTTTCCTTATACACATGTGCACAACTATTCTTTTATCGGCAATAGATGTATCTTCTGATGCACCAGTCCTTTCCCTTTTTATGTTGGAGGAGGTTTTGAAATGATTGAAGGGTCTCAAAAGTGTTTGCTATGTTTAATTGTAATTTGTTGTTGGTTGGTTTGGTTGCGTATGTGTGATGTTTCTGTTTGTTAGAAACTGGTTTTAGGAAAATACATGTGCCCGTGTTATGCATTACTCTTTCGGCGAGTTGAGGTTTACCAAAACCCTTTTTTCATTACCCCCCGCGGGTTAGGGGGAAGAATTTACCCGATGCTCCCCAGCATGTCGTAAGAGGCGACTAACGGATTCTGTTTCTCCTTTTACCCTTGTTAAGTGTTTCTTGTATAGAATATAGTCAATTTTTTTACAGATTTTAGTCAAGCAGTATGTAAGAAATGTTCAAGTCCTTTGTACTGGAAACTTGCATTCTCCCAGTAAGGTAATATATTGTGCTACATTGCAAGCCCCTGGAGCAAATTTTTGATTAGTGCTTTTGTGAACAAGAAACAAATGACAAGTGGCTCTATCCAATCTCCCCCCTTTCCCCGTCGCGATATAACCTTCGTGGTTGAAAACAACGTTAAACACCAAATAAAGAAAGAAAAGAACTTTATAATTGGTGTGAAAATGTTTGTTAGTTTTTAATGGAGAAAAAAATAGGCGTAAGTTTACAAAGGTTTGGGTGGGACCAGTGTTCATTTGGGAGATACAGGCTGACTTTGATATGGTGTGATGGAGTTGTGAAATTTCGTTTTAGTACAAAGTTGAGTCTGGAGGTTTGCACTCAGTGGATCTTGAACAAAATAATTATGCATTGTATGCTACTTGTATTTTTTTTAAATTCAAAATGTTAAGCAGTCAATATAAAAATAACTAGCAGTGTAGATGTGTACTTTTTTCTCTTTTCAAGTTGCATAAAGCGAGCGTACGAACAAGCAGCATCAGTGATACAGCACACGAGTGCTCTGAAGCCAAATACCACCATGTCTGTAGTCATTGCCAAGCTTTGTTGTACAGCTAAAGGTATATGTTATGAACCTATTTTAACCAGACCAAAGTCCTCAAACATTTGTTGACAGTGGACCTGTTAGTGTTTTAGCGAGGAACTTGCTTCAGGCCCCACAGATACTTCACATACAGGACCCCGGGACCCCCAAACTTGAATGAGTCCGTCTGTGAAAGTTTTGTCAAGTTTCACAGAGGGGGTCCCAAGTTTAGAGGGTCCGAAGACCAGGAGGATAATTTTTTGCTTCTGAAGGCACATTCCTCGCCATGGATCTTTGGAGCGCTCGTTTCAAAGTAATGCCGACTTTTGGAAGTTCTTTGAGCTCTTCACAAAAATATTATTGTCATGTCCGTTAGATTAACCCTGTAAATTTGCGTTGGTACAGATCTGCCAGAACAGTACGGACGATATGCATAACCAATACGTAGTGCGTCCTGGGACCCCCTCTCCATGAAATTCTAGTATGATTTTTCGGCTTCTAGAGCCTAATGGACACAAGATTTGGGACCCCTGTTGCTTTGTTCTCTGATGCTTTGTTTGATGCAAGAATGTTACAAATACGTTCACTTTAAAAGGAACAAGGAAAGAAAGCACTGGTTTAAAACCATCAGTTTGCTGTGTTAGTTTTGTTTTTTAGGCACCATTTTTGTGCAAATTTTTCTTAGTTTTGTACTGAGAGTGAGACATGTTCATCTTCCATTGTTGTACATATTCAAATATCACGACTCATACTGTGCGAGTTTGCTTTGTTTGAAAAAGAATTAAAGCATCTGAATTTTCCTTACTCTCTTCTGTTTGTGTGGAAAGAGGAAAGATGGGCACAGGTTTTTGCTTTACATACACTCTTCAAAATAAGTTACGGATCACTTTCTTAAGAGCACGCCACACAAAACAGACAAGACCGAATTCTTTAATTTTTAAAAAATTATATAATTCAACAACCAAGGAGTAATGACAAACAAAGCAAAGATCGAACGCGGCAGCGACAATTTAGCTAGAGTGTGTCAAACGTGACAACCCTCGAAAATGGAATTCACAACAATGTGAATCAGTGTCAATAACGCGTGTGCCCTCCGTTGTGTGCCAGGCATTCAACACATTGTTGGCGCATGGAGTGGATCAGGTTGCATATGAACGCTCTGGGAACTCCATTCCACTCCTGCTGGAGCCATTGCAGCAGTTGACCCAGATTGGCAGGAGGAGGGTGATGTTGCTGAACCCGACGACAAAGCTCGTCCCACATGTGCTTTATGGGGTTCAGGTCCGGGCTGTTGGCTGGCCACAGCATCCTGTTGACCCTGGCCTGCTGGATGAAGGTGTTTACAGCTGCAGAGTGATGGGGATGTGCGTTGTCATCCTGAAGAATCGCACGAGGGCCGATCACTTGGAGGGCTGGAACGACCAGGGGTTGCAGGATCTCATTCTGGTAGTGTACACCGGTCAAGTTGCCCACTACATGGTACAGAGGTGTCCCTAGACGTGTGCTGATCCCCCCCCCAGATCATCACAGAGCCTCCACCAAAACGCTGTCGTTCCAGAACAGCGCCTTCTGTGAAGCGCTCTCCGCGACGCCTCCACACTCGGATGCGACCATCAGCAGGTTCCAAGCAAAAGCGGGACTCATCTGTAAACAACACCTGAGCCCACTGCTGACGTTGCCACCTCACATGTTGAGTGCACCAGGCTCGGCGAGCTGCTCGGTGATTAGCAGTCAGGGTTGTTCCTCGGACTGGACGCCTTGCACGCAAACCAAAGTTGTGTAAGCGGTTTCGGATCGTCTGACCACTAACAACAGTGTTGGTGGTAGCTTGTAGACGTTGCCTAATGTTGTTTGCCGTAGCAATTCTTTGTTGCATGGCCTGCCTCTGAATGAAGCGATCCTCTCTTTGTGTGGTGACTCGGGGCCGACCAGAACGTTGTCGCTCCTGCACTCTTCCAGTTGCGTGGAATCTCTGTTTTAGTCTGATGATGACAGAGGGAGCCACTGCAAGCCTCTGGGCCACTTGCCTGGCAGCAACACCGTCTTGTAGCCATCCTATTGCCCTTCCTCTATCCAAATCGCTCAGTTTTCTTCGTGGGGGCATGTTGCTACTGTGCATAATTGTGTCAGCGTGTCAACCTTTAAACACAAGCTGGTGAGCGATGTTCATAGCCAGGACCCTGTTGTAGCATGTGCATCACAACCTTTTGCCCTGGCATGCGTTCCGCAAATTTCATGGGGCTATAAAAAACACCCCTTTTCTTCCAAAATGCAGAAGCTTTTGAGAAGTCCCACAAAGGGAAATAACTCTGCCTGCCAAACAAAATTCTAGGTCAAGACTCATTGTTCATTTGTTAATTCAAACACATTAATCTTTTAATTATTACGTCGATGTTTAATTTTTTGTCAATTTTTTATAATTAGATCCGTTTTTTCAACCGATCCTTAACTTTTCTTGAAGAGTGTACATATTCAACACCTTCACATGCAGGCAGGGGTGTCTTGCACAACACAAAACCGAGCATGTGCTGAATATGAAAAACTAACGATGGATGAGAGAGAGAAAGATTTTAGAAGATGAGCGTCGACAAGAAAACATCTTCAAACATTCCTGCTCTACAGCACCTTCAGATTAAAAGGCACAAAATTGGTGATGTAAACTAAAACATCGTTACATGATTTCTGGAAATGAATGTGAAGGCATGCAAATAAAATAATAAATGTGTAGTCTGCCTGATATGAGTGCTCAATTCAGGGCTGAGGTGCAATTAGCAAAACTGGGTGCCATCCAAATGCATGGGACGCAGCCGTAGGGTCAAATTGGTTCAGATTGAGATTTGTTGTCATTTCATTGAATCAGATCCTGCAGGTTTGTTCCCAGCCAGTTGGATGGCACCCAGTTTCATGTAGTGCACCTCACCCTAGGTCTTTTTCATTGGTGCTCTGTCTCATTTAGTTATGATTCTCTCTCAAATAAAGTTATTGAAGTTATAACACAAAACCAGACAAAAACAATTCAAAACTTAATTCAAGATTTTTATTTGAAGGGCATTTATGTGTATGCACACATTCATTTCACCTTTATATCTGTTCAATGCTGCGCATAAACTCAACTGTCCTTCAAGAAATGCTAGCAGGAATGACAGCCACAGCTTCAAAAGAACCTCAAAATACCTGTACATCACATACACATAACACTCATCATTTCATGATCAGAAAAGGTCTGCAATGCCTTCTTCCAGGAAACGTTTATAGATGGCCATGAATCGAGCGACAAAAGCCTCGATGTGGTAGATGGCTTTCTGGCCAGACTGAAGCCGATGTTCAAAATGTGCCGCACTCTGCACAACTTCTGTCTTCAGCTCTCCGTCACAGTTCTGTAGCAACTCTTGGAGCAAACCCTTTGAAAGAAAAAAGAGATAAAGTTACAGCAAATGCTTGGAAAGAGTACAGATTAAGAGTACAGATTATACTGAGTTTTACTCTTGATTGCAGATGATTTTACCATCGTTGCTGCGTCGCATTAACTCTGATAGAAACGATGTAATTTTCTAATTAACTTTCATGACTATGTCATAAGTAAATTGAATTTTCCATCTCTTAAAGTTAATTGGGTACTTTGAAAACATATGAACACACAGTTGCCCTGCCCTGAAAGAAAGATAAGGGAGAGAGAGAGAGAGAGAGAGAGAGAGAGAGAGAGAGAGAGAATGTGTGACTGTGTCTCCGTGAGCATTTGGGGATCAGTGTTTGCAGCTTCATATTACACTGCACAAAAGTCACTGCAAGTAAGACGCAAAATCTTAAATGCTACAGATGTCCTAACGCCACAAACATATAGCATGCACTTGGCATTTAATGTTTACAGTATTACCTTCATGATGACATCAGCAGGAATGCAGTGACTGAGAAGTTCATACAGTCGCCCTCTCACTTCCAGTAGCCTGTTGCCGTCAAACAAAGAAGAAAAGTTAGGCATGCACAATGGTGATAGTGTCAGTATTCAACTCTGTGTATCTTTAATTTGGCAGAATTTTTGGTTCGTTTTTGCTCAAACAAAGATATGTATTTAATTTTGTATTTATGCTATCTTTCAAAAAAAAGAGTCTATAATGTTTAGATCTCAAACTAATGTTAACGTCTTAAGACAAGAGTTTTCTGTTTTGTCACTTCGCTACTTGCTCAGAGGTGTACACGTAATAACAACAAGAAGAGCAAACGCTCGATCGAGTCACTTTCGCAGTTCTGAATATTATATGAGGCATCAGATGGACAGGAAGAAATTGCTATTCACAACACAATGAGTCACGTTCACATAAAATTTGAGCCCGGTCACTTTTATAGTTTCCGAGAAAAGCCCAACGTTAAGTTGTGTGTTGCCGAACAGAAAAGGCTAGTTATCTCCCTTGTTTTTCTGATAACGTTCGTAAAAGGCTACAGATGTAAATACTTTGATGTAAAGAATAATCCTACAAAGTTTCAATCACATCCGATGAACTTTGTCAAAGATATAAAATGTCTAATTTTTCCTTTGACGCTGACCTGTGACCTTGAAAAAGGTCAAAGGTCAACGAAACCATCGTTAAAGTGTAGAGGTCATTGGAGGTCACGACTAAACAAAATATGAGCCCGATCGCTTTGATAGTTTCCGAGAAAAGTCCAACGTTAAGGTGGTGTCTACGGACGGCCGGCCGGACAGACTAACACTGACCGATTACATAGAGTCACTTTTTCTCAAGTGACTCAAAAATAATAACAAAAGTGAAGCTTAGAATAAAAATTTTCGCACAATCATTTGAACGTACACATGTCATAATTATGCCCACACACAGACCACAAAGCAGTAAACTTTAAAATGTTCACAAAGAAAGCAATGCGGTTTTCAAGCCCTGCAACTCAACTCTCAGTCAGCAGAAAGACCAGGCCAAGACACTGGTAAATAACAGGGCTTTACATGAACAACTTCTGAACAATTTTGTCTCAGCAAGCATAGAATTCTTCAGTTAAAATCATTCAAAACTTGATGGCATTCAATGCATGTCAAACAGCACTTCCAACCATCAACTTACCATACAAGTACAGTACACTTTATTTCATTTTTTAAACAATCTACATGTTTTATTTTTTAAATGTATGGAACCCCCCTTTTAAGACACCCCCCCCCCCCCCATTTAAGACCCTGTTCTCTCAAATGTTGTGTTGATAACGTGTGTAAATGTATTCCCATTTCAAGACTCACTCCTCCTTTAAAGACCTCCTTTTCTCAGATTTGTGGAGGTCCTAAAGGGGGGTTCCACTGTACCATACCTGCGAGGGGACTGTTCCTGCACGATCATGGAGGCGGTGTCTCGCAGAAACACCTCCCAGTCTGGCTCCGACACATCCTGGTCGGCACTGAAGGGGTACCTGTAACAGTGTTTCATGCTGTTACATTTCAACCAGTCATCATGCTGTGTTTTTGTGGGAACAACAGTGGTACCAGCCATGTGTGGCCCCTCTGATGAGAGGACACCTCCCACAAAAGGACACATTCTGTTGTTCATCTGTTTATTATCTCTACCAAAATATACCTGTCATGACAGGCCACCTGCAATGTGGAGACACTTTTGGTTGGTCCCAATGGTGTCCTTTCATTGCAGGTACCGCTGTAGTATAAATTAAACTCAGTTAATTAAAGAACAGAAAAAGGAGCACCCACTGAAACTGGTTACTCGGTGACATTAACCAGTCTGAATAAGCTTAATAACATGTGACAGGACTGCTTTATTTTGATATCAAATAATATCAAGTGCATTAAAACTGGTACTACTGATAATATTCCTAGTGTACAGCACATAGTTGAAATAAAATCTGAAGCTGATGATTTTCTTTCTGGTACAGTATTTTCAAAATCAGTCCATAAAATACCTGATTCACACTTACACTCTGGCATCTGAAAAACCATTAATCCACTATTAATTATGAATGCACATTCTTCTTGTAGATAATCTGAAAGAGAAAGTACATGTAGATTAGAAGCCATCTAACTTTGGAATTAAAAGCATGTAAAAGTTGACGTAAATATGTGGTTGTTTTTTAAAAAATGTGCTATCATAGATGTGCAACATTTTACAGAACTTTATGCCTACGTTCAGGTCAATATATCTCATGATTTGAAAAAAAGAATAAGAAAAAAATGTAGACACTCTTTAAAGGTCCTTGTCTACATTTTTATATCCAAATCGCCATTTGACCATTAAAATGCAGAGTCTATCATCTACAAATATCAACAATACACCCCCTTTCGATCAGGTAAGACGAAGCCAGTGTAGCCGTTTGAAAATTCATTGTAGTATTCCAGCGTAGTACTCATAGTAGGATATCCTTATTTGGAAAATGCCAAGCGCAAAACTCCTCTCAAATCCCGTGCATTTCGTGCGTTTAAAAAAAAGCGTGGACAGCGCTCCAGTGTCAAACTGTTGCTGCACTTTTTTGGGCGTGGCTATAAGCATAGTGACATGAATTTGATTGGTCAGTATTTTTAGGCAAAGCACATGTTCTCAGCAAACAAACAAAATAATAATTGGAAGCGTGAGTCACGCTACCCAAAAATAAAATCTTTTTTTACATATATTTTTTTTCTATAACTTTTTTCCCCATGGTTCATTCATCATTTGACATAATTTTGTATCGAAATCTAACCATAAGATTATTGAAAAAAAGCAAAAATGTAGACGACCACCTTTAAGACATTTTTTGTTGAAAAGTAGAATTGCACAAACAATAATGACTCTGCAAAACAAACGCAGTTGACAAAAAGCTAAGTGGAAAAGCAAAGGCAATTGTTTCTATTGAATCAGAACGAGATATGACACATTATAATCGTCTTGCTGACAGTTTATTTCAGGAATCTCAGTAGTCACATGTTGCCAATAAACACACATATCTGGTACAGAAATAATAAGGGAGATCCACATAAAAAAACACAGATAACTTAATCGCCAGGCAGCACTCAAAGCATTCAAACACAGCAACGTTAAAGGTACTGTTCTTCCTTTACAACTCTCACAAGACAACATTAGAACTTGTACAAGTCAATCTCGCTGTCTGATACACACTTTATTTCAAGGATGATTTAACGTGCACAGTCCCAGAAACTCTACATTTTCCTTAAACGCAGAGAGAAGCAGACATTTTATATCAAGGTTAAGCTCTTAACTGTTAAATGTTTGTTGGCAGTCTCTTTGTTTTCTGTTTGAAATTAGCAAATGTCTGACTGTAAGGAGCAGGAAATTTGATACAGTGATGGTTTTGTGATTCACTGGGTCAGCAACGAATGTGACTAACTCACGGTGCTGATATCAGTAAGACTGATTAATCGGCCCCCGTAGCGCAGTGGTTAGTGCATCGGGCTGCGGGCCGGGAGGTCGTGGGTTCGAATCCCATCAGGGTCATGTGGGTTTTTCGGGCTACGATCAGCTCCTACCCAGAGTGGAAGTGCTATGGTTCCTATGGGAAGGCTGAGATCACACAGCCGAGTGTCATTCACTTAACGAATGCGACTTTGAGGGTGCTCAGGTTCTGTTTACCTGACCAACACAGCAGGTGCGGCAGTTCTCGGGCCTGGTTGACGCCAGGATATATTATGACAGTAAGCGTAGAGTGCTGCCCTGTCACGTAGTCTCAAACCAAAATTGGAAATTCTTTTTCTTCATCATTGTAATCATCCTCATCTCATTAATCATCCAAAATTATAAATTGTCCTTGCTCTTGTGGCCCTTCATGCCCGGAGCTCTCATGGTGACCTTGGTCTCATTGTTCCTGTTCCATCCTTCTCTGAATAGTACTTCTGCTGTCAGTCTTCAACGTGTGACGTTCTGGGGGGGGTCGACGGAGGGACGTAGTGGCGGTCTGCTCTCTGGAGGGGACGCTCACTCAGTCTGGCTCCGCGACTTAGCAGTCTATGTCGTTAGTAAGGGGCACAGTAGGTAGTGGGCTGCGTCCGTTGGCTCGGGACAGACCCACTACTGAACACCGTCGAAGTGACTCAGCAGAAGTGCAGTGTCATCTTCCGAGGGTAGCCTACCGCAGCAACCCGACATCCCTCCCTGGAGCGTCTGTAAAATCGACAAGTCTGGCAGCGGAATGAAATCACCGGAACAAGGAACAGGTGTAGGGACAGAAAAAAAAAAGAAAAAAAAAGACTGATTAATTACATTCTAGAGAAATATGATAGTTTGATAAAGAAAGAGGAATACCAGTCAGCATGGCAAGGGTGCCAGCATGTTAGTTTGAACAGTAGTGCGCTTGCAGTTGCACGCTAGACTGCACAGTTTAACACCTGTAAACTTACTCTATAGACACATTTTTGGGTTTGTATGGGTTGACATGTGTGGAGAGAAGCCGCTAGTGATTGGCCTAATAAATGTCACATAGGAAAGCATGTCTCACTGTTTTGTACAGCCCATGCAAACCCGATAGAGTTATTTCCGAACATCATCTACTTGAGCCTTGTAAAGTGATGAGTGCAACAGAATTTGGTCATAATTATGCTGAATGGCCATCAGCTGTACTGTTCTAAAATCATAGTTAAAAGTCTATGTGGACATCCCTCTTTGAATTTATTTTCAAGCATATTTCAGTGACCCCTTGCCATCTTGTTTGAACTGATGAATGCACACTGAATGCCCCATATTCTAAGCTCACATTTTAAGACTGAAAATGACAGAAAGGCCTTGATGAAAAGATTGTTGGGTACAGGAGCTTTAAGACAGACCAAAAGCAAACACAAGCAGGAAGTGCAGAAGAGATAAGGCGTTGGTGGTACAGTGCCAGTGGTACCTGCGATGTGTGGCCCCTCTGATGAGAGGACACCTCCCTTAAAAGGACTGCTGGTGTCCCTTTGTCTATTATCTCTACCAACATATGCCTGTCATGACAGACCACCTGCAATGTAGGGACACTTTTGGCTGGTCCCAAGGGTGTCCTTTTATCGCAGGTACTACTGTATTGACATAAGACACCAATGATAAACCAATAGGTATATGATAAGTTGCTGGCACTGGGCCAGTTTTACAGCAATAAGACCTGGGAACCAAGCAGCCAACACAGAAGTTAGAGAGTCTGTATTCTGCTCTAAACAACTGCTTGAAAAGGACGTCAGGAAAAACAAACCAGACAACACTGTGGTCAAACAACTTTCATAGGAAAACCAAAATGTCAGGGAAGTCATTCCGAAGAGGTTCATCATCAGCTAACCGAAGTCTTCAATCTTCAGGGCGACGAAAGTCCCAACATTCAGATCAAAGCCAAACATTTATATCCAGGGAATCAAATGAAGATTTGTTAAAATGTCCAAATTGTCAAAGTGCTGTTTGTCGAGCAGACATTGAGATCTGCAAACTCTGCGGACATGCCCTGTGCAAAAACTGTATGGAAGCAACTGTGTGCTTAATGTGCAGAAAACAGCTTGCTGAATATAATGTGTCCGGCCAACACAGTGCAAGTGTTTCCCTGAGCACAAGGGGAAGTGTGGCTCAGCTAAGATTTTCAGATGGGGGAACTGTCATCAGTGGGAATTTCTTTGAAGCTCACACACCAAATGTGGTAAATCAAAGTGGAAGTTGCAGCTCTAGTGCACAAAATGATAATTCAGTGAGACCTCTTGCCCAACACAGTGAATCAAGCTTTCTTCTGCGTACAACTACAGGTACAAGGCAAAGTGTGTTTCAGCCTAGGGATCATGACAATGGCACTGGTGAGACTTCTCTTGGAGCACAGAGATTAATGATAGCCAATCAAAGTGAAGGAGGCAGCTCAAGTGCACAAGATGACTCTTTAACAAGGTCACTCTGCCCATCTCACTCTCAGGAACAGAACTGGTACTGCCTGGAATGTGAGAGTGCAGTGTGCAGGATCTGTGCACACAATGATCATGCAAAGCGTCGACACAATGTCAAAGATCTGAAGAAAGCCGTAGCAGTCCATCGTCATCACATAACACGGGTACATGAACTCATGAGAGGGGACCTTCTGGAATCCATGCATCTGTCAAAAGACATTGAGAAAAAATACAAAACCGAACTAACCGCAAAACGAACACAGCTGATAGGTTTGGTTGAACAGCGGGCACAATCTCTCATTCAGCTGGTTGATGAAATAAAATACAAGACAATACAAGAGATAGAGAATAAAGCCAGACAAGCTGACAAAGCCATGACCAAACACATCTCACGGATGGAAGAACAGACACGAGCTACAGATGAAGAAAGTCAGCACTTGGAAGTTGCCACCATGTCTGACAGTGAGGTGATCAACACACACAAGCATCTTAAAGCATACTTTGGCAGAAACTATGAGCAAAATTTCGATAAGTTCTTGTTATGGAAAAAAACAATCCCAGACTTTAATGTCCTAGCAACCATCATCCCCAATGACAATCCCCCGAAGGAGCTGAAGGAAAGTGTGAAACAGCACATTGGAAATGTTGTCACGGGTACACCAGCCACAGACACAGGGCCTAGACAGGCACATGAGCAGCTGCTGCTGAAGAAAACTGCCAGAGCACCAAGAAATCGCCAATTTCCAACAGCTCTCAAGGACATAAGGGCAGCTCTGAATGATCAGAAAAGTTTCATCTACATGTAGAGAGAGAGAGAGAAACCCTCAGACTTGGACAGTTTATTTGTTCAAACAAGTTATTTCATAGTGGTGGGGAGGCTGAGGCAGAGGGAAACAATTAAGAGTGAGAGTGTTGGCTTGAGATAAAAACAACAGAAGAAAAGCATAAAAGGACAGGAAAAATGTCAAAATGAAAAACAAAACAACACAAAACACATGCCCTTGTGAAATTATAATCAATGGAAGCTCCATGACCTAACTGGAATGACTGCAAGGCAGGCATCAATATTTTCCACTGGATTTCCTCAATATTCATTTCAGTTAAAGTACCCAGTGACTACATTCAGCACACAGGGGTAAGTATAAATAGTAGTCAAAAGCTGACATAATTAACTCGATCGATACAGCCCCTTTTCTACAACAAACTATATAACATTTTATTAAGAAGATAGACTACACGTACTAATGTTCCAAAATGAAGAAAGAAAATTAACAATTGTTTTCTTTATTCTCGCAAGAAACTGTTACATATCTTCAGAAAATACAGTTTTAACGCTGTTTCAATGAACTGGTCAAGTGCATACTTTGAACTGGTTTAATATTTTGAGTGCAGGTACATGTACAGATTGCTAAGGCATAAAAAAAATAGGTCTGTTTACGGTAACATAGGCCCAAAAAATAGGGTCGGTAGGTCGGGATTTTTTTTTCATTTTTTTTCCTTCCAAAAACCATATTTTTACGTTATTTTGCGGGTTTTTTTTCTTCCCCCAAATAAGTCTAGGGTCGCGCGAAAAAAATAGGGTCGGTCAAGTTACCGTAAACAAACTATTTTTTTGTTTTGGCCTAATACCCTAAACTACTGGTTATGCTGGATTTCTCAAATGATGTTTTGCTTTTAAAGCTTCATAGCGCCTGAATCAGTATGTGGATGTGGTGTGGTGTGGATGGTGATGTGTGTGTGTGTGTGTGCATGTCTGCAAGTATATATGTGTGTGTGTGCATGTCTGCATACATGGATGTAAGTGCCAGTGTAAGCAATTTGCAGATGTGTGTAAATGCATGTATGCTTGCAAATATGTGATGAGCGACTATATTTCCCCCCTCATGTTTTACCTTTGGGAAGACTAAATATTCCAATACAAATACTCTTTTACAAATCTTTTCCTGAATAATAATTATCACTTTAAGTGTATTTATCTTTAAAAACAATTTAATTAACTACACTAGCATTTATAGTGGTTACTGGTAAGTAAAGCAGAAGCTTTGAACTCATCTGACTACAAGTACAATTAAACTGCACAATAAAGTATAGTCATAGGATCGTTTCAGTCACTACCAATTTGCTCTGTGTCTGCCATTCAAAAGGACTGACACCCCTAAAAAGTATTTTCTATTCAGAGTGAAAGGCTGCCATTTAAGAGCTATAGTGAACTGTCATTATACACAGACCCATCTCCTGGCACGCTGCCAGCTCACATTTCAATGCAGTCAAAGACTGAAAGCAAACAGCATGGCAGTTTTGCAAAGAGGATTCAGGTAGGGGGAAAGTGTGTACTGAACTATACATGTCAGTTCAAAATACACTGGTGCCCATTTATAATGCCTAAAAGCCAAGATGTCAAAGGGGGGGGGGGGGGGGGGTTAAAGTGAATGGAGGAGTGAAGGTTGGGTGCTAAAGCTTAACCTGTGACAATAGAACCCCCCAATTCAGATTGATCACTCTGCCTGTCATGATACCTCTACCACTTCAGCCATCTAGTTAAACTCAAATACAACTGGGCTTTCCAAACATGAATTTAACAAAGTGCAGAAATCCAAACACACACACACACACACACAGACCAGACCCCAACCTTTTTCTCACCAAAAGCTTTATAAAGAGGTCTGACAGAGTCAATGACATCATAACTTTGATTGGTGAGTTTGGCCATTGATACTCAGCACATTCTCCTTTCACTGATTGCTGTCGCTATGTAAAACATTTCAATGGCTTTTAAAGCGAGGGCAGAAAAGGGAGCACAAAAAACTGACAGTGAGAAGAACCCTTCCACACTCCAGCGCTAGTAACACGGACAAACACACCCTGGATATGAGGCCACTACCAGGCTGAGCGACTAGCTAGAAGGAGACATTTTGCAGACAGTGATAAAACAAACTTGTGTCTGTTACAGTGATTGACCACCAATCAAAATGACGACCATTCGAAGGCGGCCGTCTGATGGTCCAAATTCGGACCAAAAGCCCAAATTTCTGGCCAATTCCTACGAAAGAGAAGATTCGGACCTGCAGTGTTCAAACTGTCGCAACAGTTTTCACCGCCAAGAGATCCTGGTCCTGGAATCGTGTGGTCACAACGTGTGCCAGTACTGCATGGAAGAAGCAGAAGAGCACGGCAAATACATCTGTCCCGTCTGCCTGGAGGACACCAACACTACAAACGGAAGCCCCGAGCCAGAACCCGAACGCGAGAACAGCTACGACGCGGAGAAAAGTGGGATCACCACGGCCAGGCAGATATACATCGGCGACCCAAAAAACAGCCCCCGTCGCCTCAAAGCTAAGAAACCCCCACCCCCGCCGGAAGACCAGGTAATAATAATAATAATAATGCATAATATTTATAAAGCGCATGTATCCAGTGTTTAACCCTGCTCAATGCACTGTACAATCATAGGAAAACAATACAACATAACATTATTTACAGGTGCGCGAGATGAAGCCTTTCTGCTTCATGCACTCCAAGGACAGGGAGTTCTACTGCCTGGACTGCGACACCCCCATGTGTCCCGTCTGCGCCAGCAGCGACATCCACTCCCGCTTCCACCGCATGCGAGACCTGGGGGAGGTGGTGGCCATCCTGAGGCAGAACACCGCGTACGCCCAGGAGTGCATCGACGGGGAGCTGCGCAGGGAGATGCAGGAGATCATGGCGCACGAGGAGAACTTCCGCAAGCACCTGCCCAAGAAGCTGGAGACACTGAGGGAGCGGGTGGAGCATCAGGCGAGGGCGGTAGTGCGCCTGGTGGAGGAGGCCAAGCTACGGACCGGCCAGGAGCTGGAGCACTACGCCGACGTGGCCGACAAGGTGGGTACAGTCTGTTATGTATTAGAATTATAGAGTTCCCCTAACAATGTATATGCAGTGGAACCCCCCCTTTTAACACTTCCCAAAATCAGAGAAAATCAGGTCTTGAAAAGGGGGAGTCTTAAATTGGGGGGTCTTAAAAGGGGGGGGGGGGTTCTACTGTATCATATGCCTATATTAACTGTCCATACCCAGTCCAGCACCGGTAGAGTAACAACCAATAAGCCTGAGAGTATCAGACTATAGCTAGCAGTTTCCCGCTTTTCCTCACTGAAATCTCACATATGAATTACCTTACCAATGTTGCGATATGAATGTTTATTATGTTCCACAGTACAATGGATGTATTACCGCTTTCAGCCCCATCCAGTTATTATTGACGACTCCTGCACTATCAGCCCTACAAAACGTTTGTTTTTGTCTTAAACTGCTCATATCTTTTGAATCAGTAGACCAATTGACTTTGTTATATAATAATTCTTTCATTTGACAAGCATATCAAGTGATGTCATTGTAGAGATTATAACGTGGCAAAAATGGGACACCCCAAGTAACACGCATATTGAAATCCCACTGGGTTCCCAGTGGTGAATAAGTGGGAAGAGGATGGGAGAGTGGGCCCACTCCCATCCCACAGTCAAAGCTATGGGAAGAAAGTGGTATAGACCTGGGCCGTCCCTTAGTCTCTGGGAAACAAGCTTGCACTTCGACAGAAATGGGATAAAAGTGGGAATTCCCTCTTCGTTCCCACACAGCGTGCGAGGAAAATGTTCCGACGCTGCGAGCGCGAGTCACACTGCGCGAGTCTGCAAGTTGCTCCATCGAGATCGGTGACGTCACAGCACACGCTGTTTACACTAGACTCGTTTGAATCGTAGCAAACGTTGAAGAATACTATCATTCAAAATACACCGAAGTATTTTATATGTGTGTAATTATTGCAGTTCTGTTAATAACAACTGTTGTCTCTAGAATGGTTTATTTACTCACGTGATGACTAAATATTTTCAAGGATTTTTGTTTTCACTGCGGGACTATTATTCTGCCCTGTTCAGTTCCGCGTTGGGCCTGCCGATTGAGAGTGTTTGAAATTTGCTACAATTGCCGGCGAATAGACTGTGAATACGTTCCGTGCGCGCGAGTATTGCATGTGCATGGATCAAAGATTACATCTGAAGAACACCGAGTAATATAATGGCGGCTTCATATTCAACAAAGCGAAGACGATCAGTGGGATTACTGTCAAACTCGAAGGTTGATGAACGCATCAACACGGCTTTCCCACAAGGCTGCGCGCGCGCTCGTAATCCAGTGTCAAGTTGATTTGAGTGATTAAAAACTAGTGTGTGTGTGTGCTTGAATATGTATATGTGTGTATCAGTTGTTCTTGTTTTTTCTTTTCTTTATACATTGATGATTTTTAAATTCGCAGGACTTTGAGACGTTCACAAGAACCCAGTCCTCTACGCAAGTCAGAAGAAGAAGAATTAAGAAGAAGTCCCACACGTTTCCGATTTAAACCCCACTTGTTTCCCACCTGAATCCCACCTGAATCCCACTCGCTTCCTACCTGAATCTCACTCGTTTTCCACCCGTGAATACCACTCGTTTCCCACCCTGATCCCACTCGTGCCCCACCCGTTTTCCAGTCGTGTCCCACTCGTTTCCCATTTACTTCCCACTGGAAGCTGTAATCAAATCCCACATGGCGCCCATGTGGGACTTCCCACAACGTCACCATGTGGGATCCCACTTGGGGCCCACATTGTAAATCTCTCTCTCTATATATATATATACAGCAGTCCCTCTCATGAACGGACACCCTTGGGCCATAGCAAAACTGTCTACATTGCAGGTGTCCGGTCACCGTAGGGGTGACCACACCACCCCCTCCCCCATATACACTCACACAGAGACACACAAACAGGATTGAGTCTATGCTAATCACTTCTTGTGACTACTAAACAATAACAATAAACTCCTAATACTTCTTTTAAACGTTCTGTAACAATTATTTGTAAATTGTATGAAAAGTGTTGAAAAGAAGAGATAAAATAAATCCTCAAGGCAGTAAATACACACTCACCATGTACTGACATACGAAAGCAGCCACACAAACACAGCACAGAGGAGCGTGTGCAGATGCTTTGCAAGAATAAGCTTGAAAACCAGTTTGAATAAATAGCAGCAGATAGAGCTGCATGTCATAATCATATAATTTATTTTCTTCTTGTCTGGCTTTATATATTGACTGCATGCCGATCATGTGGCATGGCAGTGACTTTTCACTCTTCAGTCGGAAATACACTGTACATAACACAGCTCCCACTCTCCCTCGCTAATGCCTACCCCAAGCTGTGACAACTGATCCTTGGAAATTGTGTGGAAGAGTACACCTCTTTATTTCTCTCCAATGCTCTTCCTGCTGATATGCAGTGACACCGGACACCCCACAGAGTTTAGCCAGCTACTCCTCCACCCCCCCTCACTCCCTCCAGCCATGTACTGTTTGGGGCTGTGGCCAGAGAGGCCAGCTGCACTGTTCACTCAGAGCAAAACCAGTCGACTGTGTCCTAACTTTTGACAAAGCAAGACAACTGAAGGGTTCACCGATTAGGCAGCCGACTCACTGGTCAAGTCTGAGAGGAAACAAGAGTATCTTGTCAATGAAAGAGGTTACACACAGACACACGATGCTGAGAACTGTGGCCGGTTTTTCTTTCTCTTTCGCTCAGGACCTTTATCGACTGTGGTTTCTGTGGTTTACGTCCAACAGACAAGAATAAAAAAGAGCACAGTGCCGTTTCATGTTGGCATCTTCGCATATACTCCACTCCTGACCAAAACTACCCCCCCCCCCCCCCTCCTGATGGGTACACGTGCACTCGAGTTATCAGTGACTGTCATCACTCCATTGCGGCTGTGATCTTTGTACCAAGAGCCGGACTGCTCTGTTATCGATTTTGTTGTGGTGAAAATTTGACGATGGTCTGTCGTACATTGGAGGTATAACCTGCTGTTGGGACCGAAAATGAGTGTCCCCGTCCACGTTTTGCAGGTGTCCGTTTAAGGGGGGGCAAATATAGAAGGAAAACACTCCGTGCCGAGCAAATGTGTCCGTATATGTCAGGTGTCCGCTCACGCCGGGGGCCGTACATTGCAGAGACTGCTATATCTATATATGTGTGTGTGTGTGTGTGTGTGTGTGTGCGTGTATGTGTGTGTTTGAGTGTGCGTCTACACCCTTGCCTATATGACTGGGTGTGACCTGGTAGTGTACATATGTGGATCTAGCACATGTATTAACATGTGAGCACATTTTTTCCTCTACTGAGAATAATCCAGACATATGTTATCTCATATTCCAGGTGATGCACAAGCGGGTGGCCAAGATGAACCGACAGCTGAACGCGGCCAAGCGGGAGAGCCAGCGACTGTCGGAGATCCACGAGGTGTCGGAAGCAGAGGCCATCAAGATGCACGGCCGCATGCACGACTTCTTCATCAAGAACAAGGAGCGCAACTTTAGCTCCTTCTTCGTCCACAGCCGTACGCCTCCAGACTTCAATGTCATGGCGACTGTTTCCGTTAACAACATGCCGCCTAAAGAGCTGACAGAAGCCGTGAAGCGCCACGTTGGATGGGCCATCGAGGGAGCGCCTGCCATCGTGAACGACACGCGACGCACGCCAGAGTACCCTCTGATGCAGAAAGGATTCCCCGTACACAAGAGCAACTTCCCCAAGTATCTGAACGAGACGAAGAAAATCATCCTGGAATGGAAAAAGTTTGCTAGAACACACTAACACAAATCTCTGATTTTTTTCGCAGTTGTCTTGATTTTCAGGAGAGATTATAGTTAGCGCCATCAAAAGTAGCATAATAATTCTTCTGCCTGCGGAGCACATAAAAGAATGAATCACCAACAATGTCATAATCCTTGGACAAATCATCTTAGGTTGAATTTAAACCACCACTGCCACTGAAGAAGAAGATGCAGAAACCACCACTGCCCCAAAATGAATAACGACAGCAGTGCTGACAGAAAATCAGAGTTGCAGACTTGAACTCAGAATGAACACTGCACACTAGCTGCAGACATTATTTTTTTAATAAAATGAGATTGCTTTGCTTGACAAGATGATCAGAAACAGAGCAGTGTCATTAAGCTGTATCAGTGAGTACCTTTACTACGCTGACGGAATGAGTTTTATACTACACGAGACTAAACAAAACAAGCTGTGGTAACCATTGACCAGAAACTGGACAAACAGAAAAAGGAGTGTGGTGTGTGTACAATCACGTGACAATACCGCCAGCAACTGTAGAATAAAGAATGCAAATACATTCTGCAGCAGAAAAACTGTGAAAGCTGTTGAAACCGAAGTATACGCATGATAAAAATCCAGGATTGTCTGAAATCCCTGCTGAGCTCTGCTTGGCAGGCGAACATTCAGGGATGTTGTTTAGTGTCAGTAGTCGTGAAACGTCAAAACTGATTTCACATTTCCAAAAGCTTTGCCATCATTACAAGTTGCCTTCATGCTGCTGGAAATGCATACCATTTCATTCCTCATGCTGAAACCAATGCACTTTTTCTATTTAATAAAAAAAAATGTTGCATGGATCACCCCATGTACATATCAGTGAATTCCTCTGTGCCAAACCTTTTTTTTTTAATTTGATTGTGTGAATGTGCCATGGAGACATTAAGAGAGTGTGTACATGATTTGTGAAGCAGTTACAAGTGCTCTTAATATGTGCCAAGTTTTAAACACATTTTAGCATTCTTTCACGCTTATACACTAGTCAGAATTGTACATATTAAAGCTCTCTGAGGGAGTTGGTCAGGCCTAAGAAGAAACGAAACTATGTCTTTACGGTCATATGTCTCATGAATTTTTTGTGTGTTTTTGTTGTAAAGACAAAAGTTATATAGGTGCGCCTATTTTGCTTGCTGCCAAATTAACTGTCAGTGAATTTTCTTAACGATTTAAAAAAAAAAATAGGGGAAAAAAGGGTTCAGTTGCCAAAAATACTTTTTGCTAACTGTGTGTGTGTGTGCCTGTGTCATTGTGTGAAAATTTGAGCATAACATGAAGATGCACACATTAGTGCGTACATGTAGATGTGTGAGTGTATACCAGGGCATGCGTTACATGAAGCAGGTATTAAGCATGATATATAACACACCTATGTATATACTGAATGAAGAAGCCTGTGGCTTGAATACATGCATAGTACATGTAACTATCTTGTATTCATTCTTATTTTTTTGGATTGTTTTTGGATGAAATATTCATTTTGAGTATGCATCATTATTTTATATGAACGTATATATATACGCTACTGCTGTGGTGAAATATTTGTTACTAAGATATCTTGTTTGTGATACATTTATTATGATCTGAAAAGTTTGACATTCTCTTGCTGTAAACTACCATTTCCTTTTTAGGCCTAAAAGTGGCGAGTAAAATTACTCGCCATGGCAAGTAGAAACATGTAACTGGTGAGTAGAAATGTTCATCTACTCGCCAAATGGTTGGTTTATTAGCTAGGAAAGTTTGCTCTCTGGCTAGTAAATCTACAATCACTTGCCAAAGGCGAGTACACCATTTACTGGCCTTTCAGGGCTGCTTTTAGGAGAATACAAGAAACTATCAATGTGGTCAATCACACATCTGTTTTATGTCTATTTGTGTGTGTGTGTGTGTGTGTGTGTGTGTGTGTGTGTGTGTGTGTGTGTGTGTGTGTGTGTGTGTGTGTGTGTGTGTGTGTGTGTGTGTGTGTGTGTGTGTGTGTGTGTGTGTGCAAAATGTCAGCTTTTCTGTTCGGAGTAGCATATTAAAATTAATTTTGTCTGTGAAGGTTCCTCAGCAAGAAACGAGGTTTTGAGCTTCGAATACACAAGTAAAAAATATTTAAAAATAACCAAAACCAAATGAAAGCTCCAGAATTAACTTGTGGTAGTCACTAGGCCTAACACACACACACACACACACACACACACACACACACAGAGATACACACACTTTTGGCTATCATATCTCCTTATTTGACAAACACTGCTCAAAACACGCACTTAGATTTAAACTGGCCGTCAGCAATGCAAGTACAGTCAATTTGTTTTGAAAACTGGATGGCTCAAAGCCGACCACTGTCAGGGAAGATATGTAAAGGTTTCCTTCTTTGTCCCACAAAGATAAGAGAAGAAAAACATATGTACATGTATAGCCAGAAGTGGATTACACTAGAAGTGCTCAACTATCATTTCTATCAGTCGACACGTGGTGATACATTATGCCCTTTGACCTTTTCTTGGGGGTATTCCGTACTAATAGAATACCGGATTCTGGGAAAGCTGTTCACGAGCACTTACGCACTATATTCAATTTTCAGTACACGAGTCAAAACCTTTGGAATAAATCAAAATGAATAAAATACAAGAATAAAGATTTCAGAAAAGAAGAAGAAAAAGTTGAAAAATTGAGAGAAAAAAGTTTTCAACAAATCTTGCCATTTACCGGACTCAAACCTGAGACCGCCAGGACAGGGGGATAGCGTTCCAACCATGCACACAATTCCCAGGCGTGAAAATAAAAGGTGAACTGCAAACACACATTGTACATGGGTTCTGGAGCATGTGTCGACTCGTCGATTTTCGAGTTTCTCCGTTCGTATTTGTGTTTTGTATGTTTTCTTGATCTCACCATTACATGTTGTCGCAGTGATACCCATAGGGCATTTCACAAAAACCGATGTTTCTAAAGAATAGAATGGGTAATTCTGGGGAGTTGTCCGCTGGAAGTACTCAATAATTATGCAACTTTTTGATTATTTTGATTCATTAGATCATCCAAAAGGTTTGGAATTAATAAAATACAAGAATTACAAGTTCAGAAATTTTAAAAACAAATTTGCAGTCGAAGAGGATCAAACCCGTGACCACCAATGTAAGGCTTTACCAACTGCGCTAATCTGTCTCATGGTTGGCGAGGAAGATTTTAACTTCAAATATTACACGTGAGTTCTCGAGCGTGGGGATCAGTATTGACTCGGCTCAAATTTCTGAGTTCAGTCTTAGATACACTGTACTGTACATGCTCTTTATCTCATTGTTCGAGGCAAGTTAAGTTAATAACTGACCCTTTTCTCACGTTTACTCCGTATAAGTTTGGAAAGCAATATCAAGTAGCTTTAATTTGAAGCGTGAACGAGATTATGTTGTTGTCTGGCTCCGAAATGCATTGACCAATCGCCGAAAGGCGCTGACGTCATTGCATGAAAGGATTTCCGTGCCCAGAATCCAAAATTCCTGATGACATACAAAGGAATTTTGTTCGGGAGGACGACGATCTATGTGTAGCCAAGTGCACTTGGCTACCCTAAACACTCTAATCATCGCATAACGAAACAGCCTTGTGTACAGTACAAACGGGATCACCCACCCCATAGTAGACGATACGCGCAGAAAAAGATCCTGTAATCCATGTCAGAGTTCGGTGGGTTATAGAAACACGAAAATACCCAGCATGCTTCCTCCGAAAGCGGTGTATGGCTGCCTAAATGGCGGGGTAAAAACGGTCATACACGTAAAAGCCATGGGAGTTTCAGCCCATGAACGAACAAACAAACAATTAAACACAAAGACTCCTCATGAAAGGACACATGCAATGTGTTGACCTTTTTTGTTCGCCGAAGGCTGTTTTTCATTACAGGTAGCACTGTACTTTCTTTACTGGAGAAACAACCAAGTAACCAGGAAGAGGATTATTTGAAACAAACTGTCAGCATTGAGAATAACACGGAACCCTTGACTGTCTTATCTACAGTTCTTGCTGGGAGATCAATTGAGTGATCAACACCTTGTCCACTTTGCTATCTTGCACAGAGAAGTGACGTTACTCTGCAAATGAATACTGAAAGTGAGACAGCGAAAAGCATTGTGCATCAGGTCAGAGTGTGTTTGATATTAAATTCAAACTAGACACAGTTGAAGTAATAATTTCTTGGTTGCCTGCGTAATTTTTCGACATTCTTCTTCTTTTTGAAGCCTGAAGTGTTGTAAACTACAATACGGCAACAATCTGCAGTCCCAGGTAGAGTATCAGTAATTGCGAAAACTGTCAGCGGCAACCTACAGCAGCTTTTTAACTTGACCTACAGAACGCTTGGAATCGGCCATGTCTAACAGAGCTGACACACAACACATGCCGCCTCTAAGGAGAAGCTTCACAGTAATTCCACCTATTCCACGCGTTGGAGATGGGAGGGTAAATTTATCTTTGATTCCTCCACTTCCACCCCCACAAGACAACGGCAGCAGTGATCGCGCTAGGTATTTTTCAAACCGGTATGACGTCATGAGCTGGCTACAAGGCTCTCACGAAAATCGGTAAGCTTGCCAAGGCAACCAGTAAAAGACAAACAATGACTTACAATACATTAAATCAATGTTTATCAATGTCAGTGATATGCGGACGTTTTTTCTCCCCCCCCCCCCCCCTTTCAAAGCAACTGTCGCACAACTTGACAGTGACACATCAGCAGCCGCTGTGAGAGAGAGAGAGAGAGAGAGAGAGAGAGAGAGAGAGAGAGAGAGACTTCCGAAATAAAATAGGAAAGCAAATAGTAATCACGCAACTGGAAGACTTACTCACTAGTTACTTACTGTTACAGTTTCACTTTCGCCTAGTCTTTGTTGTCAAAAAGTTTTCACGCGCAGAGCCGATGTCAAAATCCCTGAGTGACTTGCTGTGCCAGCGAAGCATCATCAGGCGGTTGACACGGTCTTCATTCAGGCGGTTTCTCCCTTTTGTTTTGATGAGGTTTTGCACACTGAATCCTCGCTCTGCGTACACGCTAGATACTGGGATGACCAGAGCTAGTTTGGCAAGCTCGCCAAAGTCAGGAAATTGGTCATACCTGATCACACACCTGCACACGGTGTCGAAAGATGTCGCGCCATAATTTGTGACTGCAGTCTTGAAGGGTAAAAAGTTGCGCTGTGCTCGTTCTGGGTTGATCACAGCTGTGTAATGCCGTCTCAGCACATCCATCTCGGCCTGTCCATACCCTGCTAATCTATCAGCCCCAGGATAACGCTCCACATCAAAGACGGTTGCCAGCGCTGACAAAATAGTCACTTCAGTCTGTGGGAAGCGACGGCGCAATGCATCAATCAGACCCTGAATAAACTCTCTACGTACTCTTTCGTACTGTCCTCTGTTGTGAAGATGGGTGAGAGTTGTGGTGTTGAATGTTGCTCCCTGCAGTGAGTTAGAAAACTCTCGTTCGTTGTCTCCTGGTGTGTCAAGAAGTTGTGTCAGCATGTGTGTGGTGCTTTCCACCATGGGCTTTATTGTAGACGGATTGACGTTATCTTTCTGAAAAGTGAGATTCAGCCGATCGATGACGGGAATGACATCCGCCAACATGTAGGTAATCGCAACAAAGATAAACATTTTTGCTTTCTTCAGTAGTCCAACTGCCGAAGTGTTCCCACGCTGACCTTCTTCTTCAAGTTCCAGAATAAGGGCTGGATAAGTTTGTTTCACAGCATCCACAGCCTTGCCCAAGCTCAGCCACCGCACACTTATTGGGTGTTTTAGACATTTGTACTCGACCTCATCAAGAGCATCGCACAGTTGCTTCAATCTGTGTGTCCGATCACCCGATGCTCTGTACAGCTTGAACAAATTCTGCAGGCAGAGACGATAATCTGCGACTGTTTCAACACTGTTTGTTGCATCTTTCGTGGCTAGTGCTGTCCTGTGAGCAATACAGTGCACATGAATAAGCTTTGCTTGTTTTTCCTTCATTCGCACCCCAACACCCGTGATTTGTCCAGTCATAACTGATGCTCCATCTGAAGCTAACCCTGCAAGGCGAGGGTGATCTTCGTCGATGCCCCATTCCCTCAACACCTCCTGAACTTTTGCATACACACATTCTGCGGTACCATTATCGATGGTATAATTTCCAAGAAATACAGTTTCAGGGGTGCCATCCAAAACGATGCGTGCAAAGACAATGAGTTTTTTGTCCAACGTACAGTTAAGTGTCTCATCAATCACAATTCCCACATAATCACTTCGATCAATCTTTTCTCTCAGTTCCTGTTTTGTTACAGACAAAAGAGCTTCTTCCATATCAGCTACAGTCTCATGGTGTTTGTAAGTTACCCCGGCACTGAGTGATGAGCAACCATTTTCACGTTGCAGATTCAGTAGGCTTTCAAACTTGGACGCGGCAATATTTTCTTGAGCCATGTATAGGACTGTCCGAATCTGTGCATTGAGACACTCGTTCTCACTTTGTTTGGCTTGCTCAGATACAGGTTTCATCGAAAGTTGCTTATCTGATGTTCCAACAGCATTTCTATGACTTAGCGATTTTGAATGGTCTTCGAGAGATGAATGTTGAAAATTTTGACAACCTCTTGTGTAACCATTTTTTTGACGTGTTTTTTTGCAGTCTTCACAAAACATGAGAAAGTTCTCCCCCTCCCCCTCTGTCCGCAACCACAGAAACTCTTTGCACCATTTTTCCTGAAATCGTTTGACAGTGGAAGATGCCGATGTTGGTTTCTTTGCCGCCGCTTGAGACTCGGGCTCTGCAGATGTACTAGGCCGTGAAGTACTTTCACTTTCAGTTCCTTCATTCAAAGGCCTTTTCTCACCTCTTGGGGGTAGAAAAGACAGTAAAGATCGTTGCTTCTTCATCGCAATCGACTCGCCTCACAATAATCAACTGTATGTAGACAAAGATCTAAGCTGGTGTGAGTACGTGATTTCCCAGTATGATGCTATGTCGGCTATAGTTAGACGCCGTCCCTTATAACATAAACTGAAAGATTTTACGATGGACCGGGAACCGAAAGAAACTTGGCGCGAAAAGTATGATGTCTGATTTTTGACGTCATGTTTGACACCTTGACATCAAGTGTCATCAATGGAGACATAATCGCAACATTGTAGCGGCAGCGCTGTCACAACAAGCCATCCAAATCTCTCTCTCTCCTCTCTCTCTCTCTCTCTCTCTCTCTCTCTCTCTCTCTCTCTCTCTCTCTCTCTCTCTCTCTCTTTCTCTCTCTTTCTCTCTCGTACTGACAAACGATTTTTGTAATTACTACTTTTTTTTTTTACCGGTCAAACCAAATAACAATCGGTACGTCTGACCGACATCCACTTTTTTTTCCGGTATTGGCGAATCTTAACCGGTAAAATACCGGAAATTACCGGTAAACGCGATCCCTGGGCAGTGACAGTGGCAGTGGCAGTGGCAGTGGAGTATCACAGGAACACCACTATCAACCACTGCTGCCACCGGGCCGCCGAAGGAGAAACAATTTGAATGCAAGACTCAGTGTGGCAAACCAAAGTGCATATTACCAGTCGGCCGAGTCACAGGGATGTGTAAGTCACGCAGGGAAAAGGTGTTACAACTACTGCCTCATCCACGACTGCCTCGTCTGCCAGACTTGCATCAAGAACGCTCACAAAAAATGTTCAACGCCTGAACTGGGAACTGTAGCTGCAGAAATTAAACAAATCAGTTCTAGAGTACTCGGTGCTGTGGAAAAAAATTTGCTTGGCTGCCTTCAATCTTCAATCGGCAAAGCAAAAAAACACAGGAAATCTCTCCATGAAAAGGCAGAGAGCCTTAAAGACACTGTGAACGATCACGCAAACCAGTTGATTGCACTCATTAAAGATCAACGTATAAAAGCGCTTTCAAATCTAGACCAAAAAGCGAAAAAGGCCATTCTACAAACGACATCCATGGTTGAAATGGAAAGCCAGCTCTCCACCCTGAAGGAAGAACAGTGTACGTTTCTGAGGAGTGTACAGGATCTTCCCGACTGCGCAACCCTACAAGTCCCTCATCGTATCCAGGAGTTTTTCAACCACAGAATGAAAACCAGCTTTGAAGGGTTCCTACAATACAACGCAGCAAGCTCCCCTGACTTGAACGTCCTGGTGTCTGATCCCCATAACATCCCAACTACCCTGAAGAGTGAAACGGAAAGCTTTGTGGGCAAAGCCATCGCAGGGCAACCCCCCGGCTCTAACATCTTCAGTCGTTCCAAAGACGTGGCCCTTAAGGAGTCCACTCAGCTAGAGAAAACTCCAGAAGTCCTCGCCCATCTGACCCAAATACAAAGGGACATCTCCCAGTGGAAAGCAGCGCCGGTTTTTAAAGATTAACAGTGCATTGTGCTATACAGTGGAGACCCAGCATCTCCTGAAAATCCTCTCCAAATGGACCACCACCCAATTGATCAAAAAATTTGGTTTCCTTTCAGTTTTCTTCTCATGTGAAAAAGTGTACTGAATACACCATCCTTGTGCAAACAGCGTGAACCTTACATGTATCGGAACAATGAACGACAAACCACTCATGTGAAGAGAGATCTAATCTATTGTATAAAGGTCCATGGCATATCTGTAGGGGATTTTTATTTTTTTAGGGTATCGCTACTCAAATGTTGGAGTTATAAGCGATAAAGCGCTCACACATGCTTTTCTTCGCTTATTGTTTGGGTGTTCCTTGTCCAATTCGCCTCAAATTGGACCTAAACTTATCTATTGCAAATTTTTGCGCAATACTTCAGACGAATCGCTTAATAATATCCACTATGGTACCAAGTGGCATTGTGGTCAGAGCGCTTGTCTCTCATGTTGCTGTATGGGGTTTGACTCCCACTCCTGGTGATATTTTTTCAAAAGCTCTGCAGTCCACCCTTGTGACAAATGGTACCTGTGTGATTTGTATGTTGTTGGTTTTTCTCTCACAATTGTTCTTTTATGTCTTTTTTGTTTGTTAGTTGTTTCTTTAAAATTTGGAACTGTACAGTGCTTGGATTTATTATTATTATTGTCGTTATAATTCAGGGCTGGAGAGGGTGAAAGCGGATAAGGGCAAGAAGCACCATTCTCATTAAGTCAATAAGTGTGAAAATGAGTTACATTTCCTTGCACTGCATTGCAAGGTAATTGCTATGACCAGAACAATCTGTCTCCATAGCATTCACGGATGAAAAAGAAAACATGCCCCCCTCCCACAAAAAACAAAAAGTGTTTCAATCTTTCCAAACAAACCTGTCATTTCAAGAGATATCTGCTTGCAAAGTGAGATTTGTTAAAAACAATCTGCATCATATTTTACAATCAATACCAGTACCTTCCACCGGTTATCACAATATCATCCACTTTCTATACACAATAATCGTGTATTTTTGTAAGATGAACTGGACTGAAGGGTAAAAATACCATAAAAATCACACACACAAAAGTAAAACATGATTTCAATAGCAAAGTCAGATATGTGTGTGTGTGTGTGTGTGTGTGTGTGTGTGTGTGTGTGTGTGTGTGTGTGTGTGTGTGTGTGTGTGTGTGTGTGTGTGTGTGTGTGTGCACACGTTTGTGTGCGTGCATGCGTGTTCACACCCACTTACACGAGTAACTCATTATAATGTTGTACATGATAAATATTATTATACTTTGTTATTTGTTTCGTCTTCGTTAAACACGTGAGTACAGTATTGTTTGGTCTTTTTATAACTCATTATATGCACAGACCTGGGAACCCCTGTTTTGCACTTGAGTATTCTCAAACAAACTTGGTGTATTTTCAGAAAAATGAGCGTACTCCACACGGCATATGAACATCCATGATCAAAGCATGCTTCACACGCGTCCGTCACACCATTAATTAAGTTTACCTATACATTTAAAACAAATGCATTTTTTCAATGTTTACTGACAAAAACTGTAATCATGTGTCAAAACACTGGATCGGCTTCGAGATGGGCTTGTGAAGAAAAGTAGTCTAGGAATGTATCTGGTCGTATTTTTTTTCCACTGACCGTACTGATCGTATTCTTGACAATCATGCGTACAAAATATGGCGAAATCGTATGGGTTCCCAGGTCTGTATGCAAATAATGACTTAGACTCAGAACTGTATCCAAGCATTGTTTAGCCATATAACCTGTTCATGTGCGCCGAAGAAAGTGCTTGTTTCAGAAGTGAAATTGCAAATGATGAGGATTTTTCTGTTTACCTTGTCAAAGAAGAGTATGTGATATCATTTCAGTATTGAAAGGTTGTGCAATCGCATGCAGCCATACACACTTTATTAAAGGCCAATATCAGCGAGGGGCAGATATATTGTTACACTAGTTTATGGTGCTGGCAAGGCTTAATTTAGCTCTGTAAGCTTCTACTACAACAAGGCTTGGGTAACTGGAGACAGATGTTTGACTTTAACAATTTGGTTGTTAATCATTTGTGAGGCTGTTGTCTTTCGTACTTGTAAAGTTTAAAATATGAATGAAAGTTTTAATGGATTGCTTTACTTTTTGTTCATCTACATTTTTTTAAAATATATACATACCTTGTACTCATACGCTTCATTTTATGAACACAAAACTGACATAAAGGTGGATGTGAAGTCAGAATGGTTAAATTGCTAGGCAATATGCCCATTGCAAGTGGGGATGTCTTTGGGGAAGGGTATTTAAACACTCAAATATCGAAACCAAAAGCGTACAAAGTTACAGAAATTACACGAATGTGAGTGTCCGTTCAAACTGACATTACATGTCAGGTGTGTCGCGCTCTGAACAAGGCTAAAATGTCCGTTCAATGCCCATGGTCTTTCACAATACACACGATTTCAGGTTCGATCGCGAAACGTGTGTTAACCGGGGTAGAACCGGATCAGGTCAATAAGTATCTTCTGTCTTGCTTGGATTTGCCGTAGATGGTGCTGGTGTATCTTCCATCTTTCCACTGGTCTCCTCGAGGCAAGCTGCTGCATGTAGCCCAGTTCTTCTGGAATCATGTTCTTCGAACCCTGCTTGATGAACCAGAATATCACTCAATCGTCCGTCTCGAAAATATACAGAGGTTCTTTAGAGTTGTCATTTGTCACAATTCTGTGAAGTGTGTTGTTCCTGCGCCTGTCCATGATTGTCCCAGTGTACTTTTTAATTCAAAACATAAACGAGTACTCACCTGAGTCGAAGTTTGTGTAGAATTCCACGATGTAGTTTACAGGAACGGAGGGATATGTGAGATGCGCACACCGCCGGAAACACGCCATTTTTCACAGCTCAGGTCATCTGATATAACCATATCAGATGATCTGACTTATCTTTAAGCAACCAAAAATGTTTTAGTTGCATTTACATTTGATAAATTATCTTATTTCCTTTAATGGGGAGGGTGAAACTGAAGGGCGGGCACATATCCCTCCGTTCCTGTAAACTACATCGTGGAATTCTACACAAACTTCGACTCAGGTGAGTACTCGTTTATGTTTTGAATTCCACTTCTCGTAGTTTACCGAAACTACGTGATTTGTGAGATTTTAAAGTTGGTTGATTAAAGATTATAATTCAAACAAAGGAATAATCGAAGTCACACTAAAGTTAAATATCAAACATTTATTCTCAAAGGACAACATGAGAATAGTGAACATCTGTCTTGGCTTTTGCACCAAACATACATTGTTTGAAAACAACCATGTATTACAAAAATAAGTGATGCATTTATTTTCCATTCATAATGGGAATTGCAATTTCTTCATAACCAAAGAAACAATAAACACTGCAACACATTTGAAAACAATGGATCAATTGTCCACAAAACCATTTGCATTTTCTTTTACATGGAGACAGGGAGATAATTGTCTCTAGATCTCCATTTGTTAGCTCCCTTGTCTTGAATTTTAACCTTTCCCAATGCAAATTATCAGAATGTAATCAAACTTAGATTACTGAGCTGGAAGTTTTTTATTTTCCAACTTTCGCATAATAGTTTAAGATAGTGTTTGATTTATCTTTACTTTCCAGTGGTTTGTTATAGAACTTTTTGAAAGTGGATACATTTGACCAGCCTGCCACTTTCAAAATATCTTCAACAGCAACACCCGACTTGAACATTGCTGAAGATGATGCGCCCCGAAAGCTGTGGGGTGCAAAATTTGTAATTCCTGCGCGTATGAGGACAGTTTTTAGCCACCTAGCTATGGTGTCTTTCGCCGCTGGCCCATGTGGCTGTTGGTAACACAAAAGTAACTGGTCAGTCTCATCACTCTCACATCTGAATTCTACAGTACTATTAATGTACTGTCGAAGACAAGTCACCACACACAAAGTTTTGTCTTCTGTATAAAACGGTAACTGCAAAGGTTTTGGATGAAAGCCAGGTCTAGACTGCTTCAACTTTTCAGTTATGTAAATTGTACATCCATCATCATGAAAACAAATATTTCTCAACCTGATCAAATGAATTGTCTGCACTCTGTGGGCAGTAATTAACAACAACAAGGAACACAATTTTAAAGTCAAATCCTTCAATGAAAGTTCAGAATTTTCTCCCATGTTTCTGAAAAACTGCAAAACTTTGTCTACATCCCAAGTTTCATTGCATCTTGGTTGTGGTGTACGCAGTTCAAAGATTCCCTTTAGAAATCGAATTACTAAAGGGTGACATCCTACTGTTTTATTGTCTGGTAGAATAACCACTGCAGATAGTGCACTCCTTGCAGTGTTTATAGCACTGTATCCTAAGCCATCTTCATACAGCTTAGTCAAGAACTGTAACACCTCATCTATAGTCGGACGAAGGGGATCACACTGGCACTGCACACAAAACTTGCTCCGTCTGCTGAGGTAGGAGGCATACTGCTGTCTGGTTGAAGGTCGCCACGATGCCCAGATAACTTGGAAAGTCTCACCTTGAACTCCTCTTGCTTCAAGGGATTTCCTGATAAGCAACAAGCCAGAAGTTGCAGAGTCCTGTGGAGCGGATGCACATCTTGCGTATGTGGTAGATGAATGGTAAGCTTTCCCTTTGGAAGAAGAACAGGCTCTTGTGTCAGCATTTTCAACATCTGGGGGTACCATACTGCCGTAGGCCACTTTGGAACGATCAAGATTCCTTCCGCTCTGTCGCGCTGCCATTTGTTGAGCACTTTCTGCAGCAAGCTGAAAGGCGGAAAGGCATATATTAACCATTTTGACCAATCTTGGGTAAAGGCATCAATGGCCAAGGCTTCTGGGTCTGGTATCCAGGACACGAATGGTTTCATCTGAAAATTTAATCGTGATGCAAATAGATCGATGTCTGGCTTCAGCAGACTATCTTTTAATTTGCAGAAAATATCATGATTCAATTTCCACTCAGTACGATCATTGAATTGTCTTGACAAAACGTCAGCTTCTGTATTCAGTATTCCTGGGATATGTGAAATTGATATCCAAATACCATTTTCCTTGCACCACATCCAAATTTGTTTTGCAACGTTATTGCAATCTGGAGAACGCGATCCTCCCATATTGGATATATAGGAGACTGCACATGTGTTGTCTGTCAAGACTTTTACATGTTTTCCTGTGATCATTTCTTTGAAACTTTTCAAAGCGTACAAAATTGCCATCATTTCTAGAACATTGATGTGCAAATTCATTTCTGTTTCGGACCATCGCCCTCCAGTCTTAATTTGACCACAAACAGCTCCCCAACCACCTGAACTTGCAGCATCCGTCTGGATTTCAACTTCAGGATTAGTTTTTTCAATGGGGAAAAAAGAGGAATCTAAATTTTCAATCCACCAGTCTAGTTCTTCTGTTGTCTTATCTGTCAAGCTTGTCAGCGATTCAAAATTTCCTGCAGAAAATTTTTAACGATGTGGATTTCAGTCTGTCTAAACTCCTATAAAACAGTGGGCCCCACTGAACAGCTGGAAAAGTTGCTACCAACTGGCCTATAACTTGTGCCAGTTCTCTTATGGTCACCCTCTTCTTTCTTTTGAGTTCTGAACATGCGAGCACAACTTTTTGCTTTCTTTCCAGGGGTAAAGTAACTGTCATATCTTCAGAGTTTAAAAGAAACCCCAAGTACCTCAGTTTCTTGCAGGGTTTGAGGACTGATTTCTCTGTGTGGATAATAAATCCCAGTGAATCGAGTAATTTCACTGTCTTTGACACATTCTCTGCACACTCTTCAAAAGAATTACCTTGCAGATAACTATCATCAATAAAGGAAGTGGATAAATATCCCTGTGATCTGAGTGTGGCATAGACTGGTTTCATTAACTTTGTGAAATAACGAGGGCAGTTACTTAGTCCATTTGGGAAGCAGGTATACTGATAAAGTTTGTTTCTCCACATGAATTTGAGGTATTTCCTGCATTCTGCTTTTATTGGTACAGAGTAGTATGCATGTCTGAGATCCACTGAAGCCATGTAGCAGCCTCTTATCATCATTTGAGTTGCTGACGTAAGATTGTCCATCTTAAAGTGCTCATATTGTACTGAATCATTAAACTTTTTTAGATTCAAAATGAGACGGTAGGAGCCATCAGGTTTTGGGACCATGAAAACAGGGGAGATAATTTCATCTTCCTGATGCACCGATTTTTCAATAACTCCCAAGGATAACAGTTTTTCAATTTCCGAATCCATTTTTGTCCATAGATTTCCTTGTACTTGATTTTTCAAGTAAGAAAGATTTTCAGAATTTAAGTCAGAAAACTCATCTATTGGAATATCAGCACCGCACACCATGTCAAGAATAAATGGGTCTGATGTTATTTCTTCCCATTTTTGAACAAACTTTTTTAGTCTACCTGCTTCAAAAGGGCGGTTAGGTATTGTATCTTTACTTACAGATTTTGGCAGAGAAGGTAGTGGAGCTACTGCTGGCCTTGTTGCCACTCGGTTCGTCCGCTGCCGCGGTAGTTCATTCTGCCCCGTGCACGGTAAGGTCCTCTCCCTCTCATTCTGCCTCTTGGTGTCCAGGTTCTTCCTGCACCTCTTGGCCTCCAATTCCAATCGTTTTTTGCAAAGGGATTGTTTTGTGGAAAAAACTTTTGACCTTTTACTCCACTTGACTGACTGAGACCCAGGCCCATTCTAGCTGTTGTATCAATGTTTGCACATGCAGCTTTCAGGTCATTGCCAAACAACATATCTGTGATTGGAACTTCAGCTGAACCAAGTTTTTTGTACTTTTTGTTCAGTTGAGCATTTGAAATTTTCCCCCTTCTGTCAATTGACAGATCATGGTTTGTTTTCTGTACAAGTGCAATAGAATCTGCTACACCTTTCATGAGTCCCCGAATTTCGGGTGATTCACTTTTCAGTATGGTTTTCCATATGTTTGTGAGTGCATAGGTCGCTGTACACAGCGCTTTCTGATACTGCTGTAGTTTCAAATCTGCACCTCTTGTTGCACGGTCAAGTATTGACCATATCTCCGGATTGACCTTTGGAACAACAACCTTCAAGTTTTTAGGTCTGGCATACTTGTTCATTTTTTCTTTCATTTTTTCTTCTGAAATTTGACCTTTTGCCATGGTCTCATCAACCAGCTTCGCGATACCTTCCGGTATTTCTGGTGCAAGCTTTTCAGCATTGTCGAACTCTTGTTCTATTTCTGCCATTTCAGTGTCAGAATTACTAGTGCCACAAGTTTGACCACAAGTTTCACCTTCGTTCACTCTGATCATCGATTCTATTTGATCATCATAATCTTCGAACGAATCAGATTCGTCTCCAGATTCTTGTGACTCTGCTTTTCGCTTTTGTCTTTGTGTCAACTTCGAACCATGATCATCAGGCGATTCGCCTTCGGTCTGGCCTTGGCCCTGACCTAGCAGCGCTAGGATACGTTCGTTTTGTTTTTTCATGTTATTCCAATCGCTGATTGGAATGGTCACTGCCTCTAACCGAGGTTTTTTCTTATTCTTTTTTTTTTTTTTTCCCTTCTTTTTCGTTTGACACATGTTTGTCCTTTTGACTTGAACAAGGCAAGTCTAACAATTGATCCACTTCATCCGCGTGGATTTGGATTTCAGGCACTGATTCAGTGCTGTCCATTGTTCGAACAAATTCTAAGCATTTGCGACAACAAATAAGGAAAATACACTTACCGCAGGTCAAAACAAATGGTTAACCGAAGGAATAAATCAGTCAAGTTAGGAAAAAAGGATCCTAAAAGGAAGGATTAACCTGATAAAGTAAGACCGGATTTTGGAGAAGCTGCTATGGCGGCCGGAAGTCGTACGGGAATGACGTGTTTCCGGCGGTGTGCGCATCTCACAAATCACGTAGTTTCGGTAAACTACGAGAAGTGGAATCGTGTCTAAAGGATCATCCTCTGCTGGGTCAAAACAGTTTTCTCCAGGCACGCTTTCTGTTGTCATATGTTCAGCTGATTTAGACTGCATTTTAAAACCGTGCTCTTCTGCGTGCAAGTTTGCCGAATAACCACAAAATGGGTCACCACTTGCCAACACCTTGGAGTCACTACAGTTTGCATGTGAATTTGCAGCGATCACCGTGTTGATGTCTGTGTCAGGTGTGTTTACTTCTGCGGTGTGGAAATGAAACAGTAGTTTTTTCGGGGGTGGTTTCAAATAGCGGCCCATTAAAAGGTTCACTTGCCTTCACTTCTTCTCGTTTTGCTTTTCTTTCCTTGGCTCTCTTCTTATCTCTTCTCATCTGGCTCGGTGGTTTTCTGCGAAAACATTGGACCGTGTTCTCCTGGGTGACACTGTGAACGTAGCGTGTAGCTTGGTCGCCATCATTGGTCGCCGGTGCAAATCTGACAACAAAAGTCAAGTTGCTCCCATTGCCGGCGATTTTCCACGATGTGACTTGGTGGTTGTGGAGCAGGGCTTGTAGGGTTGTTCTGCAGCAGTTGGCAAGCCAACGACTGTCATTTTGAAGAGTTATTGGCAACGTTTGGTTAAATTGAAGCGCAGCTCAAAAACTCCGACCTGCCCGCTCGGCGAAATCTCGCACAAACTTCCAAGGTGGATGTGAGTGAGTGAGAGAGAAAGAGTGAGAGAGAAAGAGTCAGAGGGACAAAGAAAGAGTGATTACATATTGTAATTAGTATCAATCATACAGAGTACAAAAATGACATCATACATGGAAAGACAGCTCAAACGAAAAGAAAAAAAATTCCAAACCTCTTGAAAACTTGAAAGTTCTGTAAATTCTTTTTTCTTTTAATTACACTGAAGTTGAAAAAGTCATCAGCTATGTATCATAATACTGTAATATTAATATCTATGAGTGTTCATAAATTGACATTGTTTATGTAATGCTTTTTTTTCATTTTCATGTACCCCCATGTTTGTTTTTTAAATAAGTTTTCTTTCCTTGCCTTGATCACAAACTCTCAGCTATAACCATACCAGCAAAGTGTGAAGTGTAATAATCAAGGCAATAAAAGAGAAAAGAAACGGGTCACAGGCTTGTTAATTTGGATGCCAGTATGTTCTCAATTTGATTGCTTAGGCATTTGTATGCATGAATTATGATGAATGCCAGTTGTGTTTTGTTTAGGAATGCCTCTGTTCCATGTTCCTGCATGTGTGTGTGCGTGCATGCTCATTGCATGAGTGTGTGTTCTACCAAAACAATGTCAAAGGCATTACAAAACACAGAGACAATCCCATTTGTATCCACACCAAAGACTTCTAGCTCTACACAGACCTGGGAACCCCTGTTTTTCACTTGAATTATTCTCAACTAAACTTGGTGTATTTTCAGATAAATGAGCGTAATCCACACAGCATTTGAATATCCATTCAAACATGTTTCACATGCGTTCCTCACAACGTTAATTAACTCATTCAAGGCGCGTCTAAATTTCCCCTGTGTTCCCTGCCAGCGCGTGATTTAGAGCCATTTTGACAAAATTATTAAAAATCAACAACACGAGATAACCTTACAAGTTACATACCTTTATGTTTTTGCAAAGTTTGGAACTTACTCTTTTAGAAAATATATGAAACATTTGAAAGTACATACCTTTTGTTGTCTTCATATCCAGGCAAAATATCCAATTTGAAGCACAAAAAAACAAACTTTTTTGTTCTTGAATGAAACACCAGTAACTCACTGTTGCAGTACTTTTTCTCACAAAATCAAGCTGATATGCACTGTTTCAAATGTCAAGAGTGTTGCTGGTGAATCAGAAACAAAAATAACTGTTAAATAGACTTGAACTGGCGAGTGTCAAGCATAATCAAGGCGCGTCCAAATTGTTAAATTTCCCTGTGTTCCCTCAAATCGCACGATGTTGACCCATTTTTAAAAAAATTATAAAAATCAACAACACAAAATAACCTTACCTACCTTACATTTTTGCAAAGTTTGAAACTTGCTCTTTTAGAAAATATATGAAACATTTGAAAGAACATACCTTTTGTTGTCTTCACATCCAGTCAAACTACCTCTTTGAAGCAAAAGACAAACAACTTTCTACGTCATGGGTTCATCATACACAATGTCATGATCGACACTTTCATTGCCCGAATCATCACCCAAATGATCGTCCATTGGCACAAACTCGTCACCAGAATCTAAAATATCATCTCCACTATCATCATCACTAAGGTCAAGATCAGAACCGTACTGAATAACAAGTTCTAGCACTCTTTTCAAGTTACTACGTCTTGTCAGCAGAACGATCCGCCATCTTGGAAAAGTCAAAACACGTGGGTCGCACACCGGCAACAAAATCAGATTAATCCCAACAATTGAAGGGAAGGAACTGTTTTCAGTGAATGGTTCCACTGTAGACAGATAGAAGTTCATTGCAGGGGTTGTTTCCGTTGGTCAGCAGGACCGTTTACACCGTTAAAAATTCGTGATATCCGTCGGAACTCAAGTACCGGCACGCGGCCAACCCTAAACACAGGTGTCGGAATTCCAGTTCCGACACGCAGAGAATGAGTTAAGTTTACCAATATGTTTAAAAAAAAAAATGCTTCTTTCAATGTTTACAGACAAAAACTGTGATCATGTATCAAAATACAGAATAGGCTTCGGGATGTGCCTGTGAAGAAAAGTACTCTAGAAATGTTTCTCGTCGTATTTTTTTCCACTGACCGTACGGCTCGTATTCTACACAACAATGAAATCGTATGGGTTCCCAGGTCTCTCTACAGCAAAGGTTACTCCTTCAAAGCAACATAGCATAAAACTGACACTTACTGTTGCACTTTGCATGCCTCGCACATGAGTAAGGCCCTGCGCAAGTTGCCCTGGCTTTTGTCTGCGATGCGTCTGGCCAGCTCACTCGGCAGGTTCAAGCCCTCTTTCTTACACACCGTTTGCAACATCTGTACAATCTGAAAGGAGAACAAACTTCTATGAGTCACTTACAGACGCAAGAAATAAAGAGGAGGATAGTAAGGGAAAATGTGTTTGCAAAACTGCATCCAAATGTTGGCTGACCAGCAAAAGTAAAAAAAGCAATCAAAGGAAAAGTACAGCTAACAGGACTAACAAAAGAGTTAGCCTTACGGATATAATACAATAAACCAAAGAAAAGTAAGAAAACAAGCTGAAAAATAACCACAACCAAAAAGAAACTGAGCATTAGACCTTGACACAGACATGCAGTGACATCCTAAACAGAAACTTCAATAAATCAAGACTTGTGCACACACACACACTAAAGGAATAACCTTTGACCACTAACTCAAAGTAGTCTACTTTTGCTCAGAAAAATAAAATAAAACAACAATTAAACAACAATTTACTTCATCTGCAGAGGGTGCTGCGACGCGGACTCCAAGGCATCGACTGCGGATGGCAGGAATAACTTTACTGGTGGAATTACACACCAGGATGAGACGACACGTGGACATGTACTTCTCCATGGTACGACGCAACGCGTGTTGTGCGTCGCGTGAGAGACGATCCACCTCTGTTAGCACCACCACTGCACACAGCAACAAAAACTTTATTATTATTAACATGAGTATATTAAAAAGTAAAATTGTCTTTCGACACACCTCAATACCTTTCAAAATAAGTAACAAGCTGCAGCTCGTAAGCATTTCCTCAATAAGAAAAAGAAAAATACATTAAAAAGTAAAACTTTCGACACTGTCACAATTAGAAGTAACAAGTTGCAACTTTAAGCATTTCCTCGATAAGACAAATAAAACTAGTCACACGATCACAATAAAAATGCAATTTCACGGGTTGGGGGAAGTGAACAGCTTAGTGTCACAGATATCATATTCAACAACATCCAGCAATAGTGATGCTCTGCTATCTAATTAAAAATATATTAGTTACAAAGCTATTCTCATCCGTCCACGACGTTAGACCATGCCTTGACTGACTAAATGAAAGTTTTCCCACCAAATTTCTCCTCTTCCCGCAAATTTTGGTGACCTAGTTAGTCTCAGACAAAACCAAACATGTGGGCTGGGGGAGCGAAATGCACGCTCACAGTGCCGTTATGTATCTGGACTTACTGGTCAACCTGAAGCCAACGGTCACATTCGTAATTAACAACCGCAAACTATATCTTTTGTTCAAAATAAGGGTGTCTAACAAGTCAGTTTCAACTTGTTAGATTCACAGACTTTACATTTGGTTTATTATGGCAAAGACAATGGTCAATATATTTTCTCTAGAGAATGCAGTCAGTTTGTGTAACCAGGGTTCTACTGTTCCAAAAGCCGGCTAGACTGACCTACTCGTCTTGAAAACGGTACCAACCTTGATACCTTGGGAACTGTAAAACCAAGACACAGAGCTACATAGTGGCGCCAGTATATTGGATGAAACATTACAAAGCAGTGACACATTGAACTCTGTAGGTGGTTCCTCAAGTTCTTGACATCCGATTGTTGGTGCGAGTTTCCACTCTGGTTCTGCACCAAGAGAGAGGGTATTTCTACTCTTCAGTCTACAACACGAAGTCAGGTTGACCGGTTGCGTCAATGTTTGGCACTGCATAACTTTGACCATGTACTCAGTTGTATTACACAGTGTACAAATGCGCGTGCGCATGCGACGGTGTGTGCGTGTAATCTGCACTCAGCGGATTTATTGCTAGTGTCAATAAATCATTGCCACTAATAATGGTTCCAAACAACCGTCAGAAAAAATGGTGAATATCACACACAAAAACAACCCACAAAAACAACACACACACACATAACGGGAATTTACAGAGGTTCACAAGAAAGGCACACAGCAAGGAGAGGTATGCAGTCTGCTGTTGGCTTGTTTAATCAAGCGGAATGCCTTGGCCACTGCATCCACCAGACTAGGTAACCCGAGACCTGTCGGTCACTGAAAATAGGCTCCGCCCAGACCCATGGGTATTTCGGCCTGTTTGTTTGTTTGTTTGCTTAACGCCCAGCCGACCACAAAGGGCCATATCAGGGCGGTTTTCGGCCTGTTGGACCTCGGCCTTTAAGTTTTGGACACATACGACAAAACAAAACAAAAAATCATCAACGGCGAGTTGCAATATTCACAATCACTGACTGCTGGGCCAATACTGTACTTCACAGCTACTTCTAGACAGCTTCACCCCTTGATAAGGGAAGGCATTAACTTATCCTAATTTACATCAAAAATCACACTTTTGCCCAATTGGGAGTGACCTTTTCTTGCAAATCCTCTGCTACACATTAAAGGGGCCAATCGCTAGTGAGGGGAATGTCTGAAACACGTGCTCCCATCCACATGTTTTGGACACAACCCTGGCTAATGAATGGCCCCTGCAATGGTTGTATGAGGTGTTGTAAGGAAAGGTCACTCTTCCACAACCCATACAAACCCGACCCAGTTATTTCCAAAAATCCTCTACAACATATTGAATTTTCAGATTGTGAAGCATCGCCCTACAACACGCCCTACATCACCCGTGTCCCAACCTTGGTATCAGAATTTACGAAGCTCTGACGGAAAACAAGATCCTACAGAGTAAACCATACACGAAACCTTGGCTCCAAACAAACCTTTGAAATCTTTCTGAGTGCTGGAGTCCAGCTGGTTGACCTGAGCAACATTTTTGATCAGTTCCTGAATCACTACGCGGTCCTGAATGCCAACATCACTGCAACAGACAAAACCCAATATGCATCTTGGGAGTTCATTGGGTAAAATGTATCAACAGTCAATGTGAAAATTCGGTATTGTGGACTTGGCAGGTGTGCACCCCGTTGAGGAGCTCAATGCTACCTGTGATGTAAGGCCCCTACGATGAGAGGACACCACCCATTGAAGGACACCTGCTCTTCCTTTGGTTATTATCTTGCCAACAGATACCTGTTATAAAAGGCCAACTAAAATGTGAGGACACTTGTCTTTTTGTGTCCTTTCTTCGCAGGTTCCATTGTACATAAACCATCTCTGAGCTTAATCAAGTCAACATTACTCTTCGTATCTGGTCTGCATAACAAATGACAACAAAAAACTCTCCAAAGGCAGCTCCAGAATACACTTACAGCCAGATGTCCTGCACAAAATCTGATGAACTGTTCACAGATGACAAAGACATCCCGGTAAGTCAAAACAAAAATCGAAAATTTAAAATTAAGAATAAATTTTCATTTGATTAACTCTTACCAGTTCGGGGGTTTTAGGGCATATTTTACAGTGCTGTTGGTGCCTACTTGCCGAGTGGCTATCTGGGGTCATATTCTAAATGAAATATAGAAAGTTATATATCAAATGAAAGGAAAATGAATAAGCTTTTCATATTTGCAAAGAGAAATGTGCTATCTTTAAAGGTAAAAAAGGTTATGGGGGTGACAACATGATTTTTGTTGAAATTTGTACGCCCATTTTTTGGAACACATGACAAACACAAAGAAGACATATTTTTTGTGTTCAGTTTATTTTAGATATGCTGCTAACTAGTCTGTTTTGGCATTCGTTTTACATAACATAGCAAAGTTTTATTGAGTTTTGCTGATAAACAAAAAAGTTATTGTCACCTGAATACCCACACCCACATTTCAAAGTAGGACGTTTCATGACATATGCATGCCTAAGGCCCAAAAAAAAAAAAATAGTCTGTTTACGGTATCCCGACCGACCCTATTTTTTCGCGTGACCCTAGACTTTTTTTTGCAGACGAAAGTAAACAAAGACCAACTCGTGGCAAACGAAAGCAAATACAACGAAAGAAATGGAAAAATCTCACCCAATCTCAGCTAGAAAGCTAAGATACAAACGAAACCAGGGTGTAGTCTGCCAAACAAACGCAGAGGGCTAACAAAATAGCCCGAGCGTAATCCAAACACGTCCTTAGACGCTATCGCTTAAGAGTAGAATGAAGAACATGGCGGCGAGACTACGCATGCATGTAGAAGGTAACCATTGGTCAGAGATGGTCATGTGACTGTTCAAGGCCGTTCTACTTTTAGGGTTACTTTCCCCCTACCAGGGTGGAGCGTAGTTTCAGCGTTCTAGCACTAAACTGAAGTAAATTGCCATATGCGAATTGGGATAAGATATGTAATTTAATGAATTTTTTGTCTCTGATGACCTTTGAGAAGAGTAACTTACCTAACTAAGTCTGCAAAATGAAGTTTTTGTCATTAATATATACACTTTTTTTGTGGAAGGGTCAAAAAAAGTTCCAGGATCAGGAGGGAAACAATAGGGTCAGCCGGGGAATCTGAAACACTGAATTTATTTTCTGGCCTTACTCTCACCTGGGGTTGACTTCAATGTGATAGTTGCTGGAAATGGAGACAATCTCTAGCTTCTTGTTCGAGGGAGTAGTGAAGTTGTTGTGCTCGATGCGAAGTTTCTCCACCCCCGACCCGTAGAGTTCCCGCAGGGTGCACATCACCCGCGTCTTCTTGCCCGCACCAGACGGGCCGTACACCAGCAGGTGCGGGAAATCTCCCCCTTGAACCTAAACATCACAATGATTTTTAGATTAAAAAAAGAAAGAATTGTATGTTTATGAAACGTTTAATTGACAAAACAAAACGTTCACAACAAACACTCATACAAATTACAATAGAAATAAGAATTAATGTATTCATCTGCTTTTTTTATATTTAGTCAAGTTTGACTAAATATTTTAACATCGAGGGGGAATCGAAACGAGGGTCGTGGTGTATGTGCGTGTGTGTGTGTGTGTGCGTGTGTGTGTGTGTGTGTGTGTCTGTGTGTGTGTGTAGAGCGATTCAGACTAAACTACTGGACCGATCTTTATGAAATTTGACATGAGAGTTCCTGGGTATGAAATCCCCGAACGTTTTTTTCATTTTTTTGATAAATGTCTTTGATGACGTCATATCCGGCTTTTCGTGAAAGTTGAGGCGGCACTGTCACGCCCTCATTTTTCAACCAAATTGGTTGAAATTTTGGTCAAGTAATCTTCGACGAAGCCCGGACTTCGGTATTGCATTTCAGCTTGGTGGCTTAAAAATTAATTAATGACTTTGGTCATTAAAAATCTGAAAATTGTAAAAAAAAATAAAAATTTATAAAACGATCCAAATTTACGTTTATCTTATTCTCCATCATTTGCTGATTCCAAAAACATATAAATATGTTATATTCGGATTAAAAACAAGCTCTAAAAATTAAATATATAAAAATTATTATCAAAATTTTTTTTTCCAAATCAATTTAAAAACACTTTCATCTTATTCCTTGTCGGTTCCTGATTCCAAAAATATATAGATATGATATGTTTGGATTAAAAACACGCTCAGAAAGTTAAAACGAATTCCACGGGCACTGCCTTTGCCACGGGCGGTGGAGTGACGATGCTACGAGTATACGGTCTTGCTGCGTTGCGTTGCGTTCAGTTTCATTCTGTGAGTTCGACAGCTACTTGACTAAATATTGTATTTTCGCCTTACGCGACTTGTTTACATCTGCCATCTGGCCAAAAGTGAGATCATTTCACATGATACGTACATGTACAAGAAACCAATAAATGCAGAAGAAAAACTGTGTTAATCAAGAGTAAAAATCAGGGTTTGTAATAATAAACGGCTAAATGCAAGAAAACAAACACGGTGTATTTTATAACTAGCATGACTGGATCAACCAATAACATATCAATTATTACCTGCACACCATGTAACTCACCCTTTGAAGCAACATATACCACTACAGGCATAAAGGTAGATGTTTATAGTTCTTATGAATCCATTCCATTGTGGTAATAAACAACCAACAATATATACTCCTTGCATACATTCACACATGTGATGTGTAGTCCAACAATAATATTGTAAAAAGTAACACTAACAGAGACACCAAGTATTTGCAAAGTCACGAAAGTGTACCAATTTCTTCAGATGTGCTGCTTGGTCCTTGTGATAATCAAGTTTGGCAAGTGTCGTTGGTCTGTATTTATCAACCCACAAACTCATCTTGGCGGTGTTGTTCGCAATACTTTGAAACGGTTTAACTTTCCTGTGAGAAGGTTCTCTTGCTTTTACGTTTCCCACTTCGCGCGGACTGCGGAGTGAAACTAAGGGAAGTAATTATCCTAATCTTTTTAGACTAGATCACTGTCCTTTTTGCAAATGTTGACTGGGGACTGGTCAGCATAGAATGTGACTTTATATTCAACCAAAACAGGATTTACACCCTGTTGTCACATATATCATGGATGCTTGAGTAATTCAAATCACTAAGATCATAATAAATGCAACAAATGGTTCGCAAAAATATTTTTCTTTTGAACAATCAACTTCAAAGTAATTTTAGACAGGTGACAAACTTTTCGACGCATGCGCAGTTACTCACCCCGGAAGCAACTGGGTTTGAGTGTCATTTGAGATCAGCGGAGTTGAAATTGACGAGTAAACTGGCATGTTGTGACCACCAACGATTTGAACGTGTGTATGAGGAGACGGGAATACGTTAACCAGTAACCATGCTGCTGATTACCTGCTTTTTGACTTACATGGCTGGCACAGGTGAGTTCTAGATCCGATTTGAGCACATGTTTGGGTTGTCTTGAAGTTCACGCTTTCTCATGCTGTTGTCTACATGTACGCAGAGGTAAACATTGAGCTTCCAGATATGCGTATACGGTTCACCAGGTTGATCAGACGTACGGTGGTTGATGATAGTTCAAACTTACACTGGTGGTGTTCCTCCTGCGTTTTCCTCCCTTCCAGTTCCAGTCAACTCAGAATGTATAACCCTAAACCAGTATTGCAGTAATTTGAGTAAACCGCTAACCAGGAAATGGTAGATAATTTGTGTTAAATAGACAATAACTAGTAGAGAAGGTAAGTTATATGGCTAATTGATGAATGATATCACAAATAGCCGGATTTAGCCCTGTGTTAGGTACACAGTCACATTGAATAGTGAATCAACCTCGACAAAATGTATACAATTTTACAAGTACAACTATTAACTTAATTAAGTTACAACTTCAAGTCTTTGACATGATTGATATCACAACAGTTTCATAATAACTTTTCTTTGATTGCTTATGTGATTGTTTGTTTTATTTTGCTTTTTGATCAATCAATAAGGACTGACTTTATAACGTTCAATCATAACTTATTTTGCAGTGCTTGCTGATGATCCCATCGTGACCATCATTGAGACCAACCCTGTCAAGGATCCCGTCGAGCAAAAGATCATTTCTGAGAAAAACTTTGACGTGCAGCTAACTTGTGTTGTAGAAAACAGACCAAGAGATAAAGAGGTGCGTAATTTTACATACAAACGTTGACGATAATCAATCAATCAATATGAGGCTTATATCGCGCGTATTCCGTGAGTACAGTTCTAAGCGCAGGGATTTTTTTTTAATTTTTAAAAAAAAATTTTGTCAGCCCTCTCCATGGACCTAGAGGGTCCTTGGACCCCCAGTTTGAATGTTTAGAGCGTCCGTGGACCCCCTCATCTGAGTTTTAGAGGGTCCAAGGGAGTCCCGGGGCCTCGAAGCCCCTGTGTACTTGACACAAATTGTGATCAAGCGAGATATGATATTGATATTAACTATTAGTATTAAGTCATAGACTCATAAGTGTCTTTTCACCAGAATATTCCAACAAAATATTCACATTTGTTGAAATGTCAACCTTGTTGAATGGGAAACACAGTAACACACACACGCGCTTGCACCTGGCACGCACACTTTGAGGAGCCCTGATGACAGACCCAACAATGTGCGTTAGTCACCTTAGTGAGTGAGACAGTAGTCCATGCTCAAGTGTGTGTGCTGGTGAATCTCTGTGTCTGCTTACAACAACAAAAATCATATTCTTATATATTTTATTCCATGCACTTTACAGTTTAGTTCAGTCTTCTTCTTCGTTCATGGGCTGAATCTCCCACTTTTTTATTTTACGTGTATGGACATTTTTACCCTGCTGTTCAGGCAGCCATACACCGCTTTTGGGGGAAATGGTTTCAGTTGATTTAGCTGTTTTAATTTGTCTGCAGGTTCAGTGGATTGGTTTGGTGAGAAGAAACAACTCGGTCACAACAGTCCCGATCTCTACATCCACACGTTCCTATGACGCATTCAAGTACAGTATAGACCTTCCATCACCTACTTCATGGCGACTGAGAATTCAGAACGCCCAAGTGACAGACGAGGGTAAATACACCTGTCAGGTTCAGATCTCAAACCAGAACTACGCCAAAGCTGAGGAGGAGCTGGTTATTGTTGGTGAGTGGTATTGTATATTATATCATATCTATTTATAATATTCTTTGCGGCTTACTTCAGTTGAACTTTGTTGTGGGTCTTGTTTTCTGGTCTTGCTTGTTTGTTACTGCTGTAAGTGTTATTGTGAGACTGACATTGCTGATGGGTTTTTATTTTAGTCTATGTGTCCACACTGGGTGTGTGAGCTGACGTGAGACATTTTTATGTGACTGTAAAGTCAGTTATTCCCCCCTCTGCTTCTTTACCTCTGTAAACTTGTAGGGGTAGTTATTTTTCGATAACCCAGCAACCAAACAAATAACGACCCAGCAACAGCCTGAATCCTCGATAGTGCAATGGGTTGAGAAGTTGTTCTGCTTCGGTACTACTTTTTGCGACTGAAAAGTTCCGAACGCTCTAATGTACGAAGTATACATCTCTGGAGCAAACAATACAAACATACCGCATTTAAATTAACAACTACAGGCCTGAACACATGAATCTCCATATAAAATCCATGAGTTCGGTTGTTTTCTGAATCTAGATCTGCCGTGCTCAAACGTTCATCACAAGCAATTTCCCGCAAGGCAAGTAACTCATACTAGCGACAAGAGTAGTTCCCCTTCTTTTCACTCAGTTTCTTCGACAACAGACTGCAATCCGACGGTCAGTTTTTAACAATATTTCATTTAATAAACAGATCACACGCAACAAAATGCACACATCTCATTAATTTAAACAACATAAAGCGGTTTCATACATTTTTTTCCCCAGAAAACTGAACTTCATACAGTTTTTAACGTTGGAACACGGGTGCAAAAGTTCGTCTGCTAGTTCCATTTGACGAAAGAACATTATCCTAAGCGATACCAAAACATATACAGAACACACAATACTGTATCTGCCTTTGCCGCCACAGCAGAATAACAGCATATCTGTGTACTTGATTTTAGTCCAAAATAGGAAAACTGACAAAAAGTGTTAACAGAATGGAATGATTTGCACGGAACTATACAACCGCGCATTAATCAATCGCCTGCGCAGGTTGACTGGTTGAGTGAATAGGATTCGATCAAACTTTCGCAAAAAAACTCCTCTTTTCTTTGAATAACTGAAGAAAGGAGGAATAAAGAGGTTACACACCTCGTCTCAGTGATTATGAAAAATAATGGTCTCAGTTCGCGGTCATGAAAAAGCTCGCTAAAGCTCGCATTTTTCATGATCCGCTAACTTCGACCATTATTTTTAATAATCACTGAGACTCGGCATGTAACCTCTACTTATCCCCCTAAACCCAGTGCACGAAGCGAATACAGGGGGTGTTCAGCTGCCAGTCAGTAACCACAAATAACAAAACCTTTGCTTCTATTCCTTTCTTTTGCAAAAAGTGATCGTTCATAGACCAGTGCTTGAAGAGCTATGTAGGTACAGTGGACCCCCCACCCCTTTTAAGACCTAACAAATTGTGGGAAATCAGGTCTTAGACAGGAGAGAGTCTCAAAATGGGGTTAAATTTACAGATGTTATTGACGGAAAATCTGAAAAATTAAAGGTACTGAACTTGTCAAATTCAGGTGCACGGAGCCCCTGGGGCTTTTAGTCATACCTCAGGCAGCTATCCGTTAGAAGAACTACCAAGTTTCATTGACTTGCACCCAAAGAGTCAAGAACTGCAATTATTTTACGAATTAATTTCGTACTTGGATCCGGCTGGTCTTGGCCTATTTTTGGATCTAAATTTAGATCAGGTAGATCACCACATGCACATCATGCACAACTGAAAAGACACGTCACTAGCGAACTATGTCAGACGTCATCATGAGTTTGTGTAAAACAAAATGGAGGCCGGAATCACTCAGTTGAATCGAACTCCGACCAAACACCACGTAATAACTAGGTTAATGTATGCACTCGCGTGAACAAGAAACTGTCGAACTTCACAGATGTCGTCGTTGGGTAGTTTTGGGTTTGTTTTACTACCATAGGAGGATTTTTGAACTGTAAATGCACTCAGCTGCAACAAAAACGCAAAACGAAGGCTGTGAGCTGCACTGTGCCTTTAAGGAAGGTCTTGAAAATGAAAAAAGTCTTAAATTGGGGTGGCTTAAAAGGGGGGTTTCACTGTACTTGTCTGTGTTTGTTTTTCAGCATTACGTTGTTCTCAATGATCACATTATTTTGTTCAAACAGAGGAACCCCAGATTGCTGACCTGGAAACCAGCAGCGATGTTTCCAAAAGTGAAGGGGAGAGTTTGACCTTGAAGTGCCATGCCACCGGCAGACCAACACCCCTGACCAAGTGGACACGCATGGCCGGAGAGCTGCTGCCCTCTGGGGGACGCGAACATCTGGTGTGTTTTACTTGATCGTTTTATCAACTGGTGTTTCTGAGTGTGTTAACTGATGGGAAAACAGTAGAAATTTTGCTGCCATCTGACGTGAAGTTTTGTGGTGTGTTTCAGTTTACCCTGATAAGCTGTGCCTGTGGGTAAAGAAAATGTTTGTGTCATTTCCTGAAAATGAAGGTCTCTTGTAAAACAGTACTGTGCATTAGAAATATTGAGTCAAGTTGTGGTGGAAAACAAGTCAGCGATTTCTTTATTCATGGTAGCCTGGTCGATCTCTAATTTGCAACGGACCCTAAGCTTTGAAGGTAAGGAGCAAAAAAACCAAAATAAAATGAAAAGAACATCTTTAAAATTATGAAAAGGCTCCTTTTGAGCTATAGTGTCATTTGTATAAGCTTGTTACTGCAAACACTTATATTTTCCCCCACCCCCTCCCCCAGATATAAGCAGCAGAGGAAAGGAAATACAATGTGTACTTGTTTTCTTTTGTTAAGCTCTCCGACTTGGTGATTCCTTTGCTGACGCCCGATCATGCCGGGATTTACAAGTGTTCTGCCATCAACTCAGCAGGCGAGGACTACAGAGACATCCGAGTGACTGTTAACTGTAAGTAGAAACATACTTTTCTTCACCCAGCAGTAATGCCCCCCTTCTCAGCGTATTCTCTCTGTGTATTATAGTATTATAGCTACCAATTAAGTTTGTTTTAGAGTCGGCTGTCCATGCAGGGTTTGGGAATAGGCAGAGGGACAGTTTGTGCCACATAACATCAAATCAAATCAAATGAAGTTTCTTTTCATGTTTGATAGAAAGGGAATGTGTTAATCTCTTGCAATATGATTTTACTTTTTATGGGAGGGATAAGTCTAATACAAGTGTATCTGCTGCAAGTTTCATCTAAACATTTATGTAAACTTAAATTCTTTGCATTCAGTGGTTGGTTGCCAAGTTCCGATATCTTCTCATTTTGTACCTGTCTACAGTTGGTTTTTTTTATCAATTGTTGGCACTTGGGTTTGAGACTTTGACACCTGCAGCAGTCTTTGCCCCTTGTGTTTTTCACATGGCTGGAGAAATAGCTCAATCAGTAGCGCTGCTGGCTTCAAAACCAGTAGTTGCTTTTGGCATGGGTTCGATCCCCACGTTCAACGAGGGATTTTTTTCCCAGAGTCAACTTTGTACATACTCTCCTTGGTGTTCGAACACAACCGTGTGCACCCAAGCGCACGATAAAGAACCCAAGTTCACATCAAAAGTCTCAGGGCTTGGAAACACAAATACATGTACACGCATGCAGGAAAAAAAGGGGTAGTGCCGTACTGTATGGCATCTCGCTTTTCCCCAGTGAGAAAGCAGCCCGAAATTCCATGAGGGTAACCTTACAGGACAGTTTAAAACCTTATCCTTATACCTATCCTCATACTCTTTGTTCAAAGTTTAGGTTTGATACTTGTGCAGACGCCCCACAGGTTAGCTCTGGGAACGCTGTGGTCCAGCAAGCAGTGGGCTACGTGAAAGAGCTTGTGTGTAACATCAAGGGCTACCCTACGCCCAAAGCCGGAGATATCACCTGGACCAAGCGGGGCTCTGCTCTTGGTTTCGATGGACAGTGAGTGTTAATGTTGTGTATGGATTGTAACACCAAGCGTTGACATACAGGTTTAACACAAAACTGCATTAACTGGAAATTTCCATGAGAAGAAAAAATCGTTAAAAAAAAGGTGTTGCATTTGTGTATCAACCTTAGGTCTTCCAGATGTGTTCTGTTTTATTTCTTTAGTGACCTATTACATCGTTAGGTCTTATTCTGTTCACAGAAATTCGTACGTGCGTTCAATCACTTGAAAATACTGGGAGAAAATCATCAGCTGGTCAGAGCTTTCTTTTTGCATTTCTGTTTTCAATGTCTGCCCTGAAAAGAAAACAATCAGCGTGTTTGTGTCCTATTTGACTTGCTTTTGTATCAGTCACCATTTTCTGTGTAAAGGAGGCTCTGTGTGGTTGTTTATGAACAATTTATTGGATTGGCTAGCAGGATCACTGTGTAGCTATGAACAGGTTTAATAATCAGTATCATTGTTCGTGAATTTAGTGAAGGGATAAATATAGTCCTAATTAGTTTTATTGATACACAGAACATTAATTTACCATGATAATTTCAGTTAATTTGCCCGGTCTATGGTATAGAGAGTGATTGGCTAAGTTTGAATATGTGGAACCTTATATTCTGCTTAAAGACAAATGGACTGGAGAAGAACAGTGAGTATGTCGGTGTAAATTGATGCAACTGTTTATGTTTGTTATCTGTTTTGTGAATGGATTCCACACCATGCTGATCTTTTCTGAATCTTATTTTAGTGCCACATACAGTAAGGACAGTTTGCACTCTCATCTCATTCTAAAATTTTCTTCTTTTCTCAGTGTCTATGCGAGAAACATTCCTGGTGCCTCGAGTCGTATCACAAGCATCTTGGTGTTCTGGGGTGTGCGTGAAGATGACTATGGGGAATACACGTGCGCTTCCAAAAATGAGAAAGGTGCAGGCAGCTTCAAGTTCCAGCTGCAGAGTGAGTACTGTGACCAATACATTCAAGATACAGTGGAACCTCCCTTTTATGATCTCCGAAAGTCTGAAAAAAACAGGATCTTTAAAGGGGGGAGGGGGGTGTCTTAAAAGGGGGGTTCCACTGTATTGAAAATGGTAATGGTTAAGCCGTTCGATTATCACAAGCAGATACACAAGCAGGAGAATATTTTATTACCCAAGGTTGGGAATTCACCCTGAGTGTGCGGCTACACAGACATCCTCTCGAATCATGCACGCCCAAAGAAACAACAAAATAATTAAAAATACGTTCACAAGTTACAATCAGCATAATCTAGTAGTCTCTTTTTCTCTTGCACACTGTAAGGAAGATGAGGAACAGCTGTTCCAAGGGCTGTTGCCTCCCTTTGACTATTCTCTACTCAACTTGGGGCCTTGTTTTGCTGGCTTCTTTTTTTAAATTTTATTTTTGTATTATCTCTTTCTGTTTAGGGTTTTTCTGCGTGGTAATGAGAATACATGATTCATGACTCCCACGCAATATCATACAGGAGCTTGGTTCTTTTATTACCGTATGTGTGTGAATTTTTCCTTGTTTGATCGTTTTATCATTAGTCTCTTTCTGTGTGCTTGTGCAGGGTCTGGAACACCGACAGAGGATCGCACAGGAACCATCCGAGCCGGAGCGTCCATGCTGGCATTCAACATTGGAACTATAATGATGCTTCTTTCAGTCTGTCTTCTCCAGCGATTAGGATTTCATTAGTACTTGTTTTTAATGGAGGGGGGGTTGAATCTATGCGGGTCTACTTAGCTGTGCCTTTGGGATTATTTCGCGAGTAGGATTTCATTAGCTTTTCGTTTTAATGGAGCAAGGGGATGTGGGTTGAATCTATGCCAACCTACTTAGCTGTGCATTTGGAATTATATCTGAAACTTCAGAATAACAGTTTTGTGGAAGACAGAAGATGCAAAAAATGAGTTGCTCAGGTGACAAAATTACAATGAAACACTGCTGACCCTTGTTGATTGTACTTTTAGTTGTTAGGTGACAGTAGGGCAAAGTGTCATATTGTTTGCCTTGTTGTATGCAAAACATGTTTATAGATTTGGGGGGTGGGGGGGGGGGGGGGAGATAGTCAGATGATGAATACCAATCATTGAAATTGAAAGTATGTAAAGAGGAATGGCCATTGTTCTTGCTCTCCTAATGTCAATTTCATTTTAGTTTTCAAGCTTTTTAAAGATCAAAATAGTCTACATATGAAAACATAGTTCCAATTTCGAATACAAATGTTGTGCATTTCGAATAGTTTTTGTGCAAAAGAGGAAGGATGGTTGTGAAAACTGAACGAGTGTTTGTAATAAGTATTCTATCATCAAAAGTTTTTATGTAAATGATGTTGTACTGTCACATATAATAATGATTACATGTCTGCCTTTGTCATATCTTCATTCTTATGCTGTATATATATATATAAAAAAAATGTAATCAATGTTTCGTATACAAAGTGCATATCATTGAAGATCAATTATTTTGTGTTTAATCATTAGAAGAATTAATTGCAGTGCTCTGGATCTTACCAACTTTCAGACATATCAGTTATCAAGAGACATCAGTTATCAAAGTGTACACATTTTATTCAAAATAATGTTTTCCATTTTCTTAATTTAAAATGAATTTGTAAGATCTACAATGACATGTACAACCGGATGATTATCATGATTGAGAAGTTTTTGATGATAAAAGCCTACATGGTCATTACCTAAGCACTCATCACATTTTGAAAACAAGAAGAGCAAACGCTCGATCGAGTCACTTTCGCAGTTCTGAATATTATATGAGGCATCAGATGGACAGGAAGAAATTGCTATTCACAACACAATGAGTCACGTTCACATAAAATTTGAGCCCGGTCACTTTTATAGTTTCCGAGAAAAGCCCAACGTTAAGTTGTGTGTTGCCGAACAGAAAAGGCTAGTTATCTCCCTTGTTTTTCTGATAACGTTCGTAAAAGGCTACAGATGTAAATACTTTGATGTAAAGAATAATCCTACAAAGTTTCAATCACATCCGATGAACTTTGTCAAAGATATAAAATGTCTAATTTTTCCTTTGACGCTGACCTGTGACCTTGAAAAAGGTCAAAGGTCAACGAAACCATCGTTAAAGTGTAGAGGTCATTGGAGGTCACGACTAAACAAAATATGAGCCCGATCGCTTTGATAGTTTCCGAGATGAACTTTGTCAAAGATATAAAATGTCTAATTTTTCCTCTGACGCTGACCTGTGACCTTGAAAAAGGTCAAAGGTCAACGAAACCATCGTTAAAGTGTAGAGGTCATTGGAGGTCACGACTAAACAAAATATGAGCCCGATCGCTTTGATAGTTTCCGAGAAAAGTCCAACGTTAAGGTGGTGTCTACGGACGGACGGCCGGACGGCCGGCCGGACAGACTAACACTGACCGATTACATAGTCACTTTTTCTCAAGTGACTCAAAAAGTTGATTTCTTTCATGTTCTCTTCATGGAACATGCAGACTGTACCTGTTCATACTTATTGGACAGACAGAATTGGTTGTGAATACAGTGGTACTCCCCATGTAAGACCTCCCAAAATCTGACAAATTTAGGTCTTAAAAGGGGGGGGGGGGGTCTTACATGGGGGGGTGAGGTCAGGTCAGAAAAAGTCTTTTAACCCAGTCGTCCACAGTATCCTCAGAAATTTCACCCCTGCCCCCGGACAACGCAGATGACTGGATGTTGTGGCGCTTCATCCACTTGTAAAGCCATCCGTTTGAAGCGGTAAAATCGTCATGTCCAAGAATCACTGACTCCATCACGGCTTTTTCTTGGATGAGTCTTCCTGTGATGGGTATGTTGCGTCGACGTGCATCACAAAACCAACTCCAAACGCGTTCGTCCATAAATACATTTCCTTGCCTTGGAGTATTTGCGGTCACAATTTTCGCCGGTCTCCCATCGATTGACCACGTTTTCTTGGTCGCTGACGATCGATTGAATCTGAGTTTTTCCTACCTCAAACGACCGCGCGATCGAAATTGCCGTTTCGCCCTTACGACTCACCACTTCCATCCTCTGTTCCAGAGTCAAAATTTTCCTCTTCTTTCCGCGCGATTGAGCGTTTGAAGTTGAAGGAGAGTTCGAAGCCATGGTCGAAGAAGAAGATCGTTGATGCTCGCGCGTGTGTTTGTTGATTTTTCGAAAGGAAGTGGACAAAGAAAAGGGCATGTTGGGATCGTAAAATTGTGAACGCCGGACATGCGCAATCGAGACCTAAACGCGTCGTCTGTTATATTTCCGGCCGAGTGATTTTTGCGATCTTTTTTCAGAGATTCAAGCAAAACGTTACGATTTTTTGTTAGGTTTTGATTTGAAAATGTCGTTACAAGGTCGCAAATTGTAACAACTAGTCGGTCGCAAATCGGGTTCTGGGGGGAGTCGGCCATGGGGGGTGATTTATATAGCAAAACTAATCCGTCAGCAAGAATGAGGTCTGAGAAGGGAGAGGGTCTCTGATGGGGGGGTCGTTCGTCAGGAGTACCACTGTATTGCCTTTTTTTTTTTCCATTGCTTGAAATGCCAGTTTCTAAATCACTGTAACTAACCAAGAGCAGCTTGTACATATCAGTTGAATAACATTCCAGTTTTGTACAGTTTCTCTACTTCTGAAAATATATGTTTTATAATAAAATTGTTTTTATCAAAGTTTTGTGTTTATTTTCTATATTTTAATGCGGGTGTCAGTTATTCATTTTCAAACAGGAAATGCCTAATCAAAATTGAAGAGGGTTTGGGAATGCACCAAACCATACATCAAACGAACGCTGCTATAATTTTATTTCAATTTATTCCATACCAGCACATTCAGTGATTCACCCATCCCCCACACTAACACACACACAGACAGCAATATCCATCTCAGTTTCATATGGTAGTTTGATAAATGCCTTAGTATTCTTCTCTTTCTCTGCGAGTCTCTCATTCTTTCTTTATTTGGTGTTTAACGTCGTTTTCAACCACGAAGGTTATATTGCGACGACGAGTCTCTCATACACTCTACACAAATCTACAATCCGTAAGCTATTTAAGTCTGGATGAACTCGTGTTCACTTGAAAAAACTACACAAATGTTGAAAAGTACAATCATTTTTTTATGTCCATTAGACGGAATACTACAAAGAATGCCTGATATGAAATGCTAAAATGGAGCATTAGAAACACTATACCGGTAAAATAAAAAGCTTTTGGGGAAGCGGTATTAAAATGCTTTACTGCATGTGTCTGGCAGCAGAAAATATTCCAGATTTTCTATCCTAGTACACATGTTGCAGGTATGGAACAGACCTAGTTGAACGACCCCAAATTAGGGAAGTTTGTATTTTATGCAGTCATAACTCGCACACATTATTTTGACTGATCTGTTCAACACTCAGAGTTTCTCTGACTAGACCTCATCACAACTAACAAGGAAATTGTGTAGACTTTGATTCACTCTCAGAAGAAAATGCACAAAGCATGTGTTTAAAATCAAACTTCAAAGCAAGTACAATCATATGTTCCATTCGTCACTTCTCTTTAGCTCTGCCTCTCTCTTAGTGTCTTACCAACACCATTACTACACAAGAGATCAAACAAGAGCATGGGTACAGTTAACATCCTTCAATAATCATTATCTAGTCACAAAAGCCACAGGCAAAATCATACAAGGCCATTCACAAACACTTCTCTCATAAACAAGCACACAGTTATTTCATTTCACAAAAATTTCTCTCGTAAACAAGCGCACGATCATTTCATTTCACGAACATTTCTCAAATAAACAAGCACACAATCATTTCATTGTGCAAACCCATCTCTTATAAACAAGCACACAGTTATTTCATTTCACAAAAATTTCTCTCATAAACAAGCGCACGATCATTTCATTTCACGAACATTTCTCAAATAAACAAGCACACAATCATTTCATTGTGCAAACCCATCTCTTATAAACAAGCACACAATCATTTCATTTCACAAATATTTCTCTCAAACAAGAACATAATCATTTCATTATACAAACCCATCTCTTACAAACAAGCACACACTTATTTCATTTCACAAATATTTCTCTCATAAACAAGCACACGATCATTCCATTTCACAAACATTTCTCTCATAAACAAGCACACAAACATTTCTCTCAATCAAGCACATAATCAGTTTAGTCAAAGATCACTCTGAAGGGCATGTTGGGCCAAAGGCTGGGCGTATGAACGTCAAGGTTACGGTCGAACGTCATCTGAACGGCCGTCTCCATACCGTGGATCATGGCCGCCCCTTTGCCGTACAAGTGCCGCATCTCTGATGTTCGTTTGGCTCCCGGACGTTCTTTTGGAGCTGCCCCTGTCCGCTCTTTCTGCTCTCCCCTCACTGAAAACAAAAGTGCTGTTAATTTGTTTCTGTTTCTAACCTCAAGGTCAGAACGCAGGTTGCATTCAACTTTCAAGGTCACATGTGTTAGAATGCTGTTCTTGAGGGTCCGGCAGATAAAATAAAAAATATACCTGTATTCTGCAAATGTTTTACCCCATCATCTATAGTACAAACTCCCATCAGCGCATTACAAAAAGAAAGCTCATCTTCCCTTCTTCAGCGTTTGACGGTTGTGTCACTCATAGTCTCAGGCCTGCTGATATCATGAACTGGCAAATTCAGCGCAGGTTAAAAGAAAGCAAAAGCCTACCCCTATGTTCAAGCAAAGATGAAAACAGAAAGCCACATTCTTTCTTCTTAAACGTGAGTACACACCATGATTGTGAGTGTGATGCATGTCTGCATACATTAGGTAAATCAGAAATGCTCATTTTAACAAAGACCATCAGGTTCTTTCTTAATCAAGCCTCAAGGTCAGAAATGTGTGTTAAATAAAAGCATGTAAACAAAAACCTAGATGATGTATTTCCATGAAATTCTCACCTTCCTCAATGTTGACATGTTTCTCTTTCCCAGTTTTCTTGCTCTTTTTTAAGGCATCTGAAAAGTAACAGTGTGATGAGAAATAGTATCTAGTACTATCTATCTAATAAGAATTTAGTACTTGTCAAGGAAAGGTGTACAGAGAGAAGCAATACTCTGTAATTAAGACGATTCATTTTGTCAAACCAAAATCCACTGTCAGTGCCAGGGGATATACACACCACTCATGTTTCTGAAGCTGAAACAAAGCAGGCCTATCAAGATCAACAAGATCAGGTCCACATGTACTCCAAGGTGGAGAATCATTGAAGAACACTGGTAATAAAATCTTATCAATATTAATGAGAATAACACCAACAGGTTATTGTTACGAATTAACCCGTTTTTGGCTTCAAAATTACACAGAAAATACAACAAAAGTATTAAACATTGTAAAAGCTAAACAGAACAACAAAAATAAGTACAGTAGTACCTGCGATGAAAGGACACCTGGGGACCAGTTAAAAGTGTTCCTACATTGCAGGTGGCCTGTCACTACAGGTATACTGACAAACACTCAAGTCCTTAATGGCTAAAAACCGTAGGACTTTTAATATTAATTTTACTACTACGGGTATATTTTGGTCAAGATAATAGACAAAGGAACAGCAAAAGGTGTCCTTTAATGGGAGGTGTCCACTCATCAGAGGGGCCTCAAAATCGCAGGTACCACTGTAGTCAATAAATGAAACTTCATGCAAGTATACCGTACCTCTCTCCTTCCGGTGTCTGTGGGTGTGAGCAAAGAAGTCCAACATTTCTTCAGTGATTTCCATGTGCTCATCCTCCTCGGTCGCCGACTCATTTGTCTCCCCTTCCTCATCAGCCTCCTCTTTGACGTGCACATCCTCCGATGACACTGAGGAATTCATTCCTGCAAGCTCAGCGTTTTGCACAGCCATCCGTATCCTTTTCTTAGCAGCCTTGCGTCTGCGCCTGGCTTTTCTGTTGCGGATGGTCCTGCTTGAGGTTGGTTTCTTGAACAGGTTAGCCTCTCCCTGGCCAAAGCGTCTTTTCTGCTCTTTCGCAGCCTGTTGCTGCGCTGTGACTCTGCTGTGGTGCTGACTGACCGTTCTGTAGACCTCCATGTGTTTCTGGCACCACATGGACACAAACTGGTAGTGGCGCCAGTAATGACTGAAGCAGCTGTGCTCGTACCAGTTGCCAGGCGCAGACAGCAAGTTCGGGAATGGAACCCCTTTCCCCAAAGGGTTGGTCGGTTTTTCTGTACCCCTGCTGCTTTTTCCTGGTGGATGTTGTTTTGCGTGTCCTGAAGCTGATGCCAGTTTCTGGTCTTCACCAGACAATAAAGCGTTACTGTTCATGTCCCCATCATCAGTAGCTGTACCCATCTCTTCCTTCCCACTATCCCCCTCCATGCTCATCTCGCCGGCATCTGACTCGACAAACTCTGCCCGGAATTGTTTTGGACCAGCATGCAGCAATGAAGTGTGGATCACCGTAGTGAAACCTTCGTTGGCATCGGAGCTTGTGACAAGTGAAGACGTTTCAAGGTCATTGCCGGTGACCTCATCTGACTCGTCACCGGAGAAGTCTTCTGTTACGGACGTCATAGTGGCTGTGCTTGTCACATCGTCTTCCATTGTTGATTGCGCTTACACCAAAGCCAGATCTGAAACAGAAAATACTTGAAATATTAGATCAACCCAAGCAAGAGATCCTATCGGTATTTCAAGCTCTGGCAAACTTCAAAACATAGCAAAGCATGTGGTACAGCTATCTCATGCGAGCTGCGAAAGCCGAGGTTCGAAGTTCTAGCGACGTTGAAAGCATAACAAAGAGCGTGTCTCAATCTAGAGATCGAGCTGCTCAGATACCGAAAAGGTCTATTGCACTGTCAGAAACAAATATTTCAAATGTTGCTACAGTTCTTGCCATGAGAATGTAATCATGACAAAAGAAAAATCCTGCAATTTCCCACAGATCTAATCATACACTAATAAAAGAGAGATTATTCTTTTCTGTGTAAGTCTCGCCAACCTTGCCGTGAAAACATAATACTTTTAGCTGCTGCAACAATGCAAGTGTTAGTAGTACTTAGTAACAGTAGGGACTGGCAACAGTTTTCAATAAGCCTCGCAGCTTTGTAAGCGTCACATCTCATTGATTTGTTATAGGTCAGTCATATTTAACATACTCAAAAACGCTTTTTTGATTTCAATCATCATACAATTAAAGTGACTCAATAATAATGGGGTTTTTGTCTAGCAGATTCTTGAAGGTGTTCTTGTTTTGTGCACCTTTAACAAAATCCGTCAATGTGTTCCATGAGGGTGCAACTCTGTTCGAAAAAGATTGTTTCCAAATATTACTATATATTATTAGTTTGACTAAATTCCATTAAAAAAAAATCTCATTATTATATTCCTTGTTGCATCAATGGTAGACTTCTTAAAAAAAGAACTCAACTTTGACATTATCAATACCATGAAAATTTGTATATATGTCTGTATCAAGTTACCTCTAATGTAAGGCTTCTTGATTTAAAAGTAGGGAGATTGACTGCATGCAGTCCTTAGGGATTATATAACCACTTTATGTCCCAAATAGACTCTATAGTTCTGGAGACAGAAAAATTAAGTTAGCAGCTGCATGCAGTCTGTCGATATATGTTGTGTTTTTTAAAGCTGTAACCAGTCCCCCATTTGTTTAATGCGAGAATTGGCAAATGAAGCAAGTTGGGCTACGTGAGAAAAAATTACGGCCTCGCAGCTGCCAATCCGAGTGGCTGTCCATGCATGGCTGTTTAGTGTTTACCCACGCAAGCATGTCTCGCCCATTAAAAAACACTTGTCAGTTTCGTGGCCCTCCTTTGCACCCTTTCTAGGGCTGCTGATTAATTGATGCTTCAAATATGGATGCTGAAGTGGGGTTTTTTTAAGGACAAGATCTTCTTCAGGACAAACTACAGTACAATGTCAGTAGCCTACTTCTTCTGGATCTGGATCTGGTATGTTTCAGGAGCCAGTACTCGCTATCTTTTATGTCATCGCATTGAGAGAAAAAAACCAGAGAGAACAAAAATAAAAATCAGAGAGAGAGAGAGGGAGACACTCTGTCAGTGTCACAGAGAGAGAGAGAGAGAGAGAGCCTAACTAAGACAGAGAGAGGGGTGCAAACTTTTGCATCTCACGTTGTACATGTAATATGTATTTCAATCTCGAAACCAAACAGGGCTTTCTATTTTCAGAGAACTCAAAATAAACAAGGCTAAAACACATATAATACATGACACTTGAAACCGGGTAATCTTGAACTTTAGCGTGTTAAATTCATAGCTCTGAAACCGTATTCGTACAGGAGGCTGCAAAGGATTGCGAATCAAAATAATGCAGGTTGTAAGTGTAGCCTTCACGTTTCTTGAGGAACTGCGTTGTGGTCTACGTCACAATTCTTGCGGAGCGCAGGACTTAGTTACGTACTCCACAAGCACACTGCTGTGAGGTTCAGTCGTAGTCATTCTCATCAGGTGCTGAGTAATTAGTTAACTTATCTTTTTTCCTCCCTTAATATCAAAGAGTCTGTCGATATAAAGCGGAGAAGCTTTAATTGACCCGATCCCCCTGCAGACGACACTTACAGCGCATTGAAAGACGCCGAGTGCCCAAGCTACGTTTCATGGTTACCTTTCTCGCACCTGCCCAGGCAAATCTAGGATTCACCCCGCCACTTAGATCGATAGAAGCAGTTTGGGCGATCGATTACGTATCACCTGTGATGACACGTACGCATGAAATAATACACCGATAGGTAAGTACTATGCAAAAGATGAACGCTCAAAATGACACACAGGGTGGGGAAAGTGAGTGTAACTGCAGGTTTACACACACCAAATCGTTTGTGGCGTTTCATGGTGGTTGGTGTTGTTCTCTATGCTTCTTTGTGTGTGTGTGTGTGTGTGTGTGTTTTCCTGGGTTGGCCGGGATAAGAATAAATTGTGGAGCATATAGTCCAGTTCTGGGTTTGGACACATTTTTGAACATTGCATTTGCAAAGTGTTGTCATGTTTTTGTTGGATTTTGTGTGTGTATTTTGGGGTGGTCCCCCCCCCCCCTTTTACAAGGTCGAGGTGTAGAAGTGTGCACTTAATAAACCTTGTACAGGGGCGGACCTAGTTGTGGATAAGGGGGGGGTTCCAAATTGGAGCAGGGGTCCAGGGGCCGCTCAGGCCCCGGTGGGGTCCATGGGCAAAGCCCTGGTGGGGGGTCTGGGGGGCAAAGCCCCCCAGATGCTGAAGGAATTTTATTTTTTTAGGTCAATCGGAGGCCTCTCGTGGAAGATAACAAGGTAAAAAATAAACGGGTGGGGGGGGGGGGGGGTTCCGGGCACCCAGGAACCCCCCCCTAGGTCCGCCCCTGTTGTAGAGGCAATATCGTACCTGTCCTAAATAAAAGCTCTTCAAAGGGTACCTTAAATTACATGTGCAGAAGTACTTCAATATGACTCTGGCGCATAAGTGAGGGTGTATCATACGACTGTTACAGTGGAACCCCCCTTTTAAGACCTCACAACATCTGAGAAAATCATGTTAGGAGTCTTAAAATGGCAGTACATTTACACACGTTATGAACAGAAAACCTGAAAAATCAAGGTCTTAAACTAAAGTTAAGAAGGGGGAGGTCTTAAAAAAATGGGAGGGGGTGTCTTAAAAGGGGGTTTCCACTGTATCCCATTTATTGTCTGGAACATATGCTTGACAATCTCACAATGTGCCAAATCTGGACTTTTTTCATTTCACAGGCATTTCATGGCTATGCACAAGCACTATCAAGTATCATGAAATGTGACTGCTTGTACCCTTCAGGTAGTGTTCCTGTGTATTTATAGCGTTGACTTCAGCAAGAGTTTGACTAAAAGGGATATAATTGAACTTGAAGGATCAAGTTGCTCTGTCATTTGGTTTAAGAAGCGTTCTTCTTTGAGCAGTAGTACTGGGAACAGTGGATTAGATGGCAAATAATTGTGACAAAAACATGTTCATTACTCCATTGAGCTGAAACTTGGTTTTTTTTTAATCTTAAAAGTTTAACAAAAATATGGTTGATAAATGGGCAGGCACAATAACCTAGCTGTTTGTGGTTAGACCTAACTTCTGATTTAATCACAAATTTGTCATCTTTTGGAAGTGAAATGTATAAACGTTATTTTTGTCCTGTCATTGCTTGGCAGTTTGACATGAGAAATCTGCCACTTTCAAGAGATTTGTAAACAGGTGGAACAGAGCAGCTAGCTAGACTATGGCAAACCCCTTATTGCAACTCAATTTATGAGAGTGAGAAAAATAAACATTTTATAAAATGGGAGATAACTATAAAGCCTTGTGAACTGTGTTGTGAACATGAACTATGTTCATTAACCCCCATCACCCTCTCTCTCTCTCTCTCTCTCTCTCTCTCTCTCTCTCTCTCTCTCTCTCTCTCTCTCTCTCTCTCTCTCTCTCACACACCTCTCTCTCACACACACACACACACACACACACACCACACACACACACACACACACACACACACACACACACACACACACACACACACACACACTGATACTCCTCTTCAGTCCTGCACAAAGTAATCACATCCTTTATCACACGACAGCTCTTCCAACTGACTGACAATAAAGCTCTTCCTCGGGGAATTCCCGCAGTCCCCACCTACCCCCACCCCTTCTTTTCTCCCCACCCCCTCACCTCCCCTCCGCCTTTTCTTTCAGTCCATTCTCTGTCCATGGATCAATGATCGTCGGTGGGTGATGGGGTGGGTCGCTACTGGCAACACCCAAACAGACCGTGCTCTCTGCTATACTATACTCGGTGTAGATGTGTGCACGTGAAACGCAGCACGTGTGGTTGGAATAACTGCAACCTCGGCACATGGGGGTAGGGGGGGGGGGGGGGATATTATGCGAAACATGCTGTGGCAGCCAGTTACATTCTTGCCAGTATTTTTTCCTGGATGGCATACCAGTCCGGGGCGGATTAGGGGGGGGGGTTACAGGGGTTCCGGAACCCCCCCCCCCCCCCTGGCTGTCAAAAAAAGAAGATTTAATACTCACTTTAAAGAAATAATGAGTGGCTGCTGACACCAGTTGATCATGTTTAAAATCAAGGATAAGCCATAATTTGTTCATAAAATAGCTAAAACTCTTCAGCTTCTGGGGGCCAAAGCCCCCCCCCCCAGACCCCCCTAGGGGTCTACCCCCTGGACCCCAGGTTGTAGCCCCCTCCCTCTGGCTTAACTGCTCCGCCCCTGCCAGTAAATGCCGTGGTCAGAAAACACCAATAAAACTTCTGTTTCAGTTGAGACTTAAAACATTTTAAAAAATGTGAGAAAATTAGGAGAGAGTCTTGCAGAACAATTAATGGGAGAATTACGTGGCTGGCCTGTACCGGTGTGACTACAAGACAGCCGCTCGATTCTTGTATTGTCCTCCTGGCAATTGTCTCGAGACCCTGGGTTTGTGCCAGCAGCGTCCGTGAGTTTTACACCTTCATAGACTGACTTTTTAGGACCATAATTTTGACGCGTTTATCGACCACAGTCTGCAGATTGGCTTGTTGGCTGGAATGCGTACAGAACGTTTCGAAAGGCATGTTGTGAAATTACTCCTGATATTTACAATTTGATAGAAGCGAGTAAAGTGAAAGCTTTGCTATGCTGCAACTGACAAAGCTGATCAATATCTTTTGATTGACAGTCGTCAGCGGGTCGAGTTTTGAAACTGACATGCTCTGAGTTTCGTCGTGCACACGCACTGTGTCAATAATACAACAAGTCGTGTTGTCGTGTCGTCGACTAATCAAACTTTCATCGATATTTAAGAGCGTGTGGGTACTATTAACAGCGTGTGACGTATTAGACCAAGGACTGTTAATAGGATTATCCCAGTGTGGATTGTTTTCAGAAAGAAGTTTTTGTTTTTATCTTAATGATTGGTTCTAATCAGAGGTGTCCTATACTTAGCCCTCATACCCAGGACTGTATTAAATGGGTTTAAACAAGCGTGGACTGTTTTCAGAAAGACTCAACTCATTGCTTTATCAGAGGTGTACAATGTTTAGCCCTCAGATTATGTTCTTCTGACTTTTGGGATTGTTCCGCTGAGACCCTGATCGACTGGCAAGGTCGACATTGTGTTGACCTGGCAGTTTCTTTTTCTTATCGGGATTAAAAATCTCAGGTTGTTGGTTGGTTCTGTATGGGATTACTTTGTCAGCTGAGTACCGTTTTGAATTCACAATGACAATGGGTGATTCTGGTGATTCTATGTCCAGCGTTGTAAGAAAGGTACGGTTTTGTGTTTTGTAGCGTAGTTGTGTTGGAATTTTGTATTGTAGTGTCCTGTAGCGTACTCCCTCCTTCCTCTCCCCTCTCTCTCTCTTCCCCACCACATGTGTGTGTGTGTGTGCGTGCGTGCGTGTGTGTGTGTGCGTGCGTGCGTGTGTGTGTGTGCGCGTGCGTGCGTGTGTGTGTGTGTGCGCGTGCGTGCGTGTGTGTGTGTGTGACAAAAGAGTCGTATTGGCGTGTGCTTATTTATCGATGACAAAGAACTCGACCATTCTTCTTCTTTGATTGGACTTTCCTGACTTTGCCGTCCCACATGACTTTGCCGTCCCACATGACTTTGCCGTCCCACCTGACTTTGCCGTCCCACCTGACTTTGCCGTCCCACCTGACTTTGCCGTCCCACATGAAGAAACTAATCTTTACTAGTGCATGAGACCATCCGTCCATCTGCATTGTAGTCATTACCATATGCACGTGCATATAATTTGTATATATATGTATAAACATATATTTAGAATAAAGACCTCTGTTAACACCGAACCTGCTATTGTTTTATGACATTGTTCACGCTTTTATCGATGTCATTTAAGTTCCTGAACATCATGTCGAGAACTCATTCAGCCTCGTTAGTGGTCGTAGAGTGGTGACCCACAAACCATGTCTGGGCCATTCAGGCTTTTGAGATGAGATTATTTTGTTGCTGTTCACGGGTCGTCTGCTGTTTTGACCTTTTAGATAATGGTTTGAAGTAAAAGCTGGGCGCCGCAGTTGTGACACTTTTAATTGTCCATTGCGCCGATTAGGTCAGCTTTTGTTTGTTTGTTTGTTTGTCCGCAGTTACACTTGTCCACTGCGATTGCCCAATGTCTGTTCTCTCCGTGTGTTTGGACATTACCCTTAACTTTCCGTTACTAGTATAGGAAATGTCTTAGCAGTCTGTTGAATAAATGGACACCCCACCCCACCCCACCTCACCCCACCCCACCTCACCCCCGCCTGGCCTTCCTCATCCACCATTGCTTGCTCCGATCCCCGCGCATGATTTGTGTGTGGTGATTTTGGCCCTTGTCTCGTAATGCTTGCTGCCATTGGAACAGTAAAAGCTTTGAAATTGCCTCCATCGAGTCGGTCAGGTCGAGTAGCTTGCTTGTGAGCTCTTTGCCACAGTGGCGCGAGGTCGACCCGATCAATAACTGATCAATAGTCGATGAAGTATGCTCTTACATTATTCTTTCTTTGCATCGATTTCACAACACAGGTGAGGTAGATTAAGGTGCACTGCCCCCCCCCCCCCCCCCATTTTTTCCTAGATTTTGTTACGAGCTGTCGAATGTTCCCATTGTCAGTTTCATCTGGGTTACTGACAAACGAAGAAGTCAAGGCAGCTTTAAAAATATCACCCCCGCACCCAATTCAGAATTGTTTTGTTTTTTGTTTGTGTTACAAAACCTTTTTTTTAATCAATGAATTGAAAATAAATTACAGCTAAAGCAAAGAGAAGAAAAAAAGAAATACAAGCTAAAGCAGATTTAACTCTTAGACTGCTGTTCTTACTGAGCACAGAACATCAGAATCGATTCTCTGCATACCACGCAACTTATCTGTGCTGAGCCGACGAATCAGCTGTCAATAATGAATGCAGAAGGAGGAAACCAATTAAGGCTGTGTATCCTCAGCTGCCCTCTGTGAAAGATTTCTTATGTGGTGTTTACTTTGTTTTTTCTACTTGAACTCTGCCAGTTTATTTGTCCTGTGTTAACATTACGTATCGAGATTACGTACCATTGCGCCACCCTTGTCTTTGACACAGCACACACAGAAACACACACATAGAAACACCATTTGTTAAAATCACACAATAGCAAATTCTAAACTCAAATGGCCACACACAGAAACACGCACAGAGAAACTCCATTTGTTAACATGACTCTATAGCAAATTCTAAATTCATATGGCCACAAACAGAAACACACAGGCTGAGACACTCCATTTGTTAACATGACACTATAGCAAACTCTAAGCTCAGATGGCATCAGATTGTACCATTCAGCTTCCTTGTACAAAAATCCAGGCCCCCCGGATCTACTTGGTTCTTTGCGCTTTCGACTTTGTTAGAACATGCATGGTTGAGTGGGTCAAACGACACATAGTTTTTTCCTCCCTAGATAAGGGATGGTCTTAGCCCAGTGGGTGAAAACCGCGGTGCCTATATAAAGGTACATGTACATGTTTTCATTTGGACCATCATGTAAACCACCACAGATCTCTCCAGGCTTTTAGCGACAGTCAGAGCATTCTTTCACTTGGACACATACCAACAATCAGCAGCCTAGTTGCTTCCTTTTCAGATCAGGGATCAGATACGTTTTTAACCTGAGGCAGTGTAGCTGGGGTCCGCTGTGTTTTGTAAATTGTGTGAAAAATACCATGTAGCCTACATGTATTAATTAGGGAATAGGATGGGGTGTTAGACTTTTGGCTGGAAGAAGGGGAAACCTCCTCAGCTTCGGATTGAAATTAGATTTTTACACTTTTCTTTTAAAAATGAACATCACCTTTTAATAATGTGTGAAAACTCCAGTGAAAATCATCTTATGATTATGGTTTTAGCTCCAGGTGCCTGTGAAAACTGCCATGTATTTCATCGCTTTATTGCCTTATTTAGCAGCTGTAAAACTTGCCCCGTATTCACTGTCTCACCTTCTCAGGCGGCTGTGCTAAATGGCAAGTGACGTGTGCGCAAGTGATACCAAACGGGGGTGTGTTTGTGTTTTGTGTGTTTGTGTGTGTTACTACTGTGCAGTGACGGATTCGAGACGCCATGTGTCGTATAGTTGTTGTTCTTGACTTTCTGTTGCCAAGCTGTTACGGCATTGTTGTGTGTTGAAAATGCCAAACAGACAGTTTGTTTGTCCCCGTCTGTGTTATATAAACAAATCGTATGATTCTCCCATTGTGTGTGACGAGCAAGGATAAGGTAAACGAAACTGCAGAAGGTATACTCTGTCCGCGTGTGTGAGGTGAAGTCAAAATTGACATCAACTACGGATGTCGTACAGAACAGTTTGCTTCTATCAGTTGTGAAAGTGTTTTTACTTAGGTTCTCTACAGACGCCGAGCGTGTCCCAAAACACAAACATGAGGACTTCTGCGGTAAGCTGCGTTTGTGACTGAAACTGTTGAAAGTACAGTTGACTCACTTTGTTGTTTGTATGTAAACATGCAGTTTTCGCAGTTGTGTGAATGTATTGATTTTAGGTATGAGCAGGTGTATGTGATGGTGTCGTCTGTTGCGATGGTTATGTTGTGTGTGTGTGTGTATGTGTGTGTGTGTGTGTGTGTGTGTGTGTGTGTGTGTTAGGTAGGTTCTCACTTTTCCATGCAGGTGCACATTACAGGTGCGATTGACAGATGCGCATTCCTCGTTGTACACTTGACCCAGAATGCGGCTTGTCCGGATCCGGGTGTGCACAACTTTTCTATCCTCCGCTTCATTTAAACTGAAGAGAAGAGAGCATTGTTAAACAAAATACTTCAGAATTCGGTCGTGGGTTCGAATCCCGCCCGCGCCTGGTGGGTTAATTAAGGGTGGAGATTTTTCCGATCTCCCAGGTCAACGTATGTGCAGACCTGCTGGTGCCTTATTCACTTTCATGTGTACAAGACCAAATGCGCACGGAAAAAATAATCCTGTAATCCATGTGAGAGTTCGGTGGGTTATAGAAACACGAAAATATCAAGTATGCATCCCCCGAAAGCGGGGTATGGCTGCCTAAACGGCGGGGTAAAAACGGTCATACACGTAAAAACACTCGAGTGTACGTGTTTCAGCCCATGAACGCAGAAGAAGAAAAAAGAAAAGAAACAAAATACTGTCTAAATATTTCCTTTCATGTTCGAAAATATTTATATTTTATTATATTGTTTGATATATTCTTTCTTGCACATTTGTGTTGGGTGTCGACTGAACTAACCCTGTCCCTCGCTAACCACTGCTAACACTAAAGACATTTAAATCTCAATTTCGTGTCAAGCAATCCGTCACGCTCGTTACATTCGTTCTGACTGACTTACAGAGTATGTACTAAGTCTGTTGCATACATTGGGCACGTGCCTTGCAAAAAATAATGATTATGAAATCCATACAAGATATTACAGTGGAACATCCTTTTTAAGACCTTCAAATCTCTGAGAATATCATCTTAAAGGCACAGTGCAGCTCACCGCCTTCGTTTTGCGTTTTTGTTGCAGCTGAGTGCATTTACAGTTCAAAAATCCTCCTATGGTAGTAAAACAAACCCAAAACTACCCAACGACGACATCTGTGAAGCTCGACAGTTTCTTGTTTACGCGAGTGCATAAATTAACCTAGTTATTACGTGGTGTTTGGTCGGAGTTCGATTCAACTGAGTGGTTCCGGCCTCCATTTTGTTTTACACAAACTCATGATGACGTCTAACATAGTTTGCTTGTGACGTGTCTTTTTGTGCATGATGTGGTGATCTACCTGATCTAAATTTAGATCCAAAAATAGGTCAAGACCAGCCGGGTCCGAGTACGAAATTAATTCGTAAAAAAAATCGCAGTTCTTGACTCTTTGGGTGCAAGTTAATGAAACTTGGTAGTTCTTCAAACGGATAGCTGCCTGAGGTATGACTAAAAGCCCCAGGGGCTCCGTGCACCTGGATTTGACAAGTTCAGTACCTTTAAATGAGACGGAGTCTTAAAATGGAAGTAAATTGACAGAGGTTTTGAACGGAACATCTGAGAAAGCAGGGTCTTAAAAAGGGGAAGTCTTAAATTGGGGTTCCCCTGTACTACACAGTACGCTTTTGGTCATAGTTGTAACGCTAACAACAATAACAATAACAAAACGTTATTGTCCATTTCAGTAAATGAATACATCATAATGCAACATTTTCTTCGACGCATCTAACCGCCTGTCAATAATTATAAAAGACATTAAATAAGAAGTATTTACGAGGACGTGGACACCAACTGTTGAGGGTCCTTGTATCGTCCTTGTATCGTCCTTGTATCGTCCTTGTATCGAGGCTGTGGTTACCCATTTGTAATAGACGAATTCTCAAAATAACTCTGTCGGGTTTGTATGGGTTGTGTAAGAGTGAATGCCCTTGCTTTTTACTCGGACAAACATTGAAGGGCCAATCACTAGCGAGGGGAGTGGTAGAAGCACGTGGACAGGAGCACGTGCACAGTTATTTGTCAGAAGAAAAGCAAGGGTATTCACTCTTTCACAGCCCATACAAACCCGAATTATTTCCGAAAATTGTCCATTATGCATTGCCACAACGTAGCCTACGTGTAATCGCCAAACCCTCAACTTGTAAGGGGTCCTCGTGTTCGTGCAAAAACCTTGAGCGACGATCATATCGCAACCCAGAAGGCTATCGTGTCACATCACAAATCTCTATTTTGACTGATGAGACAGTCTAGTGTATGCATTGTATTAAGAAGTATCTGATTACATTGCATGTAGGTGTGTATCGTTTGAAATTTCCAGAGCGCAACGCAGTGTCATGTGCTTTCAAGTGACCAGCGTGACTCAACATCCTTGTAAAGTTTCAGTGTTTTGATACAGAGAGAGAGAGAGAGAGAGAGAGAGAGAGAGAGAGAGAGAGAGAGAGAGAGAGAGAGAGAGAGAGACATTGAGAGACAGAGAGAGACATTGAGAGACAGAGAGAAAGAGAAACAGAGAGAGAGAGACAGACAGAGAGAGATTGACAGAGACAGAGAGAGAGAGAGGTGGGGGAGAGAATAAATGAAACAGCTTTGCGAGGTCAGTTTCGGTTTCACGTGTACGAGAACTAAACAGTCTTGGAACATGTCAAGTTTTATCAAAACGAAACAGCGTTGCACGCCCTGTCAAGTCAGTGTACCAGAAGGAAACAGTCTTTCGGGGTGTCAGGTCGTAAGGTCTCCTGTAAGGTGTACCAGAGCGAAACAGTCCTGCGCGGGGTTTCAAGACCCATACCGTCCGTTACCTGGAGCGTGTTGGCCAATACCTGACCGGTGTGGAATAACAAGGAGTGGACACAACATCCTTGTTTTCTTTCTGCTGACCTGACCCGGCCTCTACAGTGGAACCCGCTTATAACTTGAAGAACCCCCTCTCCTCCTCGATTTGAGACTTCCCCGTTTCTAAGACGATGCTTTTTCAGACACCCCCCACCTACATATCATCGATAAATTGACCTCGTTTATTAAGGCTCCTTCATTTTTGAGTCCCGATATTGTAAGATGTGTGGAGGTCTTACAAGGGGGTTTCCACAGTACCCGATCAAGCACCGTTCACTCACACAGTACCCGATCAAGCACCGTTCACTCACACAGTCACTTACCCGAATAATCTACCCGTAAAGAGGGTGGGTGTATTATTGCGGTCGTCCCACCCCCAACCAGGGACTGTCCACTATGCTGTCATTAAAGTCTCAGGTCGCTGGCAAACAAACGCACTACTAGCTTCAAGTATTTCGACATATTTCGAGGTGTGCTGTCGCCTTGGATTGATTCAGTATTCCTGTGTATTTGTGTGTGCCTTGACTAAGAAAGGTTCGATGGTTGTTTTACCGCAGCTGTTTCATTCTGACGAGCTTTGTGCAATGGTTTACCCTGCTTTGAGAAACACGCGTACCGGTTTGTGACCTCTTGTGAATAGATCATCCACTTTTTGAGATTGGTTTGGTTTAAAGTACAGTTGAAGTGAAATCGACGGACTCTGCAGTGACATTGACTTCTATATGTAGAGTGTAGCGGATACAAGCATGTAGTGAAATTGACTGGCTCTGCACGGCTCGATCTGATTTTAGTATCACAACTACAAGTTTATAGCAAGTTGTTGTTGATTCTGAATACGTTTATCTTGTATTGTACCAGTGGATGATTGATAAAAACCCTATTTAAAGCAATTGTCTGAGAATATTATACCCATGCTATTGAAGTGTTGTTAAAGTGGAATTGTGCGCTGTGAATTTGACCGGGTCTGCAGTGAAACTGACCGGCTAGCTGTGTTTTCCTTCTACTTCTAGCAGTGTTTGCTTAATCTCTCTGTGTCCACAGTGGTACACGGTCAAGGTTGGGGGGGATTTAGCGGCGACCTGGAACTGATTTGGATCAGTGTATTAGTGTGTCAGACCACCGGAACATTGTGAAGGATTTCACGCGACACCGTTTGTGGAAGTTTTGTCATACCTTCACTGAAAAGTACTGTTCACCTATCGACTTCCGTAGGCGACTGTGAATGAACGAGTGCCGTGATTCATGTGAGCCTTTTATAAATAGCGGCTTACCTAAACCTTACTCACACAAAAAGAACAAGGGTTTCTGTGAGCCTGTACAATTTCTGTGGTCCTTTTAACACATACAGCGGCTTATCTAAACCTTTCAAAAAACAAAAACAAAAACAAAAGAACAACGGTTTTTGTAATGTCCATGGACCTTTACGGCGACTTTTGGTGACATTTAAACAGGTATTTAATGAACAAGTTTAACGGAAGAGACATCTGAGGTTGGGCACCTTGGCTGTTTACTGGTCAAAAATTTACCTGTTTGCTAGAACCAAAAGGAAAGAGAGAGAGAAACTACTCATCATAAAGGATACTTGGAATGACATTTACTGTGTATCCGAAACAGGAATAATTCCGACTTCTCTAGCTGAGCCTTTTGTCAACAACTTCAACGATTGGAGAAACAGCGGTACCCGAAGTTGAATACCTTGTTTTTTGTTATGGGTCAAACGTTCACCTGTGGAGGAGAACGATATTACCTGCATGATTAACATCTGTGGACCTTGAAGAGTTGAATAGACCCGGTGCCCGAGGTTGAATACCTGAAGTTGAATACCTGAGGTTGAATACCTGTAGGCTTTTTACGTGTCAAACGTTCACCTGTATGACGTACAGTGCTACACAGAGAAAGGTCTCTGTCTCTGTCTCTCAGTGTCTGTCTCAGCCTTTGGGACAACAGCGGTGCTAGAATTCCTGAGCGGCAGTCTTGCGTGTTCTCCTGCCGGAAAAACAAAGCAGGCCAGACTTGGCAGTGGACAACTTTGAGACAGCGGCTGCACCCGAGAGATCCCCAAACCTAGGCGGCGATCATTTATTCACCAGCTGTGACAGGCAAATAAATATAACTGCGAGGGCGAGGGAACGAGTCAATAATAAAAATATATATTGCTCGGGTCGGCGACCTAAGTAGAAAGGGAGAGAGAGATAGAAAGAAGAAGACTGGACTGACTTCAGTGTTAGTGGTTTTGTGTGAAGCTGCAACTTCCAGATTTTGTATAAAATTCACAGGTGTTTTTGTTATTTTCAGCAAAGAAATACTAACAACACAGGTGGAAATATGAAGCCGAAACAGTAGTGACTTGTTTCTGGTTTAGTGTGAAGGTGCTACGTTCAGGTTCCAGTGTGAACAGGTGTGACTATTACTGAAACTCTCACAGGTGAAAATGGCCAGCACAACAATTACTACAACTACTTCGACCTTAGCACCTCAGCACAACTTCACAATGGGAGGACCTTTTAACGGTAGTGATGTTACCACTACCAGTATGAACACTTCGTTCCCTCTGGTAAGCGCTCCGGTCACTTTCCATGTGTCACTGACTTCTGCTCTTCTCAAACTGATTTCTTCGTTCTGCATTCCTACGATAATGCGTTCTCTTATAACCTGGTGTTTTCTTTCTCCGGAGATGGACTACATAGACAAATAGAAATTCTTTTTGAGTTCTTTTTCTTCTTCATCTGCGCTCATGGGCTGAGATTCCTACGTAACTTGTGTTTTTTGTGTATGACTTGAGTTCAACTGTCTGAGTTCAAGTATTTCTGGTCTTCAGTTTTGGATGGTTTTTCTTTTGTTGCTGTCTCTGTTTTAATTCATAATTCCTTCATGACCGCTCTTTCTGTTGTTGTTTTGTTTTCTTTCTGGAATAAGGGTGTTTTGGTTAATTCGTCATGTTTCCGTTCTTTGGGCATTATTATCTCTACAAGGCTGTGACTCCAGGGACCCAATGACTTGATACAATCTGTTTTGCACTGTACCATTAGTTGCTGGTTTCCTGGTCTGGTTTGTTCTTACACAAATTCACTATGATGTTTTTGGTGCTGGTTGTGTGTAACCCAGTTACAAACCTGAGGTGTCTGTCTACGTGTATGCATTGTTTTAGTCTCGGTTGTGGTGTTCAAAGAATCTCTCTCTCTCTCTCTCTCTCTCTCTCTCTCTCTCTCTCTCTCTCACGCACACAGGGAAATCGGCTTATCCTGTTCACACATCAGTGTGCATACACGCACACACACGCACGCACACATGCACGCACGCACACACTCACCTCACTCACTCACACACTCACTCACTCACTCACTCTCACTCACTCATGCAAACTCACATTCTCTCACTCACTCATGCAAACTCACATTCTCTCTCTCTCTCTCTCTCTCTCTCTCTCTCTCTCTCTTTTGAGGTCTTCCTCCGGGTTCCCGCCACCGTCTCAACCCCCGCCCCCTCCTCTCCACTCCACTCTCCTTTTTGTATTTTTTTCTACCAAATAATGCTGTCTTTTCTCTCAGATAAATTATCCGCAATGTTGAATGCACCTGTTGTTTGGCTTTAATTTAATTGCGTGTTGTTGTTATTGCTTAATTTATCCAAACCACTTCTCGTGTGTCAGCAGATAGAAGGCAGTAGGGGGGCGATGGGAATTTATTTTGGGGAGTCTTTCTGTGGTTATAACATGAGTGTGTGTGTGTGTGTGTGTGTGTGTGTGTGTGTGTGTGTGTGTGTGTGTGTGTGTGTGCGTGCGTGTTTGTGTGTGCGTGTGTACATGTGTTTGTGTGTGAGCGACAGACAGACAGACAGACAGACAGACAGACAGACAGAAATGCATTTGCTGTTTTTGTGTGCTTGTCATTACTGATTAGCGTATTTTCAAGGCACACTTCAAGTCAAAGGACACGTGCTACCAGTAGTAATAGATCACTTTTCAGACGTGACAAGTACAGTAGATAACTCACCTTGGTGGTGTTAGATTTGCTTTACCCTTTGTGGGTTCATATGTGTTAATGACTCTATCGGAGAACCACTTTTTATATTTAGTCAAGTTTTGACTAAATATTTTAACATCGAGGGGGAATCGAAACGAGGGTCGTGGTGTATGTGTGTGTGTGTGTCTGTCTGTCTGTGTGTGTGTGTAGAGCGATTCAGACTAAACTACTGGACCGATCTTTATGAAATTTGACATGAGAGTTCCTGGGTATGATATCCTCAGACGTTTTTTTTCATTTTTTTGATAAATGTCTTTGATGACGTCATATCCGGCTTTTCGTGAAAGTTGAGGCGGCACTGTCACGCTCTCATTTTTCAACCAAATTGGTTGAAATTTTGGTCAAGTAATCTCTGACGAAGCCCGGACTTCGGTATTGCATTTCAGCGTGGTGGCTTAAAAATTAATTAATGACTTTGGTCATTAAAAATCTGAAAATTGTAAAAAAAAAAATTTTTTTTATAAAACGATCCAAATTTACGTTCATCTTATTCTCCATCATTTTCTGATTCCAAAAACATATAAATATGTTATATTTGGATTAAAAACAAGCTCTGAAAATTAAAAATATAAAAATTATGATCAAAATTAAATTTTTGAAATCAATTTAAAAACACTTTCATCTTATTCCTTGTCGGTTCCTGATTCCAAAAACATATAGATATGATATGTTTGGATTGAAAACACGCTCAGAAAGTTAAAACGAAGAGAGGTACAGAAAAGCGTGCTGTCCTTCTCAGCGCAACTACTACCCCGCTCTTCTTGTCAATTTCACTGCCTTTGCCATGAGCGGTGGACTGACGATGCTACGAGTATACGGTCTTGCTGCGTTGCATTGCGTTCAGTTTCATTCTGTGAGTTCGACAGCTACTTGACTAAATGTTGTATTTTCGCCTTACGCGACTTGTTGTTGTTGCATCTGAGTGTACTGTTCTGTTTGAGGTGTGTGTGTGCATTTGTGTGTGTCTGTATTGTTGTATACTGTGCATGTTTGTGTGTGTCCATTCACACTAGTCTGTGTGTGCTAGCCTTTTATGCTACAATGTATCGATTGAACACTGGATTTTCCTTCTTTGACCCATGTGACGTCAGAGGCCAATAAAAATTCATATTTAGACGGCCAGCCGAGACTACAAAATAGTGCATGTTTGTGTGCGTTCAATCATAAAAACTAAAAGAAATTCTAACCAGAATCGATCGATACATAAATGTTATTTGTATTTTTGACCCAAATATGACATTTTACACAGATCGAGACAGTCAGTGTTCCTCTGAGACTGCACTAGCGGTCGAGGTGAACAGTGACATGTCTCGATCTGTGTAATATATTTTGGTCAAAAATACAAATAACATATAATTTGTTATTGTATGTGGAATGTGTGTGTGTGTGTGCACGGTGTGTGTGTGTGTGTGTGTGTGAGAAATGGGAAGGAAAGGGGATTACAACGAAAGTATGTAACTTGTTTTTTTAGTTCTGATTTTTTTTTCTAGGTAGATAAAGCAAAACATATGCACAAAAATAATTAAAACTTGCAGAATCCTGCAGCCAAGACACAAACAGAAGTCCTAATTTCACAATCCACTTTTGCAGGTATACCCGACTGGTGTGAATGATTCTCTGACCAACTTGACCAACACATCAGGCCTTGATGCCAACACCACACAGAACCCCTTTGACAAAGAAAACATGCCGCAGGAAATGGAGGACTTCTACATCGGCCTGTTCCTCGCCATCTTCTCCAGTCTCTTCATCGGAACGTCCTTCATCTTCAAGAAACTCGGCTTGCTCAGGCTGGCCAAAAACTCCGCCACTAGAGCTGGTGCGTTTTTATTTTTGGTTGTTGTTGTTTTTGTGTGAGTGTGTGGGTTTTGTTGTGGTTGTTTGTTTATGTGCTTTGTTGTTGTTGTGGTTTTTTGTGTTTGTTTTTTTTGGTGGTGGTGGTAAGGGGTGTGTGGTAAGTGATGAATGTATGTTTGTGAGTGTTTGTGTGTGTGTGCGTGTATGTTGGTGTGTGTGTGATTGGTAGAGTTGGTGTGTGAGTGCATGTGCATGCATGGTTGCATTGTGTGTGTGTGTGTGCGTGTGAGTGAGTGCATGCGTGTGTGCGTGTGTCTGTGTTGCAATGCTTGAGTATATCCATCTCCAGCCAGAGATATATCCCAACAATATTATGAAATCATTATCAATTTATTTCAACATTCATTACTTTTTCATACATACAGTTTTCCCGTGACAGGTCAGGAAAACCCAGGACAACTGTCAAAACCTCACACCTCACACAATGCTATATTTACAAAATTACATGTACCGCTATTGATTTAGGTGTCACTGTGTGTGTTTTCCTGATGATTTCAATGTAAACAGGCCACAAAGACTGTGAAGGCCCATCTGTTGGATGTTGTTGTGAAGCAGTTATTGATTTAGGTGTCACTGTGTGTGTTTTCCTGATGATTTCAATGTAAACAGGCCACAAAGACTGTGAAGGCCCATCTGTTGGATTTTGTTGTGAAGCAGTTATTGATTTAGGTGTCACTGTGTGTGTTTTCCTGATGATTTCAATGTAAACAGGCCACAAAGACTGTGAAGGCCCATCTGTTGGATGTTGTTGTGAAGCAGTTATTGATTTAGGTGTCACTGTGTGTGTTTTCCTGATGATTTCAATGTAAACAGGCTAGGCAGACTGTGAAGGCCCAACTGTTGGATGTTGTTGTGAAGCAGTTATTGATTTAAGTGTCACTGTGTGTGTTTTCCTGATGATTTCAATGTAAACAGGCTAGGCAGACTGTGAAGGCCCAACTGTTGGATGTTGTTGTGATTAGCAGTTATTGATTTAGGTGTCACTGTGTGTGTTTTCCTGATGATTTCAATGTAAACAGGCCAGGCAGACTGCGAAGGCCCATCTGTTGGATGTTGTTGTGAAGCAGTTATTGATTTAGGTGTCACTGTGTGTGTTTTCCTGATGATTTCAATGTAAACAGGCCACAAAGACTGTGAAGGCCCATCTGTTGGATGTTGTTGTGAAGCAGTTATTGATTTAGGTGTCACTGTGTGTGTTTTCCTGATGATTTCAATGTAAACAGGCAAGGCAGACTGTGAAGGCCCATCTGTTGGATGTTGTTGTGAAGCAGTTATTGATTTAGGTGTCACTGTGTGTGTTTTCCTGATGATTTCAATGTAAACAGGCAAGGCAGACTGTGAAGGCCCAACTGTTGGATTTTGTTATGAAGCAGTTATTGGTTTACCTGGACGTGTTGACATGTTTGATGATGTATGTGAACAGGCCAAGGAGGCTATGGATACCTGAAGGAATGGATGTGGTGGGCAGGCATGATTCTCAGTAAGTTACATTTTGTTTTGATGTGTTTGTGTGTAATTTAGTTGATTCTGTCAGTTTCTCTTTTCTATTCTGTTTGTATTGTATTCCTTTGCACTACTTTTTACATGTGGACATGCACACACACACTCACACACCCACCGATACACGCATATGCCCACACACACACACACACACACATGGGTGCGCGCACAAGCATGCACACACACACACACACACACACACACACACACACACACACACACACACACAGTACACATCTTCTTCCCGTTTGATCTCCGTCTATGTACGTGTCTTTTTCTCAGAATCTCCGTCCATCTCTTCATGCAACATATCCTATCAAGGATGTCTTCATTGGTGTATATTTGTAGTACCTGTTTTTTAAGTGATAACATGTTAAACCTTCCTAGCACACAGAGCAGGGCGTAACGTAGACATGTTGTTTGGCGTGCAGTGACGTTGGGAGAGTTTGCCAACTTTGCTGCCTACGCCTTCGCCCCTGCCACTCTTGTTACGCCGCTGGGGGCGCTCAGTGTTCTTGTCAGGTAAGCCTGCATTTTCACCTGCATCCTCATCATCACACTGCCTCTCACTGTCTGTCTTTCTGTCTGTCCCTCCGTCACACTTTTTGATCGCTTACAGCTCCAGCATTTGCCGATTGACATAACAAAACATTGAAAAGTAGATTGACCCAATGGTCTATATAGTTGACAGACAAACAAACAATTAATATGATATGAAGGAAACTTATCTGGTAATGTTTTTCAGTGTATGATTGTACTTTTCAGTGCCATCCTGGCGTCGCGAGTCCTGAAGGAGCGACTTAACTTGCTGGGCAAAGTGGGGTGCTTCCTGTGCGTGATCGGGTCCACAGTGATGGTCATCCACTCCCCCAAGGAACAGGAGGTTGCCAACATTGACCAGCTCAAAGCCATGGTGGCCGAACCGGGTGAGTGAGATCATTGTATACAGTGGAACCCCCCTTTCATAACCTCCAAAAATCTGAGAAAATTAGGTCTCAGAAAGGAGGGGGACTTAAAATGGGAGTAAATTTACAGAAATTATGAACTGTAAATCTTAGAAAACAGGACAATGGCAAGGGCGGACTTGGGGCAGACGATCTTTACTGAAACTCTTGGGTGGTTAAAGAACTATTTTATGATTTAAGCCATGGAAATATCCTCATTCTTATTATAAAAACTGAATGATTATTACATTAATTCCTTCAGGTCACTTTCTGTCACTGAAGGTTTGGATAAGGTGTGTTTCTTTCATGCTGTAAAGTTTTGCTACACATTGTTAAAAATTGTGTAGAATTTTTATTTTTATTTGAGTGCATTTTCAGAAAGAAAATGGCTCCTGGGTGTGGTACTACTTTCATAGAATTTATCATATCATTTTGGGCTGCCCCGATTGTGTTCGCTAAATTATTAGTAGCCACTTGAGCTAATATAAAGCAGCCCAGTTAGGCAGATCAGTTCATGAACATTTTGCTGACCAAGAGATAAAAAAAAAAGAAGTTACATTTTTTGAACGTTTTATTGAGGACAAAACATGACGTTTGCAAGGGTCTTGACCAAATAACCTTTAAAGTGGACAAACAAGAGACACGATAGAAAAAAATCAAGAAATGTTGCTGTGACTTATCTTAGAATGTCACCAAGATGGTCGTAGCAATGACCTTAAGCACAAGGCTTCAGTGACCTACACATCTTTGTGCATTGATTTGATTCTAATTGTGGTGTTCTCCTGTGCAGCGTTCATCGTGTACGCGACACTGGTGGTGATCCTGGCTGTTTTCCTGATGGTGCACACGGCACCGCGCTACGGCAGCAAGAACGTCCTCGTCTACATCACCATCTGCTCCAGCCTGGGCTCCTTCACCGTCATGGGGTGCAAGGGGGTGGGGGTGGGGCTGAAGCAGACCATGCGTGGCTACAACCAGTTCACCAACTGGATGTTCTATGTGCTGCTCACCATCGTCATCCTCTGCATCCTCATCCAGCTCAACTACCTCAACCGGGCGCTGGACACGTTCAACACGGCGGTCGTCACGCCCATCTACTACGTCTTCTTCACGTCTTTAGTCATGGTTGCCTCCCTTATCCTCTTCAAGGAGTGGGGCGCCATGAAGATCCAGGACATCCTCGGCGATCTGTGCGGGTTTTTGACGATCATCACTGGGATTTTCTTGTTGAACGCTTTCAAGGATTTCAGCATCACGCTCAGGAGCTTGCCAGGTTTGAACAAAGACGGGGCCAGTGGTAGTGCTGTGGAGAACAACAATTCTTTGACAACGACCAATGATCGTGCCTTCTTGCTTGAGAACGGACAGCTGGAGTCACTGCACACGGACATCATGGTTACGGATTATCAAGACAGCCCAGAGGAAACACTGGCATAGATCTTAGATCTTAAATATGTGTTGTGCATAAGTTTAAATCTTTCCGCCCAAATGGATGTGTGTGTGTGCAAGTGTTACTTAAAGGCCCAAATAGGCAATCCGCAGATGTAGCTCTAGTTTCTTGTGATGGCAACGCTAAATATAGCTCTGTGGCCTTCTACTATAACAAGGCTTGGTGTCCTCGAGACAGATGTTTGTCTTTAAGATAGGACTGCCCCCGGTTACTTGCAAGCGATCTTTGAAGAAGGATGATGTGTGTAGTTGACATGAGGACTGAGCAGCAACAGTCCTGAAGATGTATATCCTGCATGCAATCCCTGCCTTGAAGCAGAGCATAAGACTTCAGTGAGGTTCCCCATTCTCGGCCATTTGGATTCGTCCTCCTAGTGGTGCTTGAGGTGGTTCCAGCCGTTTAGAGCCCATTCTCTATTCTCACGTCCCAGGTCAGTCTCGGTGTATTTGCTTTCTTTCCGCTGAGATCCACTTGAAGGAAAATATTTCAGCAGGAATAGACAATGTTTGGAAATGACTCTTTTGAGTTTGTATGGGTTGCTTTTATTGAGTCAAACTTTCCCACGTGACATTATAGGCCAGTCACTAGCATGGGCCAGTCACTAGCAAGGGGTGTGCCAGTGAAACATGCAAACAAGTAGCATGTGTCCAAAACTTGCCTGAATAAAAGCAAATATTGCTATTTCATATGTTACGTGGATTTCCATTGGTCAATTGGGCAAAACTGAGCTCATTGTAAAAGTGATATCGACAACATTTCCGTCGATATCAGTTTTGATATCGACGACCTCTTTATTGCTTCCCCACTTCAAAAACAAAAACACCTAAATTTAAAAACAAACAAATATATATGAAAATGTAATGATCCCAGAATTTAGTTGAGCTAAAGACTTTTTGAAAGAAAAGATATTTTCAAATACTGAATAGTACAAGAAAGGAGTGAACAAAAAGAAATAATAATCAGGAGGGATTGGAACAGCCAAAACTGAGATAAATACTTAAATTGTAATTTCTTTACAGCAAATACAAAATGTCCAGAGAATTAGCAATATATCTAACATTGACTGACTGTGTGATGATATCTTCTGCTATTGGTCTGTTTCGACAGTGATATCAAAATCTCAACCTCCGGTCTCGATTTTGATATCACTGTCTCAACAGACCATAGCAGAAGATATCATCACACAGTCCGTCAATATTGGGTAGAATGTTCACTCTTTCTTTCACAACCCGTTATTTCTGGAATTCGTCTGTCAAGTATTCATCTCACAGGTCAGTCTGAGTGTACCTGCTTTCTTTCCGGTGAGATCCACATAAAAATTGTTTCAGTAGGAACAACGTATTCCTCTCTCAGGACAATATGCTAGACATCAAAAGAAGAATCACAGTAGTGAATCGAAACACGTGAATGTGGATGTTCCTTCAACCATTGCAAACCAAGCAGACCTCACACGTGAATGTGATCAGTAGGCAAACCTGTTACTTCAGGATCTTCTTCTGTGCACACCCTGCTATAGGATGCTGAAGATGTGTGTGAGCTTTCAGATGTGACATATTATACTTACCACTATCGCTGCAATATTCTGGCTTTGGATTGGTGTTGCTTTGGGGAACCTGCAATTTTTACTTTTCACCATGAAAACAGGTGTTCTTAGAATGCTCACTTTTTGCATTACATGTGAAAAAAGAAACCTGCTGTTGCAGGGAGGTAAAGTTGAAATTGTGAAATATGCAATTGTGAATCAAATCTTTACAACCAGGAAAAAGTGCATAAGCTTTTTTAATTAGCAAACAAAATGAAACAATAGATGTTTTCCAGAAATAATTCTGTCTGTATTTCCAAACGTTGTGGTAGAGTTGCACCCCTCTTTAGTGAGTCGAGCAAAAACACGTGGTTTACCTGTTAAAACCAGCAATCACAGCAAATAACTGACTGGGATGTATATGTTGTGCAATGTCTGCTCGATATGACCTCATTTCTTTTTTAAATACAATTTATTGCAGCAACGATCGCTTGCCCCGAGTGATCGCCGACAACACAACATTGTTTTTTTAATTGTTGTACCTTTGGACTGTGACAGGCATGCAGACTTAGAAAACTAGTTAAGGAACAATAGAAGTTATGTCACTTTTTCTAAGCAATACAAAAGTTTTGTTTGATCATTTATATTTTTTTTATACAATTTAAGACAAACAAGAAGATGCATTTAATGTGATAGGATAAAGGTGTTTTGCAGCCACACATTGTTTATAATACTGTTAAGAGAGAGGTGCCTTACTGCTACAACAATGTAATAATTGTATCCATTGAACATTGGATTTCCCTTCTTTGAGTCCGACAAAAACTCATTTTTAGGTGGCTAGCCGAGACTACAAAAGAGTGCATGTTTGTGTGCGTTCAGTCGTAACAAATAAAAGGAATTTTAACTAACATCAATCAATACATAAATGTTATTTGCATTTTTGACCAAAATATGACATTTTACACAGATCTCGACAGTCATTGTTCACCTCGACCACTGTCTCACGGGAGCACCGACTGTCTCGATCTGTGTAAAATGTCATATTTTGGCCCAAAATACAAATAACGTATACTGTACAGGGTAATGACTAACGTGTGTCGATGGGTGCATAACAGAGATATGTTGAGTGGCTTGAAGCTGTTATTATTGTTCTGTGTTGTGCTGAAATTATCCTGATCAGGTGAAGTCTACTTTGTCCTAAATGTTGACACTGTGTAGTCAAACGTGACTGACTGTAGTAATTCCATTGCTGTAAATATTATCCTTTCTGTCAGAAATTGTGGCAAGGGGATAAAAATTGTTTGGATGCCATGCAGTGTATTTGTTTCTCTGTCTAATAGTCATTGCTGCACCAAGATGTGCTTATACGCATATATATCACATGTGTGCGTTACCACATTTGGATCACATCTTTTTTGTTGTTTGTATTGACTTCATTTATTGTTTGTTTATGTTTGGAAGTGAGCGGACTGCATAAAGTCCTGATTTCGACTGCAATGAAAGTGGGTTGAGCAAATCTGTGTTAATTGTGTGCAGTCAGGATATGCTTGTCTGTACTTGCCTAGAATGAATCTGATCATGATTGGCTTTGAACATTTGTTTTCTTGTGGTGAGAAAAATGTGTGTGTATGTGTTGGCGGCATGGTGGGAGAAGGAGGGAGTTCAGAGAAAGAGAAAGAGATAGAGAGAGAGAGAGAGAGAGAGAGATAGAGAGAGAAAAGAAAAATAGAGAGAGGGCATGAAACAGTGTGTTTGTGTGTGTATATAGTGCAACTGCAATATTTATCAATGATCTCGTTGTCATTCGGTATTTTGGCAATGTGCAGATGTGGTTATATATCAAAATGGTGAGGTTGGGTTTATTATGTACATAAATGAAGTTTTAATACACAGGGAATAAAATCTTCAGATGGAACAATCATGTTGTTTTGACAAAATTTTCCTGCAAATTACATGGGTATGAGTAAGACTAAGAATAGTGGTCAGACAGTATTTCACTTTAATGTGTGTGTGTGTGTGTGTGTATCCATTTTGAACAAAACCACCTCATCAATCATAAGTGTTATCGTGACCTTGGATGAAGCATGTCAAAAAATTTAGTTTATTTCATACTATGTTTTCCTGCGTTTCCCCCTTACGATTCATTTTGTTTGTAATGTTCACAATTACAAATTAATTCTGATGTACAGTGGCTGATCAACGAAACTTGCAATCACTTAATTGCTCAAACCATTGCACCACTGCCTTTCATTGGTCGTGAAGAATCATTTTAAAGAACCTGCCAGAAGTGTGTACCTTAGCTCTGCTTCTGTTTGTCTTTTTCTCCCCTCAAAAATTGGTGTGGGACTAACATTACTGTATGCCCTCAAATGTGTGTACATGTATAACATTCAAGTTTCAGATAGATTGACACCTGATATTGAAGATCACCAAAGTGTGCTATTTCCTTGTCAAGTTATGGAAGACAGTGTGTGTGTGTAAAAATAATTCTTCAATACAAAAATTGGTACAGGCACGGAAGGGTAAGAGTGATCAATGCATGGCAAATGGTGGTCGATTTTACAAGCATTCTTGCATGCTAGCCAAGTACTTGAGATATCATTGGATGATATGATAATCATCACTAAGTAAGATGGTTTTATCTTTGAAATAGTATGCCCCTTTTTGTTTTGGCTGGGACGATTATAGTTTCTTTTTCACTTTTCCTGGGTTTTTTGCAAAAAATGACACATGTACTTGTAAAGAAAAAATATATAGTTTAAAAGTTGGGATTGACATTGTAAAGACCCTAGATGTATGATCTTTGATATAGTTTTCTCTTTTGCTGCCTCAATGTACATGTCATGAAGATCTGTTGTGAATGAGTTTGTGAGACACTTGTGATATTGTCATTTTAATATTCAGTGCTGCTCTGAAGTCTTGAGAAATAAATAACATGTCTCATCCTTTTTCAAATTTATTGATCTCTGCGTTTGTTTGAGTGAAGTTGTGGGTTTGAACAAATGATGCGTTTGCTAGCACTGCGTGTCTACATTTTAACAGACACACACCCTCTGCGACTCTCACTTTCTGTAAGTTTGTCTCTTTCTCTCTTTCTATCTCTCTCTCATACATGTGTTTACCATATTTTCGAGACTACAAGGCGCTTTGTTGTAAAAGGCGCAACGCCCATTTTAAGGTACTTTTTTTCGTTCTGTTGTTGTTGTTGTTGTTGTTGTTGAACAGTCACTGTTTTCGTGTGTGTTTGTTTATTTGTTTGTTTGCTTGTTTGTAATGGGTTATAAAAAAGCAACTGCGTAAACACAAATCAAGAGGTTCAAAAATGTAATTAATGCACAATATATCGAACAAGAAAACACAAAAAACGGTGGAGACTCTGAATCAACTTTTTTTCCTGAGAACGCTTTTTAAAGTCAAACTTTATTCACTTAGCTTAGCAACCCACCCCCAAAAACAAACAGACCGCAAACCAAGAAACAATTTGTCTAAAACTTTATCAAATAGTGATTACAATGAGCAAGTATCTGTATGATAATTTCACTGGAATGTATAAAAGTGTTGCTGAGTCTTGATCCCATCAAACAGCAGCGTCTGTTTTAGAGCATAGCACGCACTGTTACATTTCTGTGTATGATTACTTGCCGCAATGCTGTACAAATATGTGAACGGAAATCTTCTCTTAACATCCAGGAAAATCACTCCCGTTTTGTCCAACTGGCGACTGACTTGTACACGACCATAGTAAGGTCCATCTGTCCATCTACACTAATAAAAGCAATCAAACGCCTTTACTAGTACTGTACAAGTACACATGGTACTTAACATTGTCAAGTTACCAACCTCAAGGTTCTTTCTCGTTAGTAACGTTACATCATCACTGACAAGAAGAATCAACTGACTGACTGACTAACTTATTTGGCTTATTATTTTCTCTGATTTTTTTTACAATATCAACAGCTGAATTAAGTACAAATGTACACCCTGTATTGAACATAAACTGATACAGTCGAACCTGCTCTTGCGACCACCTGCCCACAACGACCACTCTGATGGATCGCAGACGAGTGTTTCTTCAATATAATTCTCTTTTCCATAGCGAACACCTGTCCATAACAACCAATTTTAGTCGGTCGCGATATCGCGAGGGTTGTCTTTATTGACAAGTTTGACCGTATTACAATTGTTTAATCAGCTGTATCTTCTTCTTCTGCGTTCGTGGGCTGAAACTCCCATGTACACTCGTGTTTTTTGCACGAATGGAATTCTACGTGTATGAACGTTTTTACCCCGCCATTTAGGCAGCCATACGCCGTTTTTGGAGGAAGCATGCTGGGTATTTTCGTGTTTCTATAACCCACCGAACTCTGACATGGATTACAGGATCTTTTTCGTGCGCACTTGGTCTTGTGCTTGCGTGTACACACGGGGGTGTTCGGACACCGAGGAGAGTCTGCACACAAAGTTGACTCTGAGAAATAAATATCTCGCCGAACGTGGGGACGAACTCACGCTGACAGCGGCCAACTGGATACAAATCCAGCGCGCTACCGACTGAGCTACATCCCCGCCAATCAGCTGTATCAAAAACTCAATTTTACCCTGTATTGAGCATAAATGTGCAAATGAGATGGCACACAATGTGGAGTATCAATCAATCAAAAATCACCGTCAATGAGAATTTAAGTCAAACAACATTGTGAGTCTTTAAGGCTTATCTTCACCATTCAGTAATAATAATTGTGGAAACGCAAACCTGCTGTTAACTTTCATTTCATTTTTTCTTCTCTCTGAATACTTTTGTGTGATTTGTTCATTACACCAGCACCAATGTTCTGTCTAAAGAGCAAGAACATAACCCAAAAAACAAAAACTCATCAGGCAGCCACATTCTGTCTTCAGTGAGCCAAATGAAAGCCTAACGGCCAGGTCCGTACAGCCAGTTTTTCATGATGTTCTTCTCTTGCTGGCGAGCGGCGATAACATCGGCCGGGTCGCCTGGGTTCTTGCCTCGCAGGTCAAGGTGGTGGGCACCGCTGGGGATCTGAATGGCCACCAGGGAGGGAGACAGCGATTCCAGAACACCGCCCCCTGACCAGGGGTCAAGCAGGCCGTTGCTGAAATGGAAGGAAAGAGTGGTTGATAGACTAATCTCCATTTTTCGTGCTTCTGTGCTGTTGTTGTTGTTGAATTTTTGTTGTCATAATTCTTATTGCTGTTGTTTTGATTGGTTTGAATTATGAACTTATAATATTGTCTGCCACTTTATTCTTTTGTCTCTAAGAGCACACTCATAAGTTTATCTTGTTGTGCTCCTTTATTATATCATACACTCCATGGCTTTGTAAACTTGTATCTGAATAAAATACCGTTTAAACCAAGGAAACAGTGGTACAGTAGAACCGGCCATGTGATGCCCCTTTGATGAGAGGACACCTACAAAAGGACACGTTCTGTAGTCCCTTTGTCCATTGTCTTGACCAAAGTGTGCCTGTCATGACTGGACACTTCTTATTCTTCTGTGTCCATGGGCTGTAACTCCCACATATACTTGTGGTTTTGCACAAGTGGGTTTTTGAGTGTATGACCGTTTCCCCCCCCCCCCCCCCCCCCCCCCCCCCCCCCTGCCATTTGGGTATCCACAATCTCATTTTGGTAAATGCATGCTGGGTATTTTTATGTTTCTATAAATCACCAAACTCTTGGATTACAGGATCTTTTTTACGTGCATACTTGGTCTTGTGCTTGCGTATACACATGAAGTGGGATAAGGCGCTAGCAGGTCTGTTCATAAATATACCTGGGAGCTAGACCGGAAATGTTTTCTCCCATAATCCACCAGACGCGGCCTTGATTCAAACCCCGAACCTTCCACATAGCAGTCAATGTCTTATCCACTAAGCTATTGCTCCTGCCGTTGACATACACAAGTTGGACTTGGAACAACATTTACAGAAACTATTAAGTCTCTTGCAAGACCTATTTGTACAGTAAGAAAAATGCTAACATTTACACATTGAAAATTTTAATTTAAATACGTTTTCCTTTCTCACCTGAAAATAATATTGGAGGCCGCCTTGATGTCTTTGCCCCAGTAGTTGAGAGAGATCCAGTTCTCCCTGGGCATGACTCCGTGCTCGTACTTGCAGGTCGCTGCGTAAGAGCTGAAGTCCCAGTCAATGTTGTAGAACATGTTGGTGTTGTTGGAACACATGGGCATCACCATTTCTGTACACGCCTGGAAGAAAAAACACAGACATTTATTGATCACCTACCGGCGGGGATGTAGCTCAGTCGGTAGCGCGCTGGATTTGTATCCAGTTGGACGCTGTCAGCGTGAGTTCGTCCCCACGTTCGGAGAGAGATTTATTTCTCAGAGTCAACTTTGTGTGCCGACTCTCCTCGGTGTCCGAACACCCCCGTGTGTACACGCAAGCACAAGACCAAGTGCGCACGAAAAAATCCTGTAATCCATGTCAGAGTTCGGTGGGTTATAGAAACACAAAAATACCCAGCATGCTTCCTCCGAAAACGGCGTATGGCTGCCTAAATGACGAGGTAAAAAAAACGGTCATACACGTAAAATTCCACTCGTGCAAAAAACACGAGTGTACGTGGGAGTTTCAGCCCACGAACGCAGAAGAAGAAGAAGAAGAAGATGACCTACAATGTGCAGTGCAAGTCCCCTTTTGAGACCCCCCCGATTGAAGACTCTCTCATATTAACCTCTGTAAATTGACCCACATTTTAAGACTCCTTCCTTTTCAAGACCTGATTTTCTTGCCTTTTTATGTCTTAAAAGAAGGGGTTCACTGCAGTAGGGTACCCAGTTATAACAAGGTGTATGGGGTGACAGGGAGAGGCAGCAGTTGTTTTTAGTTCAACGGGAACGCTGGTCTTCACTTCTGTCTGAGAGAAAGGTCATAGGGATAACAGTAGCCACACCCCGTTACACCGCTTCTGCTGCCCGGTTAAACAGAGTCAGAGGCTCATGCATTCCTTTAGACCTAAACAATAAAGGAAAAATACTTCTAGAAAAGGAAGTCAAATGGAGGTAGTCAATTAAATGGAGGTAATTTTACAGAGGTTATGAACATGAAAACTGAGAAAACAAGGAGGGGGGGAGCCTAAAACTGAGGTACCCGGGTTGAGGTGCACGAAAGGAAACTGGGTTCTACCCAGCTAGATGGGAACAAGCCGTGGCGTCTGACTGGTTGAAAGTTCAGCCAATCTGATCCCCAACTGCATACCACCCATTTGGGTGGCACCCAGTTTTGCTTCGTGCGCCTCAGTCTAGGTACCATTGTCTGTCTACAACATTTCTCTATTTCTGTTCTCTGCCTATATTATGTCTTTCTATCAGTCCCATTCTCTCTCTGACAGTCTCAGTCTACGTGTCTGTCTCTACTCTTCTGTCTGGTTGTCTGTCTCGATCTCCTTCCATACATACATAATTTCTCACCTGATAGCCCCAGCCCTGGTCGCCCAGGTTTCCTGTGGCCTCCTCAGACATGTTGATGCATGAGGCTTGCCCAGTATAGTTGAAGTACATCTTCACTCCCTCTGCCACCGCCGCGATCAGTGCTTTGTCTTTCAGAGGTTCAGACAGGTGCTTGCAAAATTCCTGCAGAAATACCCGAGAACTTAATATTAAGGTCCTTTGCATTGTGATGGAACTCGAATGATAAAAAACAAATTACAAAGGAATGCATAAAGGCGTGTGTGTATAAAGGCGCAACACTTTCAGTCAGTCATATTTGGCACTTAAATGTTGATTTAATTTTCACAGGTAAAATAACATCAGTACAGACATAATTCAGATCACACAGTCAGACATACTGGGTCATCTGGAGAGTTTTAAGAGAAACTTTACAGTTTACAGTACTGGTCATTGTTTTATGAGAATTATGAATTGCATGCACACAAATCCAGAAACAAGGTCCACAAGGCTTTACATAATACTTTCACTGTGAACAGTTTTAAAGAACCCACCCCACCCTCCTTTTAACAAAACTACAACATACAAATGGACCCCAGCATCTTACAACCAGTAGACTCTAGAATGAAACCGGACAGAAGCATTTGACGAACCAAGATTACCTTGCACAACAAACCTGTATCGGCTATCCCATACAACTGATCAAGGAATAATGCATACTTCTTAAATTTGTTACACGTTAACATTACCGGAACAGCTAGTTTGTGAAAAAGTCCAGTCCCAAACCTCCAGCACAAAAAAGCAATTAAACATACCTTCGCTGGCCACATGGACACTGACCACAATGGCCCCAACCAGAGTGAGAGCGTTGCAGCCTAAATGCCTACTTTTTTCATTTCATTTTTTCCACTTTCATTACTTTATTGTCCCATTGCTGGGAAATGCAGGTCACTTCCTCCCAGTGAAAAGCTAGCAGCAACAGAGTCGCGCTACCCAGGTGTGTGTGTTGAGGTGTAATCACCCATCTACACTGTTATGTGCAACAGTGGTTACATGGGGGTGGAACGTATCTGAGTCTGCACATAAAGTTGACCCGTGTCAGTTCCGGCCCGGATTCGAACCTGTGACACGCGGATCACAAGTCCATGTGCTCTACCAACTGAGCTACCAGGCCCCCTCTGCAGTAAGTGTAGAAAACAAAACAAAACCTACCCTTCACAGTATCCATCAGCTGAATTCTTTGTTAACAAGGCCCAGAGGTAAATTTCCAAGAACATACAAGGAGACCGCAGCAGCCAGATCCCATCTCAAACAGAACTCTACAATTGACATGTCAGTCTAGCCGGTGACGTAGAAGAAACGTGAAGCTACTATGAATAGCTCGCGCTCTTCGCCGGCAGACAACTCTGCAGAGCCTGCTGTTAAGGGAGACTACAGCGTCACCTTGTCACACTAGGAATATTTTGGGAGCAAAAAGAAAACAGACTTTGTTGATGTTGTTTTTCTTTTTTTTTAATAATTCATGCATAATTCATAACACACCGCTTTAAGAAGAATTTAATGCACAAACCTTTGCAGGCCACGCAGGCAGTGGCTCCAGGAAAGAAGCTGGATATGGATAGTCCACCATTGCGATATTACCCAAAACTTCCACCAACCAATCCAGCAGGTCCGACAAGGCATATTTATCCTCTATAGGCTTGCATAACTTGAATGTCTCTCCAAGAAACTGCAGATCCCCAGCTGAATACGAAAGAAGCAAGGTGACAAGAGGGAATCAGGAAAATACTCACAGTGGAACCTCCTGTTAAGACCTCCAGAAATGGGAGAAAATCTGGTGTAAGAAGAGGGGGAGTCTGGGGTATATTGACAGACGTTATCAGCAGAAAATCTGGTGTAAGAAGAGGGGGAGTCTGGGGTATATTGACAGACGTTATCAGCAGAAAATCTGGTGTAAGAAGAGGGGGAGTCTGGGGTATATTGACAGACGTTATCAGCAGAAAATCTGATAAAGCAGGGTCTTATAGGTCCAAATGTCCTGGCTATTTCTGCAAAGTAGGAAGACCGGCAGAAATAGCCAGGACATTTGGACCTATAAGACCCTGCTTTCTCAGATTTTCTGCTCATAGCAGGTAGAGCCGTATTAAACAAATCTTTTAACCAAAAACCATTAATAGATTTGTAATGTCCAATCTACTTGTTGTGATAGTCCACTCACATTGGACTTTAACTGTTTCATCAGAAATTAACAGCAAGGAGATTTCACACTACAATAAACTGAACAAAGCATACTTATCCTCTCTGGCACTGCACAAGCCATAGTGCCTTTCCCTAAGTAAAGATGCCAGATCACCAGCTGTGCAAGGTGAAAAGAGGGGAAGCAAAGCCAATGCATGTACTTACCCTCTACAGGTCCACACAAGGCAAAGAGTGCTGGTGTCAAACTCACGACTAGTGTCAGTAAAAAAAAAGCAGACATACCTGCAAACACAGCTTCAACTTGGACACTAATGCAGGTGGTTGTGGTCCAAAACAGAAAGTGTTTTGAGGCTGAGAAAAGAAGGTAGGGGAGGTGGAGGGGTTCCTACCTTAACCGGCCACGCAGGTAACGGCTCGAGAAAGGATGCAGGGTAGGGATAGTCTACCATGGCCATGTTACCATAGACTCCGGCCAGCCAATCCAACAGGTTCGACAAGTCATCCTTACTCTCTATTGGCTTACAAAAGTCGAACGTCTTGGTCAGAAAATCCAATTCTACGGCTGAAATTAGAAACAATTAAACATCTGTAGACCAAACTTCTGTAATTCCGGGACTATAAGGTACAATTTTCATACTGAATTTTGACTAATGCATCTTTGTTTTTTGTTTTCAAAAAGTGCTTAGGGATGTTCATTTAGTCTCGTTATGACCAGTTCACTGTTCCAGTCTTTCCTTTGTTCTGCTTGTGCCTAATACATCATCAGCAACACCTATCCCATAGATTGTTCTCATTTTTATGCATACAAGCACACAAAAACACACGCACACACAAGCGTGAGTTGTGCTTTGTATAATACGTTTGCTTCTGGATTTACTTTTTATTTGTGTCCTGAAGAAGCCTCCCTAGTCAAAAATGTTGACGTTTGTACTTGTGCTGTCTTGGCGAGTACAGTTTTTCAACATTATTTGTCTCACCAACAGTCATCTTGTTTTTTAGACTGTGTATATGAAGCACCTTGTAGCCCCCAAAGTACAGTACCAAATGCACCCAGCGTACCTTGACCGGCCATGCGGGCAGTGGCTCCAGAAAGGATGCTGGGTAAGGATAGTTCACGACAGCAAGGTTAACGTAAATGTTGTGGACCCAATCCGTCAGGTCCTTGAGGCCGTATTTATTGTTTATGGGATCACATAAGCTGAAAGCCTTGCTGATAAAATCCATACCACCAACTGAACGACAAACACGCAAACCAAGGTTAACATGAAAGAGAATAAGAAAAGAACTTTTGATATAAGTGTACATATCTAAAAGCAGCTAGTCATGCAGATTATGCTTAGTAAGCAAAGAATAAATGTTTAAAATTTAAAAGATGAACATTTCCACCTACACACAATTGAACTTAAACTTTGCCTGCTAACAATTCTTTTTCATTAAAAATGGTAAACCCATATCTGTTTTTTCAAACCCAATATCAATGAAAAAACAACTCAAAACAAAGTTATTTTGTTGATGAAACAATTTTCTTCATATTTTTAATTTTAGGATACTGTACATGCAATGGTTCAAATTAAAATTCTTATAATATCCTCCCCAATCACATTGCGTAACCTAAAGTCCACATAGAATAAGTCATTTTGATACCAAATACTGAAATAGAAAATCAAACAAGTCTTTATCTTGAAGCACTCAATTCTAATTTCTGACAAGTTTGTCAAATACTTAAACAAATTATTTAAAATAAATTTAGTTACACGTACAGTAATGTTTTTCCAAAATAAGATTTGCTTTAAGAGCGACTTAATGCTTAACTGAAGTGAAAAGATTGTATTCGTCATATTAATTCAGAGACAGAAAGGAAAAGAAAAGGAAAGCACAAAAAGAGCATAAATTGCAAAGAAATTGAAATAGTACCGATTACTGAAACAGAGGGCGGGGATGTAGCTCAGTCGGTAGCGCGCTGGATTTGTATCCAGTTGGCCGCTGTCCGCGTGAGTTCGTCCCCACGTTCGGCGAGAGATTTATTTCTCAGAGTCAACTTTGTGTGCAGACTCTCCTCGGTGTCCGAACACCCCCGTGTGTACACGCAAGCACAAGACCAAGTGCTCACGAAAAAGATCCTGTAATCCATGTCAGAGTTCGGTGGGTTATAGAAACACGAAAATACCCAGCATGCTTCCTCCGAAAGCGGCGTATGGCTGCCTAAATGGCGGGGTAAAAACGGTCATACACGTAAAAGCCGTGGGAGTTTCAGCCCATGAACGAACAAACAAAAACAAACAAACTGAAACAGAAATGCTTCCTGGAATTTTGTTTATAAAACACCACAACCAAGCCAAGCAACCCAAAACCCTTAAGGCAAAGCCCAAAACAACAACGAAACTTACAAAAACAACCAGGAAACCAAACAATAAAGCACCCCCAACCACCAAAAAAAAAGAAGAAAAAAAAGAAGAAATAAAGCAAAAGGTGGGTACTCCAACAACTCAAATTCTCAGAAAAAGTACAGTGGAAAAAAAGGACAATGGTGCAGGTGAAGAGACTGTGTAAAGCTGGAATGGAAGTGAGGGATAAGCCACAATACAAATTAAAAGGGCATGCAGCTGATCAAGTCTACAATATATATACTGGCCCTATAAGCACACCCCACAGCAGTTTGCTTCGTGCAGATAGCTGGCAATCTGGTCTTTTTCAGCAAGGAAATTCAGCTTGTGTAAACCCTACAAGGATAAGCTTGCATTAATTTCTACACATCCTAGATTGGCTGCCTTATTCTTCAGGCATTACAAACCAAATTACAACCACTAAAAACACACCACTAACAATAGTAACATGTGAATAGAATCTCAAACCTGGATCAACAGATTGAACCTTTTTAAGACCTTGTTTTCTCAGACTTTCTGTTCTTAACCTCTGTAAAATGACCCCCATTTTAAGACTCCTTCCTTTTTAAGACCTTGTTTTTTCAGACTTTCTGTTCATAACCTCTGTAAAATGACCCCCATTTTAAGACTCCCTCCTTTTTAAGACCTTGTTTTCTCAGACTTTCTGTTCATAACCTGTGTAAAATGACACCCATTTTAAGACTCCCTCCTTTTTAAGACCCGATTTTCTCAGACTTTCTGTTCATAACCTCTGTAAAATGACCCCCATTTTGGCGGGGATGTAGCTCAGTCGGTAGCACGCTGGATTTGTATCCAGTTGGCCGCTGTCCGTGTGAGTTCGTCCCCACATTCGGCGAGAGATTTATTTCTCAGTCAACTTTGTGTGCAGACTCTCCTCGGTGTCCGAACACCCCCGTGTGTTCACGCAAGCACAAGACCAAGTGCGCACGAAAAAGATCCTGTAATCCATGTCAGAGTTCGGTGGGTTATAGAAACACGAAAATACCCAGCATGCTTCCTCCGAAAACGGCGTATGGATGCCTAAATGCAAAAAACACGAGTGTACATGGGAGTTTCAGCCCACAAACGCAAAAGAAGAAGAAGAAGAAGACCCCCATTTTAAGACTCCCTCCTTTTTAAGACCCGATTTTCTCAGACTTTCTGTTCATAACCTCAGTAAAATTACCCCCATTTTAAGACTCCCTCCTTTTTAAGACCTGATTTTCTCAGATTTGTGGAAATCTTAAAAGGGAGGTTCCACTGTACTTGCACATCTGCTCTCAGGGTGAGAAGCAAGTTGGGTTGGATGTGGTTGTGGAACAGCAAGAGCAGGAGAACATTTGAACTCTGACCTGCACCCATGCCTATGGCTGCAAATGTATACCAGCCGAGGCGAAGGTTGTCTCCGCATGTTTTCGACACATCGTAGTAAGCGTTAGATGCAGTTACATAAAAAGAGCCGCAATCGGCCAACCCTGGGAACTGCCATACAGGAGCTGAGGCAGCCAGCGCTCTGATGATGTGAAAATAAAAAAAGATCTCTTGTGGTGAACGCACCAATTAACAAGCTTTCCGCTTCAAGTTAGCCTTCCATTATTACTTGAAATGTCAGCAAAACCTAAGACCTGGTTCTGCAGGCCTTGACGAGAGCTGGTCCCACGCTGAAAGGAAATTTATAATGAAGCTCCAAATCATTTTGCCACTTTCCAATTATTTTTTTCAAAAATATTTATAGTAGGATGAATTCTTAACCTCTGTTAATTACCCCTATTTTAAGACTCCCTCTTTTTTAGGACCTGATTATCTCAGATTGTTGGTCTTAAAAGAGGGTTCCACTGTATCTAGGTCCTCAGAATTTCAGCATACTAAGAACTTTGTTGCCAGCGACAACAACACATTCATTAAAAAAAAAAACCCGACTTTGGTCTCAGAGTTATATACATGTACTTTCAAAATTGTTGGTTTTATTGTAATTAACAGCATTTGCATTTTCACAGTAAGTGGCACAATGAATTGAAAATATACATCTTAGCATACATAAAAACTTCATCTTCTTTGAAATGCAAGCAACTCACGCCAAAGAGATGTCATAGCGCCCCAGGAGTATGCAATATTGTCCACACACTGCTGGGACCCAGTCTGGAATGTTCTCTGCACAACTTCATAAAAGCTTCCACACGGAGCCAGTCCTTCAAACTGCCATATTGGGGCTGAGGCTGCTAAAGAACTGGAATGGGCATTGAAAGACGAATACGTGTATCATAATCGTAATCATCATCGTCGTCATCATCAACCATCACCATCACCACCACCACCACCACCATCAGCAGCAAGGATACTTTATTTCAAAGGTACAGAACTAACACTAATCTTCTTACACGAGGTTGACATTGGTGTTGGTTAAAATATGTTATCTCCCTTTAGCCTCTTCGTCCACGTACTGAAATAGCTATGTAAACCTAACTCTTTTTTACAATGTTTTTTTGAGGATGAAAGTCGCTTGTTCATTTCAATGCTTGTTATTCTCTCAGGTACCAGGAGACTGGTTTCGCATAACTCTCACTTACTCTATTGCACAGGTTGTAAACATTTAGAGTGCTGACTTAATTCCCTTTGTTTTTTAAACCTATACTCAGAAGATACAGAACTGATGACATGCCTTCTGACAAGAGGTTGACGGTGTGGGTTAAAACACAAACAGATATACAGATGGATGTACAGACAGGCTGACCAACAGCCAGACTCTCCTCCCCGTCACTCTTACAGAGAATAGCTTAAACGTTTTTACAGAGCAAAGGAATCTTGCTCAGCTAATTTAGAACAATTTTCAGTACAGTGGAACCCCCATTTTAAGACACCCCAATGTAATACTCCCTCCCTTTTAAGACCCTTTTTTCAGATTTTCTGTTCACTACCTCTGTAAATTTACCCCCATTTTAAGAATCCCTCCTATTTAACTTTAAGTCCTGATTTTCTCAGAATGTTTGAGGTCTTAAAAGGGGGGTTCCACTGTATTTCACAAGAGAAATAGAGAATACTACACGGCTTGCTGTGTCATACCAGATTTATACAAGTTGGTTATTTAAACATTGAACTGCGAGCGAAAGCAAGCTGTTCACTATTTGAAAAGCAACGAGTGTAAATCTGGTACGAAACAGCAAGCCATGTAGTACAGCTGATGGGGTCTATGTCGACCAAAAGAGTGGGATTCCCTGTAGGTAGAGTTCCTGTAGGTGGAGTTCCTGTATACAGGGAATACCACAGGTCGTAGTTCCTGTACAGTTTCGCTAATATCGCTGAAAGTCACGTGATGCTTAGCAACATCGGTAGAATTTGATGTTTATCGATCTTTTTCGATATTTCTTAGAAATTCGAGTATGGTTTGCAAGTTTTATTGAAGAACTCCACCCTGTGGGATTCCCTGTATACAGGGATTCCACCTACAGGGAATCCCACTCTTTTGGTCGACATAGACCCCATCAGCTGTACTACATATTCTGTTTATCCTACATACTGTACTTACGTGTATTTTACTGAAAATGTCCTGCTAAATTGAAGACGCTTGTTTTAGAACCTCGATCTCTTCTAAAGCCTCGTGCAATCTATTACGTCAAAGTAAAGAAACGTCACTCTGAAAGTGTTAGTTCTAAAAATTCATCGAGGGTAATTAGCGAGCGCAATTTTTTTCTTCTATAATGACGTTTGTCTCAGTGACTTTGGCATCATAAGCAGTGGAAAAACAGGTCCCTGCCAGACTTGCCTGACATGACCTCATTTACATGATATACTCACGTGTGATTTGAACGATTATTATCTCACGAGTGTCTCTCTCACGTATAAAAAGAGTTTACAAAAATCACAGTCATCTTACCCGAGAACCAAATTGGGATACTTGAGTCTCATCCAGGCAGACAGCATACCCCCGTAGGAGCCACCCATGGTGATCACTTGGCTCTTTGCCGCCCCTGGCACAGTCTGCTTGATGAACTTGATCAGCTCTGCAAAGTCTGCCATCGCCTGCTCCGCTGTCAGATAGTTCAGCATTGTGTTGTTCTGAAATACACACACAATTAAGTAGAAGTCCAATGCCAAGGCACTGCATACCCCCAGCGAAGGACAAATTCTCTCTCTCTCTCTCTCTCTCTCTCTCTCTCTCTCTCTCTCTCTCTCTCTCTCTCTCTCTCTCTCTCTCTCTCTCTCTCTCTCTCTCTCTCTCTCTCTCTCTCTCTCTCTCTCTCTCTCTCTCTCTCTCTCTCTTTATGAATTACAAAAATATGTTCTTTATTACATGTATTATGTGGAATCTATGTTGCGATTTTCCATCATCATCATCAACATCATCAACATCATCATCATTATCATCATCAATTATCATCATCATCATTTACACCATATAATCATTGTAAGCATTAGTGTAAATGTTGGTATTGTGTGAATTTTACCGTCGATCACTTTGCATGTGTAACCTCAATTAACATGTTGCATGTTTCGCTTTTGATTTGTATGTTGCTTACTTTGTTGTTTGTGTTTATTTGCTTGTTTGCTTACTTGTTGATTGTTTGCTGGGTCGTTCATTTAATTTGTTTATTTGTCATGTTGCTTTACTTGTTTATCATCTATTAGACATTTGTATTAGAAGTGAGGACCGGTTGTAAGAAAAGGCGTCGCCTTAAACCTCTATCCTTGAAAAATAAAGTTCCATCATCATCTCTCTGTCTCTCTCTCTGTCTCTCTCTCTGTCTCTCTCTCGTCGATTTTGCAAAAGCATTCGACGTCATTAATCATGAGTTACTTTTAAGAAAATTAGCTGAGTATAGATTGTCACCCCAAACCCTATGCCTCCTCTCATCTTTCTTAGCCGAACGAGAGCAATCCGTCTGCGTGAATTCCACTTTGTCAAGTAAAAGACCGGTGTTATATGGAGTCCCCCAGGGTTCTGTCCTTGGGCCACTTCTTTTCTCTCTGTATATTAATGATCTTCCTTTTAGTGTAAATGATGATTGTGAACTATTTGCTGATGATACGACCATACACAGTTCTGATAAAAAATTAGACAAAGTTTATTTATCATTGCAGAACAGTGTAGATGATCTCATTAATTGGACGGAATATAACCACATGAGTCTTCACCCCCAAAAGACCAAATACATGTTAATTACAACTGAACAAGGCAAAAAAGACAAAACATCAAGAATAATCCTCATTCCTTATTAATTGGCAACCATGCAATAGCGGAAATAGGAGATCACAAAGTTTTGGGAGTAAATATCGATAATAATTTATCTTGGACCCATCATGTTAGATCGTTGTGTAAAACCATGTCGAGGAAAATATATATGTTGAACAGAATAAAGCACTTTCTTGATCCACACTCAAGGTTATTATTTTATAATGCATACATACAAACCATCACGGATTATTGTTCGACCATCTGGGACTCAGCCAGTGCAAACATTTTAAAACCACTGTATAGTCTACACAGACAAGCACTAAAATCAGTTATATTAAAACAATCCAGTCTTGTTTTGGACGATTATAAAAAACTTAAGATTTTGCCCTTAAAAGAAAGATTTAAATCAAATAAAGGTGTGCTCCTTCACAAAATCCTTTCCGGCCATGCACCGAGTGCTTTCATTACAAAATTTAAAGCCAAACCAAGCCAAAAATTAAACGTCCCCATCCCGCGGATAGATCTCTTTAAATCAAGTTTAGCTTATTCTGGCAGCGTTTTGTGGAATTCTCTCCCGGAATCAGTTCGAGTCCCAACAAGTCTCAATACTTTCAAAAAACACCTCTCATTACATTTAATGTCAAATTACGAAAAGTCACAGTGATGGAAGACTTCGTTCTGATTATTTTCATATTGATCATATCTGTCCATAAAGCATCAGTGTTTCATAACGCAAGAATGTATGTATAGCCTACAACGTGTATATAGTCATGTGAATAGTTTTTCTGCCTTTTTTTTATTTTAATTTTTTAAATTTTTTTTACTGTCATGCTTATCTTTTGTAATTGTTTTACGTTTGTATATATATATATATATATATATGTATTTAAGATTAGAATAGTCCCTCTCTGGGCGAGGGCTGGTTGAAAAGAAGCTCGTTTATATTGCTTATGCCACAACCCTCGTAAAATAAAATTTGATTTGATTTGATTTGATCTCTCTCTCTCTCTCTCTCTCTCTCTCTCTCTCTCTCTCTCTCTCTCTCTCTCTCTCTCTCTCTCTCTCTCACACACATTCACACACCCCAAGTCACACACACACACACACACACACACACACACACACACACACACACACACACACACACACACACACACACACACACACACACACACACACACACACACACACACACACACACACACACAGTAACACTAACACATGTGCACAAAATGAACACACACACACACACACCACGCGAGAGAAAGACTACGTCATGCCTAGGACGTCATGATGCATTAATTGACGTCAAAGACTTTCGACCGTGACGTAATCTTCTTACGCGAGCTTTATCCATAGACTTGGAAACTACGGAATTTCTACCCGGCCAAAGCGGCCTTAGGTGGCGTTTGCTCAAAAAATGGGGGCGCCTATTGCACCCACCGTATTTTAGTTAGTATGTTCCCAATTTTTGTGAACTTCCATCTCCAACCGTAGCCCCTGATCGGGCACAACGAATCCTTCTTTATCATGTATTATCGGTATGAAAATTTCTCAAGTCGGTTACAGTGGAATACCTCCAGCTTCGCTGGGATAAAATGGTGACAAAGATGTAGGTTTACATAGGCAGAGTATAAAAATGGAATTTGATGAGGTCAATTTTTGTAATCTCCTGTGAATCATTACCTCACTGGCATCTTGAAAGCGAGTTACATCCAAGCTTCCAAGATAAGTTCATTATTCGTATCATAATAGTTTGTCTGTCTACTTAAATGACCACTGGGTCGACGTAAGTACTTGTAAATGTAACGTATTGTTTTGTCAATAATCAACGTTCCTATAACCTACAATTGATTCGAGATTTGATGAGGGTGGATTGATAGAGATGGTTTGAAACAGAAGGTTACTGTTGTATGGAAGGAGAGACAGACAGACAGACAGAAGAGTAGAGACAGACACGCAGAGAGAGAGAGAGAGAATCAGACATGCACAGACCGATAGAAAGACATAGAGGCAGAAAACAGAAAATTAGACAAACTATAACAGTAAAATGCTGACATATGAAGAAAGAGCAGGGCAAAGAAACAGCCCAAGAGAAACAGTCATGCATGGAATAGGACAAACAAAACAACACATGCAAGACCACAAGAGATAAACTATCCATACGGCATAAGAATCTTTTCCGTAGGGCAGGGATTCCCCGTAGTAACGGTGCTCAGCGAACACCAAGAGTGCCTTGAACTCAGGGGCTGTGTCCCACATGAAACCCTGAAAAACAAATGTAAAGCGGCAATCAGAATGAATCAATGTATTTGTCTTGTGTACACTAACACAGCTGCACATAAATTCCGATTTCAGGAAAAAGCATTCAAAACAAAATTGTGAAAAATGAATTAATGTAAACTTGCACTACTTGTATACATCAAACACAACTGCACATAATAATATATATCTGAATTCAGAAGAAGGCCAGCTTTATGTTTCAGAACCATGTGATCACATGCACTTATTCTGTCTAAAGCTCATCGTCTCATGAGAACCAATTTTAACCACATAAATAAAAGCAATGGAAAACAAGTCGCGTAAGGCAAAATTACTACATTTAGTCAAGCTGTGGAACTCACAGAATGAAACTGAACGCACTGCATTTTTTTACAATGACCGTAGTCCGCGGCTCCTGCAAAACGCAGTGAAACTGACGAGCCTGTTTAGCGCGGTAGTGGTTTCGCTGTGCTGCATAGCACGCTTTTCTGTACCTCTCTTCGTTTTAACTTTCTGAGCATATTTTTAACCCAAACATATCATATCTATATGTTTTTGGAATCAGGAACCGACAAGGAATAAGATGAAATTGTTTTTAAATCGATTTCGGAAATTTAATTTTGATCATAATTTTTATATTTTTAATTTTCAGAGCTTGTTTTTAATTCGAATATAACATATTTATATGTTTTTGGAATCAGAAAATGATGAAGAATAAGAGGAATGTAATTTTGGATCATTTTATAAAAAAAAAATTTATTTACAATTTTCAGATTTTTAATGACCAAATTCATTTATTAATTTTTAAGCCACCAAGCTGAAATGCAATACCAAAGTCCGGGCTTCGTCGAAGATTGCTTTACAAAAATTTATATCAATTTGATTGAAAAATGAGGGTGTGACAGTGCCGCCTCAACTTTTACAAAAAGCCGGATATGACGTCATCAAAGACATTTATCCAAAAAATGAAAAAAATGTCTGGGGATATCATACCCAGGAACTCTCATGTCAAATTTCATAAAGATCGGTCCAGTAGTTTACTCTGAATCGCTCTACACACACACACACACAGACACACACACACACACACACATACACCACGACCCTCGTCTCGATTCCCCCTCTACAGTGGAGTCCGGGTACAACGAATCTCAAGGAAGATACATTTTAGTTCGTTATATCAGTAATTCGCTGTAGACTTTTCAACCCTAAATGGCCTCAAGACAAGTTTTCCCACTCACCTTCAAATGATTGTCCCATCGATCTTTCCTTGGAGAGTACAATCTCTGCATGTTTTCAACAGCTTCATAATATAATCCATAGAGAGGCATAGTTCAAATGTTCACTTTACTGTAATTTTAGAAGTAAAATTTAAAAAGTCGTGTAAAAGCATGTACGGTATTTTCCGGGTCATAAGACGCGACTTTTTTCCTCGAGTGTATCAAAATAGGAAAAAAATCAAAGAGACCACCTGAGTACCAGTCAAACAACTTGTGATAATGCATGTTTCAGAGCTCTACTAGTACTAGGTACTACCCTGGCCATGTTTCTTCTCAAGACATCAAAGAGACCGCCCCATAGGTTAAACTCGGTCACTGACCCCGGTGCAGTGTTTGTTATAAGAGGGGTTCGTTATGCAAATGAGTTCAAAAGGTTGGTTGTAGCCGGAAAGTAACAAGTAAGAAATAGAAGACTGTCTGCCGGGAAATCAATGGCAGTTCGTTAAAAGCGGGATTTCGTTATACCCAGGTTAGTTATAGCTGGACTCCACTGTATGTTAAAACATTTAGTCAAAACTTGACTAAATGTAAAAAGACCTCACAACCATTTAAGTAGCAAAAGCTGTAGTTCATCATGCACTTACAATATAGGTTTTATATGTTGTGCTGTTATGCGCTTACAGGGGCGGACGAGGGGGGGTGCACAGGGTGCGGGTGCACCCCCCCTCCAGCAAAAAATAAAAAATAAAAAAATTTGGAAAGCTGATTCTATGACCATTTCTAAGTTCAAATGGCACCAGATGGCACCATTTTGCTTCTTAGGGCCAAAAATTTTTCCGGGGGAGCATGCCCCCGGACCCCCCTAGCAAATTCGGGCGCTTCGCGCCCATCACATTCACTTTCAATTCAAAGTGCACCCCCCCTTACAAAGCAACTGATCCGCCCCTGGCTTAGTTACAGATTTAGTCAATAACATTGTAATAATATGACATCAGATAAGGTCAAAGATAAAACATCATATTATTACAACACATGTGTGTTCAAAAGAATAGAGTATTGTTTAAAAGTAACCGGCAGAACAAAGTTGATAGCATTGTTCAAAAGGAGATTCAAAATTATGTAAAAGGAATCATGCAAAACTAACAGTGTTGTTGCAAAACCAAGCAATGTCCCCTTCATTTCCTGTGTAGAAGAAAATTGGTCCACCATCGTCATTCCAAAATTGATTGGATACCAGATAGCGCTGCTGATATGTCTGGGTGTTGTCAAATCCAAAATGATCCACCTAAAAAAATTTTAAAAATAAATGTAAAAAAGACAAGCAAAAAAGACACCTGTATAAATTTGTAAACAGTGGTGGGATAGGTCTCAATTAAACAGTGGAAACTCAACTTATCTTCTTAAAACCACAAAGAAAGGGATAAAAGTAGACAGATAAGAAAATGTTGAATGAAAAGTAAAAATCCTATCAGTATCATAATCTATATATCATACAATGTTGTCAAAGGAATTGTCAGTGGTGGTCCCAAGACATTTGTCATTTTGTGCTTATAATCAACTGTGCCTGAATGCAACTCGGTGACATACTTACATTCTGGGTCATGTACATTGTTTTGTAACTGAACTCGCTGGGCAAGGCATTCCGAAGCTTTGGGTTGTACGGTGACCTGAACTTCCGATACCTAAAAGCATCAGAAGAGGGTAAATAAACGAGCGCAAGAAAGAGCGCAAGCAACTTCAACGCGTCCACCATTTTGAACAATTGTGGAGTCACGTGCAGAGACAGGAGTCATGTGATGTTTTGGGCAGGGGAAATAACTGATGATTTTAGAAATTGTTAAACTCTTTTGTGTAAAGAGTCTAAGATAGTAAGAAGGTAAACGAAGAAAAGCAGACTATCAAAATGAACACGTTTCTTTCGCGTTTGAACACAATATTTGCCTTCACGCTCAGCGTGATGGCTGCATTGACATTTTGCTGTTTTCTCACAACTGCATTTAACAGCCATAAAAGCAAGATCGACATCGGGACATCGAAAGTGACCGTGTGAGTGTTACAAATTCAACAGCCCCATATGCCATTCGGCAAGATGACGTGTTGTTGTGATGTTAACTCAGAACTATGCCATAATTAAATTAGAGACTGAAATGTGATGGTTTAAAATATTCGTTATTTGCTATAATCGCCAGGGCAGCGTGCTCAGGCTAATAAGCACGGGTACGCACACTTGTTTGCACAGCAGATGTTTCCTTATTTTGATCAGACCGGCTAGTCTGCTACTGCTGACCTGTTGTAACTTTCTGTTTCAGGAAAAATGTACCAGACTATTCAGCAGACAGGGAACGCAGTGATCTGGGATTTGTTGTGTTTGACATGTCAGCAGATATCCTTTACGTACAAATTAACTTCCATGTTGAACAGGATGTAATGTAATAAGGGATAGGATAACACTGGTCAAGTCCAGTAATTGTAATTCACTATTAGATCTGTTACTGTGGATGTTGTCAGCTTAGTTTATCGAGGTCTGTCGTTTGCCTACTTCAGCAGCGATTCTTGAGTGTTGGCCATGCAGACAAAAGAGACAGGTGTGCCAACAAAAAGAGTCATGTGTCGCTGATTTGTCCACCAAGGGCAAGGGCGATTACGCGTGAATTCTGATGTCAAACGACAGACCTCGATGTAAAAAGTATTACTGATGCTAGAATAGGAAGTAAGTACCAGGATATCTTTCAACATGTGTGCTGCGCCAATATTTTTTCCTTTCTTGTTATGCTCACTTTGATTGTTTAAACCCCATACACTTGTGCATGCATGCGCACAAGTTTTTATATTGCATATTTTACAAATTGATAATTGAGACAGACTGGACTGGTCACCACATAATCTGATGATCCATAGATGTTATGCTGACTTGAAGTTTAACAATCTACCTGCTGAATAAGTTCTGACCCATTGGTTTTCTGAAACTGTGAAAGACTTACTGGCTTTAGATTATAATTATCACGAGCAGATATATTATAAAATGGTAATGCGCACCTATAAATCTGGGCACATGTTAAAAATCCAAATGTAAAAATGTTAACTGAGGAACATTGCTAGTTTCTTTGTTTGTTTGTTAATGTTAACCTGCACATGTTGTAAAATGGTTGTTTTCCTTCACTGGTTCACATTTGACGCCTTTGTTCAACTGGAATGTGAAACAGCTTTTCCTGTACCTCACTGCTGAATACAAGACAGCCGATAATGTGAGTCCATACAGTAAAAAGATTCCTGTTGTTGTTTTGATAGTGGTAGTGGAGGATGAGAACATTTTTGTATTTGTAATTTATTGTGTGCCACAGGAACCCAAAGAGTTATAACAATCTTCATGCATGTAATCCAGTAAAGTCAAGTATTCAACAAGGACATAACCAGATTGCCATTGCTTCTGATCAAAAGTAACATTCTATGATAAGCTGCAAGGTTTTCTCATTCAGTAACTTCTTGGGATTCACAGTATTAATGAATGCAATTTATTGTTATGACAGGTGCTAAACCAAGTGGTCTTGTGGGACAAGATTATTGTGCGAGGGGAGAATGCCATCCTGAACCTGAAGAATGCCAACACCAAATACTACTTCTGGGACTATGGAAATGGACTGAAGTAAGTTGCAAACAAGTGATGGTTGCAATGTGAACATGCAATGAGTTTAGGTAAAAATATTCGTCACTGCTAACTGGTGGGTGGACAGTGGAAACTGGTAGTGGTTGAGTGATGGCAAGAATGCACAGATCAATGTATGGGCACACATGTATGTGTGTGTGTTCAGTTTGCAGAAGCAGGATGCCTTTATTGAATGTTTCCAGTGGGTTGGAATGAGCATATCTCCAATTATTATATATATAGCATATTTACCTTTAAAAGTGGTTGCAAGCATGTGTTAGAGAATGATGTGTGGCTCTGTTCTGTGTGCAGGGGAAATGAGAATGTGACAATGTCTTTGTCATGGAACGTTGTCCCCAATGCTGGAACACTGCCAAAGGTCATGGGAGATGGTCGTCACCGCATACAGTTCCCAACTGAATACTCTGCCGGAAGATTCTAGTGCCTAGGATGCTAAACATCAAAATGTGCTTTTTCTCTTTCTTCAAATTCTGTCCAATTTTCTTTGTCTTTTCATTGTTCTTTCTTTTTTGTTTGTTTTGTGAATGTTTTGTTAAATGTACCTGAATGAGTATTTTGTTGTTGATTGTGATTGCAAGAGGTTGAATGACTTGTTGGGAGACTGTTGTTACATGTTATTAAAAGATTTTACAGTTGTATGTTGTAAGCATCAAATTTGAATGCGTAATTTACAAAGGAGTGTTTGATTTATGATTTGCATTTTCATCTCATCAAGGCATTTGTCGTGTGTGTGTGTTTTGTCATACTGGTGCTTGGGGAATGTCTGTAGAAAGCATGATATTTTTTCTTGATGGAAGTGGTTCTGGGTGAATAAAAATGAAAGAACTCGAGATGTGCTTGTGCTTACTGTATGTTGGACCCAGTGCATTATTACTACTTATATGCAGTCATTTTATTATTCACCCACACAGCCAAAAAACACATGGGCCAATCAGCATCAACGAAAATGCTTCAATTTTATTTCGTCCACATCGAATCTCTCACAAAACTCTTTTCCCACTTCATAATTTCAGTTTTTCCTGAATCACAATCCTGCAAACAAATGCAAGTGTACGTCAACAATCAGTAACCACATCAAAGACTCAGCAATTTTGCCTACCTATTCTGGCTGATCAGTATTAGTACTTCATAATGGCTGCACTCTTGACATGGTTAAAGGCGATGTCGGACGCAAAACACAATGTTTTCAGAAAATACTCTTGCTAAAATCATTGGAAAAACAACTGTTTTGAGGATGTCGCACACGAAACGCCCAGATTAAGCGCACTGCGTGTTTTCACAGAAATACAAGAGTTGAGGTTGGCGGAACCGAGTCACGTGAGTTGATCGTCCGCGTTCACTGGCTGACAACCAAAACATGTTTTCAGATTTTAGAGCATGTTCAAAAACGCAAAGCGGAAACACGAAAGTCTTTTTGAAAACGTAGTTTGGGGGATGTCACACTGTTTTGTGTTTGTTTTGCAAGAAAACACTGTTTTGCATCTGACATGGCCTTAGAGTAATCGGTAAATACACATACAAATAATGTAGCAAACGTGACGACACCTCTGAAAGAACAGAGTCGTCATTTTCAAATGGTTTTGTTGGAACTCTCAATTGGAAATGTACCAAGAAATCACTTGTTTTAATTGTTCACAAACACGACACAGTCTGCGTCACTGGCATACATATACATCAGCCGAATCATCAATACAGAGAACTTCAGACGTACGCTCAACCTTCGAACCAAAATGTTGCCCGTCACTTGCATACATTGCACAGAACATTACGCCTTTCTAAATATTACCCTTTTTTTGTGTGTTAACCCTTTGTAGTGTTGAAATTGCACAACGCATATGTCACATGGGGTTTGTTGCAATCATCAATAAAGTTACAAAAATTAGACAGTATCTATTGGTTTGAGGTACACATATACAGACATAGCCATTAAAAAAATTAGTGTAGTGGTTTTCACCTTCACAACCATTTTAATTTTGGATGATTTGCTTGCCAAAATGGGAAAGAAATCCCTTTTGAGTGCATTTTTGTGTGATTTGATGATGTGTGACGTGTAAGCAAATAAACAAATACCAATCTCTCACAAGATTAAAAAAATCCTCTTTTTTTCTGATTATCATGACTTGATTTCTACCCGGGACTACTTCCAATTCAGTAGGGGGGCGACTATCCTCTACCCGGCGGGTCCCCAGGTGGCGGATAGGGGAACGGCCCCCAGATATGGTTATTGAGCCAGGAACTAAGGGCAGGGTAACCCCGAAAGAAACCTAAGGGCTGAAGTCGGAGGATCTGGGCCAACAGGCGCACCTTAACCAACCATGTTTGTTTGTTTATTTGTTGCTTAACGTCCAGCCGACTACGCAGAGCCATATCAGGACGAGGAAGGGGGGGATGAAGGGGGCCACTTGTCAAGCGATTCCTGTTTACAAATGCACTAACCCATTACTTGTGTCCCAGCAGGCTTTAGTAAAACTAAATTAATACCTACTGGAAGATTACCAGTTTCCAGTATGTTAAAATAGGCTTAACCTATCTACTGCTGGACTTACATCAGAACACTAACAGATTAAACTATACATGAATCGCGAGACAAGCGGCAAGAGAAGAGATTTTTTGGAAAAAATACAGGTGAATGAGCAAGAAGGCAGAAAAAAGAAAAGAATTCATGAAGAAAAAGAGAGCATGACAGGAAAGAGGAACCAAAAATCTACCTAACAGCAAACTAGAAAGCTCCTGCGGTTCCAAAAACAGGAGGGGCCTTTAATTTCATAACCGCAACCTTAACCAACCATAGATCCACGCAAATCGCAAGAAGATTTCTATGACATACAACTCGGCTCACCGCTGAACAAAATGTTGACACATCACTTGCATATTCCTGTACAAATCAAACTTTCAAATAGAAAAGAGAACAAAAGTCAGAAGAACGTGCCTATCACGCTCTCCTGTTATACTGAAAGTTACAAAAATGCATTAAAATCTAAATACAAAAATGGTTTGTTAAAAGAAACTCAATAAAAATCTGCCTTACTGAAGTACATGTACTTATGTTCTTTAAAGTACCAAACTGATTAGTGTCGAAAAAAGAAATTTGCATGATTTTCCTCGTGTCAATATACATTACAAAAAGGGATCAAAAGCATCTGCCAGAATTAATGGTAATGGAACATTCAATTATGAATATTTGTGACAATAAAGGACAACGTGAGCAGAACTTTGAGGAAAGTCTGTTGTATTACATGATTAACAAGATAATACCCATGTTATTTGTAGATGAATATCATGATTGCACATAACAACAAACAAACTCTTGACAATCAATTTGTTTGCATTACATATTTCTAATGTCATCAACCAAGGTAATGCACATGGCAATACATTTCCTTCTGAATATCATATGGGTAAGAAACACTTAGGCTGGAGAACTAACACAAGACTGTGTAAACTGATAGAAAAACATGCATAAAAGCTGGCACTACAAATGCACACACATCTCAAATTTTGTTTAATTACTACTGTGGAAAGCCAAAAGCAAACAGCTAGAAACTGTCCATGCTTTTCTTACATTCATGATCCAGCAAGTTAGTGTGTGCACACAAACAAAAAACAATAGTTGTCCGTAGGAAATATTCTAGGCTAACACTTCACAGTTCATCTGCTAAACACAAAGTGTGTGTGTGAGAGAGAGAAAAATGTTCTTTTTACCATTGCCATGACAACGTGACATTTTCACAGAAACAGCAGAGTGAGCCTGTAAACATTTGAATACCCCCCTCCTCAAGAACCGCTTTCCTGTTCCTTCCTTTTACACTGATAATAATCATAACAACAACAAAATGATTATGAATATATTAATTTAACCAAACCTAGATTGTGTTTGTAAAGAATCACAGAAAAGTATTCAAACTTTACCACCGAAACATTGACTCCTAACCACCATTTTACTCAACAAAAACTCTGCATGACTTATTCGATACTTAACACAACTAGCTAAAAGATTCAGGTAACAAGCACGCAGTGACTATTTGTCACATGCATGTGACTTCAGTTTTTCATTTGTCCTTCCGTCTGCTCGTCTAAAAAATACACTGCCATACTCCTAAAAAAAGCTACAGCAGTCTTCTAAATAATTACGTTTCAGGGAGATTGAAACAGGCAAAGGAAAACACCTTTCATTCTCATCGTTTTGTTGTGAAAAAAGAAGACTAGAAAATCTAAAACATTTTTACTAACCAACCTCTTGATTACAGTTGAGGAGATTTCCTATAAAGGTAGATTACAAAAGCACAACAGAACAAGACAAAGCAACAGATTAGAATCATTGCAATTCAAATCAAGTATCATGATTAGCTCTCTTGACCAAAAGAAACACTAACAAGAAAACACAATATTTCTCTCCTAGCTGATAACAAGGTTTTTCTTTCCTTTCAATTCATAATTACAATAAACAATCAAAAAAAAAAAGTGTCTTCATTATTCATCGTTGCACAAAATATAACAAATAACAATTTTCACACCAATATACATGTACAATCACACCCATTTCTTTACTTTTCTGCAAGCAATCTTTATTTTTACAAAACCATCCAGAACATCATCTACATACCAGAAAGCACATTGTCAGTCGAAGCAACAGCTAAATATGGTGATGCAGGCAATTCTCAAAACCGTCCATATAATTATGATGTCTAACATACCAGCTTATTTCGCAAAGTATGAAACCATCTTTAACGCCATTTAAGGACTTACATGTAGTCCTGAAGTTCACCTGCAGCAGCGAAAAGACCTGCTTGGGACCAAATCACTGATTCAGATTCTGATTGGTTGAAATCTCAAATAAATCTCAAATTCAACCAATCCGACCCAGCGCTTGGTTCCTATTCAATGGGTAATTAAGGACATGCATTGTAATTAACAGCTGGGTTGTTTTTTTCTGTCAGATCTTACAGTTACATAAATGTTTGAGATTTCAAATAAAGAATTGCCAACATTTGCTGCTCTTACAAATTGGCTTGCTAGAAAGCACTCACACATTTCCCCTCCTCTTTTTACACACACATCTCTTTCATTCTCCATGCGATCTGACTTTCACTCAATCCCAAGCAGGAGTAAGAAATTCATGCATTCACTGTAACTAAAACAACTGGTATTAGCCATTTTAGATGAAAATGATCATTGAAGAAAAGAAAGAGGAAAACAAACAAAAATAAAACAAATAACCTCTCAAATCACTAAACAAGATTTTTCATAGAATTCCTAGATTATTGATGGGTCTTATACATAGAAACATTATTATCAAAAGCTTAAACATAAAAGGTAAAAATAAAAAAGAGGGAAATTTAATCTCTTGACAAAATTCGTGATTTCAACTTCCTTTTCAAACTAGAAAAATGAGTTATTAAAAAAAACCGAAACATGGCCTGATCACAGTAAGTTTTCAATTATACTTCTCCCAAAATTCTCTCACACAGCTGAGTTAAAGTAGCCTGTGGTTTTCGTGCAAAGTTCAATGTATGTACACACATAACCTGGCGTAACTATACACAAATATGCACAGGGAAACAAGTTGCAGGGACATCGCTCAATGTATAGTACAGTCTGTACAAAACAGGTGACAAAACTGTACACATTTACAGGATCAAGAACTAACACACATTCGAGCACAAGAAATAGCTGTGTCACTCCCTGGACTGGTAGAAGAGAATGTAACCTGATTCTGAGTTTTTCTGCATGTCTGACGGAATCCCATAAAACTCCTCAATCTGACTGGCATCAATTTTCTGAAAGAACACAAAGCCAAAACTGAACTTCACACCAAAACAAACAAGATTCAGGGCAAACAATCTAACCAGGGGTTGTTACGAAATAGTACTCACTTAAAATCAAAGTTTCTTGTCTAAAACGAAATGTTCTACAATTTTCTATTTTCAGCCATTGTTCTGCGAAAGATTGTCACTTTTGTTCCCGCCTACTTTGCAGTAATTTTAATGTAAGAATATTATGATGAAAAGCCATAGGAATAATATGGAACTTGCAAGCAGATCATCTTTGCTAAAAATCAAAGCAAAAATAAAAACACTACCATCAATACTCCCCCCCCCCCCCCCCCCCCCCCCCCCCCAACATAACAACAATCAAACAAACACCGCCAACAACAACAACAATAAAGACATACAAACAGTAAACTCAAACAGTAAACTCACATCTACAATGTCGTCATCAAAGAGAAGCCAGAAGCCATGACTCTTGACTATGCTGATGTAGTGGCCTCTGTTTGGCCCCGACCCACAATGCACCACGACAGCCACCAGGTCGTACAGACGCTCAGGGTTGAACGCATCATCGGACTGAAAGCACACCAAGCGGTCAGAAATGTTGGCTTTCATCATAAACTTCCCAAAACACTCTTTTGTGGTTCTCGTTGTTGGTGAATGTTTAATGGGTGTGAGTGACTGTAGTTGTCTGACAGTGGTACCGGCGATGTATGGGAAAGTCAGGTCTTAAAAAAAGGAGGGAGTCTTAAAATGGGGGTAAATTTACAGATGCGATGAACAGAAAATAAAAAAAATAAAGGCCTGTAAAAGGGAGAAGTCTTAAATTGGGTGTTCTTAAGGCAATGAGCGGCACTAAAATGACCAAAATAAAACTTGCAAAATACATGGAGTAACTTGGGTAGTTATTGAAGTGACTTAAATTGTAAATAAAAGTCTTGTGTATTTTTGCGTCAAATATCATGCATTTCTTATCTTTCTTTATTTGGTGTTTAACGTCGTTTTCAACCATTCAAGGTTATATCGCGACGGAGGGAAGGGGGGAGATGGGATAGAGCCACTTGTCAATTGTTTCTTGTTCACAAAAGCACTAATCAAAAATTTGCTCCAGGGGCTTGCAACGTAGTACAATATATTACCTTACTGGGAGAATGCAAGATTCCAGTACAAAGGACTTAACATTTCTTACATACTGCTTGACTAAAATCTTTACAAACATTGACTATATTCTATACAAGAAACACTTAAAGGCATATGTACGCGCTCCCGTGTTTACAAAGTGTAGTTTACCCATAATCGATGTCAAACGCACCATAAGACCATGTAATGACGATATGTCGCCATGCGCGGACCATATACATGCATTACAGCTTGTTTTAGAGTCTCAAAAACTTTGGATGTAAACAAAGACGCGGAGTTATTTCCCTTGCATCAACGCTACCTCTGTTGGCAAATCTATAAATAGGACGATCCAGATCAAAATGAAAATTAACATATCTCAACATTGAAGGGGTCCTAGACCACAATATTTTGCAGGGAACTTAATTTAGCATGTCTCCAGCTGTTGGTAAAGCAATTAGCGTGTATAGTCATCGAGTACATATGGCTTTAACAAGGGTAAAAGGAGAAACAGAATCCGTTAGTCGCCTCTTACGACATGCTGGGGAGCATCGGTTAAATTCTTTCTCGTCCCAACCAATATGGGACTCCCCCTAACCCGCGGGGGGCATGCATTTCTTATGTAATGATGTCGCTGTAAATCCGTTTTCTAGAAATCCAATATGGTGGCTGTTTCCATAGCAACGGCAATCTGTGGCCATTCATTTTCACAATGTTTTCATTCATTTTTATAAGTCACTTCAATAACTACCCAGAAAACTAGGTTTTTCCGTGTATTCTCCAAGTTTGATTTTAGTGCCACGCATCGCCTTAAAAGGGGGGTTCCACTGCAGTAACAACAAGTCGCGGAAGGCGAAATTACAACATTTATTCAATCTGTCGAACCCACAGCATTTTTTTCACCAAGACAAAACAGCTTCGTCAATCCACGCGGCAAGGAAGTCGCTCAATTTCCCCGTGCAACACGAAGTGAAACCGACATGCAAGAATACAACATATTCGAAAATTTTAATAATAAATTTTCATTTGATTAATATACTTACCCGAATCACATATATGCATTGACTTAGTCTGAGATGCTCATCGTCTGAAAAAAACGCTTGCCGTCAAATTAAGGGAAGCAACCTTTTTAGAAAAACACTGACTCAGTGAGTTAGTCAGTTGGCTATTCTACATGGGTTGTCCCCCCTGCTGTAGGTGACGCTACCACCAATATCCGGCGTGATCACACGTGGACATATCATACAACTAAAAGAATACATAGAAACTATAGTGTGGGGATGGTAGGGAGGGAATTCACTATGTGATTCCGGTAAGTATATTAATCAAATGAAAATTTATTATTAAAATTTTCGATTAAATTACATATTCTTACTCCGAATCACATATATGCTGATAGCAAAAATCTGGTGGAGGGAACCTATAGTATACCTTAGGCCCCTAGGTTAAGTTCTGGCTAGAACTTGTCCCGCTGCGACCAGAGCAGGAAGTGAGCGGGAACCATCTTGGCACATGCCGGCGATGTCTCGTAAATAGAAATTGATGAAAACATCTTCAGATTTCCAGTAGGCAGTGTGTAGAACTTCCTCCATTCGTCGAGAACGAAGAACAGCTAAGGAGGAAGCCCAAGCTCTAGACTCGTGCACCCGAGCCTTGGTCAGAGGGAGGACAGAGTGCCCCCACCCCCTTTTCTCGGTGTGAGACCACTCATTTGCCTGCCTGATGAGCGAAGAGATCCACCGAGTCAGAGTAAGTTTGGAAATATCTTTCTCTCTTTTGGTGTTCACCGAAATGAACAGCAGCTTTTGATTCTTAGCTTTAATGGGCTGTGTACGCCGAAGGTAAAGGTCAAGAGCTCTAACCGGGCAGTAAACCATATCAGGGTCATCTGCTGCTAGGATCTGGCTAAGAGGTCTGATAGGCTGATCTGGTCTCTGGTTTTTGGCCAGGAAGCCAGGGCGAAACCTGAAAGAAATAGAGCCGTCAGCCTCATGAGTGATATCTTCCGGGCGACCGGAAATAGCATTAACTTCGCTGCCTCTACGTGCCGTAGCGAGTAACAGGAGAAAGAGCGCCTTTCTAGTGAGATTGGTCAGACTTGCTGTTTGTAACGGCTCAAAGTCGGGAGAACGCAAGAATTCAAGGACCAAGAACAGGTCCCACTTAGGAACTGGAGTGCGCTCTCTGGCTTCATTTAGGGCAGCGCCCTTGATCACCCCAGAGATAATTCCACCGTTGACAGAGCGACCAATCTGCTTCAAAGTAGAAGAGATTGCAGAACGTCTCACTTTGAGAGAGGCAGCAGAACTGCCTTGTGAAGAAAGGAAAGCCAGATGATTGGCTACATGAACTGAACGCGGAGAGACCGCGCTCAAGCCTTTCTCCATACACCACTTGGACCATGCTGTCCAATGAGAAGCATACACCGAAGAGGTGGATGCTCTATGAGCCTTTTGAATCAAGTCCGTTGCACCCGAGCGTCTCAATGCTGACCGAACAACCTCCACACGTGAAGGTTGAGCAGCTGAGGCTCTTCGTGCTGAATCCCCGTTCTTGGCTGGACAAACTCTCCTTTTGCCAGAAGAGCAAGAGGAATAGGTGGCCCGCGCGCCAGCCAAACCAGATCCGGAAACCATGCCTGAGCTGGCCAAAGCGGGGCGACCAGAAGCAGTGACGGCTTTTCTAAGTCCGCCTTCCTGATGACTCGTCCGAGCAACGGGAAGGGGGGAAATGCATATGCCTCCAGTCCTTTCCAGGAGATTTCCAGAGCGTTGGTTTCATAAGCTTCTGGATCTGGGAAGGGGGACACAAAGACCGGTAGCCTCTTTGAGAACCTGGTCGCAAAGAGGTCTACCATCGGCTTCTGCACTATGGTTGTGCGTCATCAACCGGAAGTGCAGAAGTCACTAAGGCCGAAGCCGGACGTGACAATCGCTGCGTGGACTGTGGCCGGAAGCCATGCCCGAGTGCCAGTCCGTGTTCCTGTCCATCTGCGAAGCGCACGCAATCGACTGATGAAGTGGGAACACACATACCTTGCATGGAGTGACCATGCATTGACCGAGTCCCCGAGGGGACATGCATATCCGAACCATTTCTCGTAAGAAGGTGGAAAGGTAGAGGCCGGTCAAGGAGAGACCCTTCCCCGAGGGGAGAATGCCGAGTCGTGTGAGTTCCGGCACTACCCGGAACATGCACACTGTACACTGTGTTTCATTCCGTGGCGAGTTTTGTAATCTCAGCTGAACTTTTCTTGGAGCTGGCAGGGTAATTATAGCCGAGCCTGCGCGCGCGGTGACCTCTTCCCCTTTCGCGCGGAAATGCTGGCACAAAGGCTTCGGCGTTCTAGTCTGGGAACTGTACAGCTGTGTGGGCCAGTGAAAAAAATACGTATTTCTTGGCGTGAAATATGAATGGTTTCTGTGACATGGCCCTCGGATTATGTTCATCTTGTGTATTTGGCAACTCTAATATACAGGCTTTGTGTTAGTGCAAACTAGAGTTGAGTTTTCGACTCGTTTTGTTGGATTTTGTGGTAATACTGATATCACTCACAGTGACAACGTGCTTCTTCGCTACTGTTAAACAAGAAGGGCAAAGCCCATACGACTCACATGCTTGACCTTTACATGACCTTGACCTTCAGCTAAACCTAGCAATGACATCATACACTAAGAACTGCTTTACACATTTTTCCTACCAAAATACATGTGACATTGACCCAAGGTCAAGGTCATCCAAGGTCATGCACCACAAAGCTGTTAATTCAAGACATAGGAAGTACAATGGTGCTTATTGGCTCTTTCTACCATGAGATATGGTCACTTTTAGTGGTTCACTACCTTATTTTGGTCACATTTCATAAGGGTCAAAGTGACCTTGACCTTGATCATATGTGACCAAATGTGTCTCATGATGAAAGCATAACATGTGCCCCACATAATTTTTGAGTCACTTGAGAAAAAGTGACTCTATGTAATCGGTCAGTGTTAGTCTGTCCGGCCGGCCGTCCGGCCGGCCGTCCGGCCGGCCGTCCGTAGACACCACCTTAACGTTGGACTTTTCTCGGAAACTATCAAAGCGATCGGGCTCATATTTTGTTTAGTCGTGACCTCCAATGACCTCTACACTTTAACGATGGTTTCGTTGACCTTTGACCTTTTTCAAGGTCACAGGTCAGCGTCAAAGGAAAAATTAGACATTTTATATCTTTGACAAAGTTCATCGGATGTGATTGAAACTTTGTAGGATTATTCTTTACATCAAAGTATTTACATCTGTAGCCTTTTACGAACGTTATCAGAAAAACAAGGGAGATAACTAGCCTTTTCTGTTCGGCAACACACAACTTAACGTTGGGCTTTTCTCGGAAACTATAAAAGTGACCGGGCTCAAATTTTATGTGAACGTGACTCATTGTGTTGTGAATAGCAATTTCTTCCTGTCCATCTGATGCCTCATATAATATTCAGAACTGCGAAAGTGACTCGATCGAGCGTTTGCTCTTCTTGTTAAGTTTGAAACAGTTATCTTCCATAGTTCAGGGTCAAGGTCACTTCCAAAATATGTATACAATCCAACTTTGAAGAGCTCCTGTGACCTTGACCTTGAAGCAAGGTAAACCAAACTGGTATCAAAAGATGGGGCTTACTTTGCCCTATATATCATATATAGGTGAGGTATTAAATCTCAAAAACTTCAGAGAAAATGTGAAAAATGTGAAAAATAGCTGCTTTTTAGACAACATTTATGGCCCCTGCGACCTTGACCTTGAAGCAAGGTCAAGATGCTATGTATGTTTTTGGGGGCCTTGTCATCATACACCATCTTGCCAAATTTGGTACTGATAGACTGAATAGTGTCCAAGAAATATCCAACGTTAAAGTTTTCCGGATGGACGGACGGACGGACGGACGACTCGGGTGAGTACATAGACTCACTTTTGCTTCGCATGTGAGTCAAAAACCGAGAATGTGCGCGTTGTGTATCCTTTTATAATCACGCTCAATGTTGATAGCACCCCCCGACTGTGTTTTTATGTTGCTGCCAGTAAGTACTTAGTCTAAACTGTGTGATAGAGTGAGAAAAAGTTGCGTTTGAGGTGTTTGTATTTGATTTCTGGAGCAGTTTTGTGCTGTACTTTTTGTTAAGCCGTGCCGTGGTTCTCGGAACAGGCACTCGATACAAGACACTTTTATATACAGTATGAAAGTCACTGTGGCTGTTGACTGTAGCTAGTGCATTTCATCTTTTCTGTTCTGTTTTGTTTGCGATAATGAAACAAACGTTAAATTTTCCGTCAGATCAACGAGTTTTGTTTCCTGTGGTATACAAGTTTGTGAGAACAATAGTGAAAACAAGAGTCGACTGTGTTAAACAACTTGTGTGCTGTTCTGGGATAGCTGCATCGTCAAGTTCTACGCCAGGTAGGCTTTTTGTTTTATTCACATGCAGCTAACAATTTGCATGAACATGTATTGCCGTGAGATCTTTTTTCTTTATATTATGTTACTGACATTATTTACATTATTTTGAATTATATAATTATATAAACGCAAAACAAATTTTACATGCGCACCACGAAATGCATGCCTATAATATGTATGTAAATACGACTTTATACTCTGCTGTTTTTATATATTTTGTAAAGTGTTGTATATACACATATATATGTACACAATGTACATAGTGTGTGTGTGTATGTGTGTGTGTGTGTGTACGTGTGTGTGTGTGTGTGTGTGTGTGTGTGTGTGTATATGTACTTGGGGATTAACTTGGTCTTTTTCTTTCATTAATTAGTGTTCTTTTATTGTGGCACATTTAAATTCTCTCATTAATCCTTTCTTCTGTCTTGTAAATTGTGGCATGCATTGCAATATATATAACTATTGAGAGATGCCCGGCAAAACACACTGACAACACCAGTTCATGAAAGGCAAAACTGGCCACTTATCACGCACTCTGAACCCTGCAGGAAACTTTCTCAGTTTTTACCCTCTTCGTTATCTCTCAAGAGCGCTGAGCAGCGGCATTCATCCAGCCTTATCAACACAGCCAGAGCGGGCCAGGCTAACTGCTATAGACAAAGAAAGAGTGGTCTGCTGGCCCTATTTCTAGCGCCACTGGGATGGGAGGGGTTGGAGGGAAATGGGGGAGGAAAGGGTAAATAGGCGGGATCTTGCCAGTTATTTTTAACTGGAGCCAGCCTGGAGCTGACAGTACCTAGAATGGAATACAGTGTGTAAGGCCTTTCTCTCGGAAGCCACCATGGATCGTATTTCTGGAAGCAAAGATGCAAGTAACGATGCCGCCAGAGAAGAATGATCTGGTGGCAAAATGGCCGGTTGCAAAATGGCCTGAGAAGTCGACTGAGTTGCTAACACAACGCTAGAATCTCCCGGAGGAGAAATACAACCAGAGAAAATGGTATTGTTATCATTATCAGAAAGATGAACAAGTGTCTCCGCCGGCTTCTTATTCTTTGCTTTAGAAGAACCTTTACAAGGAGTGCTCTTGACCTTGAGCCTCGACCCGTCGCCCTTATCAGCGTCAGACATAGCTGAGTGAAAAAAGTAAACACGTGCTGCTGCGTAATGTTAATACCAGCAGGAACGCAAAATGTGGTCGAAAACCAAAGCCAAAATCAAAACCAAACAAGAATGATCTCACCCAACAGGTGAAAACAGTAGACGGCGAGCGACAGGTAAACCTCAAGCTCAAAGGCAAAAAACAAAAATCACCGGAGCAAAAATTTCGACGACCTGATCCGCAGAGCTGAAAAAGTCATATGATATGTCCACGTGTGATTCTTTCTTTACTTTCTTTATTTGGTGTTTAACGTCGTTTTCAACCACGAAGGTTATATCGCGACGGGGAAAGGGGGGGAGATGGGATAGAGCCACTTGTTAATTGTTTCTTGTTCACAAAAGCACTAATAAAAAAATTGCTCCAGGGGCTTGCAACGTAGTACAATATATGACCTTACTGGGAGAATGCAAGTTTCCAGTACAAAGGACTTAACATCCACGTGTGATCACGCCGGATATTGGCGGTAGCGCCACCTACGGCAGGGGGGACAACCCATGTAGAATAGCCAACTGACTAACTCACTGAGTCAGTGTTTTTCTAAAAGGGTTGCTTCCCTTAATTTGACGGCAAGCGGTTTTTTCAGACGATAAGCATCTCAGACTAAGTCAATGCATATATGTGATTCGGAGTAAGAATATGTAATTTAATTAAAAATTTTAGTAATAAATTTTCATTTGATTAATATACTTACCCAACTCACATATAGCAATTAACCCTAGTTCAGTGCCGGTAACGCTGTACGCATCCCCTTGGTAACCAAGGGAAGCCCCTCTAAAAAAAGAGTGACCAATCCCATAAGGCCATATTAATACATACTTCCGACTTCCGTATGCGCGCGCATACACCGCCATATGCATCATTCCAAACGAAGCCCAACTCACACCCTTTTTTAGAAACCCACAACCCACAGCGGGGAGGCGGGAGGGAATAAACGATGTGAGTTGGGTAAGTATATTAATCAAATGAAAATTTATTACTAAAATTTTTAATTAAATTACATATCTTACCCAACTCACATATAGCAGATTGCTACTATAGGTGGCGGGTACTCACCCTCTCAATTACGAAGAACCTGCCCGGCAGCCACCAGAGACGGCAAGGCAGACGAGCCGTCCTGACGACAAGAGGCAACATCCCTCAAGTAGTGGTTAATGAAGATGTCCTCTGATCTCCAATATGCCACCGCAAGAACCTCCGAGAGGCGTCCTGAGCGGAGCACAGCCAAGGACGATGACCATGCCCTAGCCTCATGTGTTCTGGCAGAGGAAAGAGGCAGAATGGCTCTAGCATCCCCCGACTGGGTCTGCCACCACGCATAAGCCTGCCTGATTGTCATCGACACCCATCTGGTCAGGGTAACTTTAGAAATGTCTTTACTTCTGACAGTATTGAGTGAAATAAAAAGAAGCTTTTGAGTTTCCGAGCGAAGAGGAGACGTTCTAGACAAGTAACTGCTGAGGGCACGAACCGGACAGTTAAGAGCATCAGGATCTCCTGGAGCCAGCACAGCGCTCAAGGGGGGAATATGAATAACCGGGGAAGCATGACCGGGCTTTTGATTCTTTGCTAAAAAATCCGGCCTAAACTTCAACGAAAAAGAACCATCCTTCTCTAAAGAAATATCACGCGCCAATCCCGACAAAGCGTGCACCTCACTGCCACGACGAGCTGTGGCGAGCAGAACAAGAAACAAAGTTTTCCTCGTAAGCTTAGCTAGACTAGCTAAGTGCAGGGGCTCAAATTCGTCCGATGCCAAAAAACGTAAAACTAAAAACAGATCCCACGCCGGGAGCTGCGTTTTAGACCGAGCTGAAAGAAGGGAAGCGCCCTTTAGCACACTCGCGATCACGCCACTTAAATCAATTTTGCGTCCCAGCTGTCTAAGCGTCGAAGATATAGCAGAACGCCTCACGCGCAAGGAAGAAGGCGATCCCCCCCTCCCTGCCAACCAAGATAAATGATTGGCAACTTGCATTGACCTGGGAGAGAGAGGGCTAACACCATTTTCAGAGCACCATTTTGTCCACGCAGACCAGTGCGAAGAATAGACCGACTTCGTCGAATCTCTATGCGCTTGCTGTACTAAATTCAGAGTTGAATTTGAGGCACCCGCCCGGAGCAGAGAGCCTCTGATAGCACCCAGCCGTGAAGCTGCAACGCTTGCGGGTCCCCGTGCGGAATGCCCGACCTGGGTTGAACCAGGTCGCCCTTTCGAACGCCTAGAGGAATGGGTGGACGAACCGCCATGCGCACCAGATCCGGATACCAATGTTGGCTGGGCCACCGCGGGGCCACCAGAACCAACGCTGGCTTTTCTATGTCTGCTTTCCGCACCACCTTGCCTAGCAGGCAAAACGGAGGAAAGGCATAAGCCTGCAGACCCGACCAATCCAGATCCAGTGCATTCACGGCCCAAGCTAGAGGGTCCGGAAACGGAGAGACAAACAAGGGGAGACGAGCCGAGAATCTCGTTGCGAACAGATCGATGGGAGGCTTGTGAACCTGCACCCAAAGACGATCCAGAGCCTGATGGGAGAGAGTCCATTCTGAGTGCAGGACCTTGCTCCCCCTGCTGAGGGAGTCGGCCAGGACGTTGAGAGAGCCCCTCAGGTAGACAGCTGACAGCCGAATGTTGTGAGTGCTGCACCAGACCAGTAACCGACACGCGCTGTTCGACAGAACCTGAGAGCGCGAGCCCCCCTGGCGATTTATGTAAGCTGCTACCGTCGTGTTGTCCGTGTGTATCAGAACATGACTGTTTGACAGCAGAGGCAGAAACGAACGCAGGCCGAGTGCCACAGCCTCCAGCTCCAGAACATTTATGTGCAGAGAGGCCTGACTGGCGTCCCACACCCCTGAAGCAGTCTGGTCTGCCAAATGAGCCCCCCAGCCCGAAAGCGAGGCGTCCGTGAAAAGATTGTTCTCCGGTGCAGGGAGAACAATAGGGACACCCTGTGACACCCAGGGAAGAAGCCATATGCTCGTTGTACGGCTGAACCAAGCACCCAACTCGATCAAGCAATTCCAGCCTTGAGTCGCTTGGTCCCACTGCGCTTGGAGCGCTGCTTGAAAGGGCCTCTTGTGGACTCTTCCCAGAGGGACAACAGTGGCCATGGATTCCATCTGCCCTAAAAGAGAAGTCAACTCCCGAGCCGTAGACAGATTCTTTCCGTAAAGAGCACGGATAGCCTCCTGCAACTTGTCCACCCTCTTTCGAGCAGGACGGACTGACCAGTTCAGTGTATCGAACTCCATCCCCAGGTACGTGAATTGCTGGGAGGGCACCAACTCCGACTTCACGAGGTTGGCTGTGAAGCCGAGCTGAACCGCTAGACTGAGCACCCTCTGAGTGTGCGTATTGCAAAGGACCTGGTCTTGATGCAGAATCAACCAGTCGTCCAAATAGGCTCTCAGCCGCACACCCTCTTGCCTCACGAGGGCACAGAGCTGACGCACGACCATCGTGAAAATCCAAGGGGAGAGAGACAGACCGAACGGAAGCGCCCGAAACTGAAAGATCCTCTCTCCCCAGCGGAAACGAAGCCATTTTCTGTCTGCCACATGCATCAGCACGTGAAAATAAGCGTCGGTCAGATCTACAGACGTGACCCAGTCCCCTGGCCGAAGGGCTTCTCTCACTGAGGCAGGCGTTTCCATCGTGAACTTCACGACACGCAGGAACCTGTTCAATGGCGACAAATCCAGAACAGGCCTCCACGCACCCGAGGCTTTGGGTACTACAAACAACCTGCCGTAAAAGCCTGGGGACCTGTGATCGATCACCTCCTCGATCGCGCCTTTTGAAAGGAGTGCAGCGACCTCTCCCTGAATAGCTGCTTTGGCCTCCGCGTCTCGCGGAAACACAAAAGGCGGCGGTATCCTGGACAGCGGTGCCTTCCCGTCTGCCCAGAGAAGACGAAATCCCGAACTGATCACCCCCAAAATCCACTGGCTGGACACCAAACGAATCCAGGCAGCGATGGCCCTGGAGGGGCCGCCCGCCACCACCAAGGTGGGGGCTAACGGGGCGATCTGCTCGGGAAGACATCATTGGGGGTGAGGCTTACGCCCCGACCCCCTAGAACCACCAAACGAACCCCTCTTCTGATAAGGGGCGCCACGCCCCCTGCCTCGAGAAGAGGAGTTCTGGTTCTGGCTCTTGCCACCGCCCGAAAACGAAGGCTGAGCCTTGTTCTGCTGCTGAGGCTTACTGTGCGGTTTTTGAAAGCCCTGATGGGCGATCCTGGCAATCGCCAAATCCCTGGCATCCTGGGTCTCCTTTTGCAACGCATCGAGAGACGAGCGACTTACAAGAGAGCCGTCCTCAAAGGGAGAAAACCTCAGACTATCGATAGTTCCCTTGTCCCTGATCTTTGAGCCACTCAGAAAAGCAGCTCTGCGCGAAAGAATCGCATGAGTGTACAGCTTAGCTGAAAGCCCCATTTGCTCACGAGAGACCCTGGCTAAGGTAGCCAACAGCGTTGTAACGTCTTCCGCCGAAGCGTCATAACGAAACTCGAAAGGCTCAAGACTTGACGCAATCGATCTCGACAACGAACGCTGCAGTGACTCAGAGACCGAAGCCAATTCCAAAAGAGATCTCCCTGTCTCCTCAAGAGCCAACAGAGAGCCCTCCACATAGGGTACCGGTCTGTCTTTGCTATAACCGTCTTCCCTGAGAGACGCCAGATCCGGCGTAACAGGCAGAGCCGCTCTAGGGAGAGCAAAAGACTCCACCAAGTCAACAGGCTGCGGCACCAGCTTGAAATTGCGGAGAGCAGCTGCACCAGGCACCACTTGTCCTGATTGAGCCAGCCACGACGTGGCCGAATCAGGTGCGTCCCCATGTTGCACCAACAAAGGCATTGGGACCACCTGATTATACGACTGAGAATTCTTCTTCATGACTTTCGACATCTCATACGCAACAGCGGGCGATTCGAGAAATTTGAAAGAACATTTCTTCTCTTTCGCACTGCGAAAGTCTCCAAGTGCAGAGGGAGGAGGAACCACAAAAGACTTAGATTCCACCACCCCCTCTTCAAAATATCTTGAAGCCGTCTCGGCCGCAGATGCCACCGCATCAGAAAGCCTAAACGGAATTTTGAATTCGGTACCTTCGACTGCTGCGGAAGCACCGTCTTCAGAACAGCCGTCCGGCATTAACATGCCATCCGTCAGCTGGTCCCCTGCTTGACTCCCATAGTCAAACAAAGAGCCAGCCACACTGCCCCCTTCCTGCCCCCCGGGCGGAAGCGAAAGACGCGCACCCTTACCACATTCTAAAGAAGCGGATGGTTGCGACAAATCTTCCGTTCGCTCTCCAAGGTTCTTAACCGCCACCGACCTGCTGCCAATGCAGTCAGAGCCAGCCTCAGCTTCAGAACTTTCACCCACAAAGCCAGAGCCCGGAGTTACTTTCTCTTGGAAACGCTCTACCCTTTCTCCGGAGAACCCGGATACTTGGGTAGAAGACATACCTTTAATGTGGCGAGAACCACCAGCAGCCGGGCCACACTCCACCAGAGTAGGCCTGGTACCATCCTGAGACGCATGAACCTCAGCCCGAGTAACAGTGGCCGAAGGCAAAGGGCGAACGTCGGCCAGAGACGACACACCAGCCACACCCGCAGGCAGTGACCGGAACTCCGCCCGCGTGGACGCCACCTCCTCCGCCAAGGACGAGACCTGTGAGCTTAAAGAAAGTAACAGAGACGCCACGTCCACAGACGCAAGGCCGGGAATCACAGACACCGAAGCCGCCTTAGCGGGCTTATCAGCACGAGACAACTTGTCTAAAGTTTTATCAGTAGGCTTGACAGCACGAGACAACTTGTCTAAAGTTTTATCAGTCACATTCGCCGAAGTCGGCATGTCAATCAAAACATCGGTAATCTTTTGCAACGACGGTTCCAGAACCGAAACATGTGCCTGGCCGGGAGCAATAGCTTTCCTAGGCGTTTTCTTAGAAGGCGAAGACTCAGCAGCTACTTGCTTAGACGAGTGCCGCTTCTTGGCGCTATCCGCCATGACCAAAACAACTCACGAAAAATTTTGTAAACAAGAAAATTTTCACAAGTTCAAATTACAGGTCAAAACGCCCACAAACACAAACAAAAAACAAGAACGACCTCACCTCAATATGTAGAGAAGCGAAGACAAGCTAGAAGAAACCAAGAGGTAAATGACCAAGTCCGCAGACGAAGTGTCAAAAGGCTGAACACAGCCAGAGCGTACAAAAACGCGACCAGTCTCACTGCTCGCTGAGTATGGAATGATGCATATGGCGGTGTATGCGCGCGCATACGGAAGTCGGAAGTATGTATTAATATGGCCTTATGGGATTGGTCACTCTTTTTTTAGAGGGGCTTCCCTTGGTTACCAAGGGGATGCGTACAGCGTTACCGGCACTGAACTAGGGTTAATTGCTATATGTGAGTTGGGTAAGATATGTAATTTAATATATTTATATGTTTTTGGAATCAGGAAATAATAAGGAATAAGATGAAATCATTTTTGGATCGATTTCTTAAATAATAATCGAAGTAATAATTAACCCATTTTTGTTAATTGTGATCACATTTTAAGAGTAAACATGACATATGTATATATTTTTAGATTCAAAATTTGATGAAGAATACGATGCAATCAATTTTAAATCTGTTTGCAAAAAATCGATTTTAATAACAACTGTAATGAGCAAACTCATTAATTAATTTTTAAGCCTCCAAGCTGAAATGCAATACCAGAGTCCGGGCTTCGTCCAAGATTACTTGACCAAAATTTAAACCAAATTGGTTAAAAAATGCCGCCTCAACTTTCACAAAAAGCCGGATATGATGTCATCAAAGATATCTATCCAAAAACTGGAAAAAAACGTCTGGAGATATAATACTTAGGAACTCTCATGTAAAGTTTCATGAAGATCGGTCCAGTAGTTTCTCGGAATCCCTTACACACACACACACCCCCCACACCCTCATCTCGATTCCTCGTCTATGTTAAAATATTTAGTCAAAACTTGACTAAATGTAAAAACCAATGATAAAAGAAACAGGACTCACTGTGTTGAAGAGCCTCAGCTCCAAGGGAAAGACCACTCTGTAGGAGACTTTGATGTATCGGTTGAGGTGTTCCATGTACTTGAAGCGCTTTAGATGTAACGCTAAAATCTGTGGTAGTTTCTTCACCCTCATCCTGAAACAGTCAGTTGGAAGTAAAGCTTCAACAGGCACCAAAAAGTTCAGTTTTCTCTATTTCTCACATTTTCCCTCAAGGTTGCAAAGCTGATTATGAATTCATCCTTTGTCCAGGTTTGCCACTGATCTCTGTGAGCGGCACGGTTGGCCTAGTGGTAAGGCGTCCGCCCCGTGATCGGGAGGTCGTGGGTTCGAACCCCGGCCGGGTCATACCTAAGACTTTAAAATTGGCAATCTAGTGGCTGCTCCGCCTGGCGTCTGGCATTATGGGGTTAGTGCTAGGACTGGTTGGTCCGGTGTCAGAATAATGTGACTGGGTGAGACATGAAGCCTGTGCTGCGACTTCTGTCTTGTGTGTGGCGCACGTTATATGTCAAAGCAGCACCGCCCTGATATGGCCCTTCGTGGTCGGCTGGGCGTTAAGCAAACAAACAAGAATCTCTGTGAGTTGATCTTTTCTGCATTGCTTTTGGTGTTTATAACATAAATAATGTGTCTGTAAACGTAATGTTCAGTATCTTTGTCATGTCTAGGTTGTGACTGTGTACAATGTACTTATTATTCTCAGAAGTTTGGCTCTGGCACTTCTGCTAGTCATGATTGCGAAAACTTTGTACTGCACTGAATGTATCCATGGTTGAATGGAACACCTTTAAAAAAAAATAAAATGGGATAAAGGTATAACTGTAGAACCTCATGAATCTAAAACTGACCCTTGTGTGAGTCTGTGAGTACAACAATATCAGTATCGGAGATCCTGCCTCACTTGGTTTAAACATGATTTTATTTAGATAACATAGGGTGGTATATGATACAAAAGATAAACTTGGGACCATGCAACAAGCTTCACTTGCCCCTAATCGACGAATTCTGGAAATAACTCAAGTTCGTATGGGTTGTGAAAGAGTTGTTTGTGAGAGAGTTTGTTTTTCTTGGAAACACTGGGGCTAGCTTTTCCATGTGACATTATAGGCCTATCGCTAGCAAGTCGTCCCCACTGGGGACAGAGTTATTTCTGAACATTGTCTATTCTCACCGTCTTCTTCACCCTAGCACCTTACCTTTCAAGCTGTAATTGTTGACATACTGACTGAATAATAGCACACATTCCGTACTCACCGCTTTTGCGCTTCTTGTTTTGAACAGCACACTTCACAGTAGTACTTGTGTTCAGCACAGAGTGTTTCCGTATTGCTGAATCCACGTAGGCAGCTGGTTATTGACGTGTTCTGTTCAACATCCACTGACAAGTCCAGAAAGTCTTCATCTTTGCTGCTAACCTTTAGAAAAAGAAAAGCAAATGCTTTGTCATATCTAACATAAATCAGACACACAGTATTTGCTCAAATTTGCTTAAACATTCAAGTAAATGATATTGCATTCTGATTCGACCCAAACCCGATCCCATTGCAACCTTTAAATTTGCCTAGGATCAATCAGACTTATATCTGGAGGACATCAAACCCTGTCTGTGACGCTTCAATGATCTAGCAAGTAGCATCAAAAATGAAGAAAATGGCCAACTGGGGCCATATGGATGAACACTGCTCATTACTAAGACTCACTGATTACTCAGGCGAGCCAAAAAGAAACACAACATAACGTTAAACAAAGGATCAACAAATCTTAAGAAAGAAAGACACAAACAAAGGAATCAAGCAATTCAGCTTCTAGATTGGGGGAGGGGGGAGGGGATTCAATTTGGATAAAAGTGAATGAGACAAGCATAGCCACCATTTCCTTTTTTGAAAAGATGACAATCCTACTGTAAAGAAACAGCATGAAAGTCACGCCCTGGGCAATACACTCCTAGAAGACTGCCTCAGTACCAGTCATGTGTTTGTCCAAAAGAAAGTTCTGTGTGATATAATTAATGACAACTGCAGGCCAGCTTACGGTTTCACAGTTGAGGCAGCGTGTTTCATTGGTGAGGGTGCCCTGGAAAATTTCATGGACCCAGGTGGGGTCCGGCTTGGTGGCGGGGTTGTCCGGACCTTGGGTCACGGGTGTTTTGCTGTTGGCTTTCTTCTCCGCTGTGAAACAAATAGCACCATCAGTCTCCACAGCTGTGCAGTTATGTCATGAGGAAAACGGTGTTTAAAAACCCTGTGCTACAAAATACCATTATACACAATTGTTAGGGCCAACTTATCCCTAGCCATACCCTAGCACATGAAAGAGAATTCAAGGTTTGGGAAAGGGTTATCACTGTGAAATATTTCACCATGATGTTGTGCCAGTCAAACTTATCAGTCAAACTCCCTGTGCCTCGAAGACCAGAATACACGTAATTTTTAATTTTCAGGTCACAACTGAACCCTTATACTCCCAGTGCGCCCAATACTTAGCTCCCATACGCAGATCCCTGAAACATCTTCTGTACACAAGAAGAGCAAACGCTCGATCGAGTCACTTTCGCAGTTCTGAATATTATATGAGGCATCAGATGGACAGGAAGAAATTGCTATTCACAACACAATGAGTCACGTTCACATAAAATTTGAGCCCGGTCACTTTTATAGTTTCCGAGAAAAGCCCAACGTTAAGTTGTGTGTTGCCGAACAGAAAAGGCTAGTTATCTCCCTTGTTTTTCTGATAACGTTCGTAAAAGGCTACAGATGTAAATACTTTGATGTAAAGAATAATCCTACAAAGTTTCAATCACATCCGATGAACTTTGTCAAAGATATAAAATGTCTAATTTTTCCTTTGACGCTGACCTGTGACCTTGAAAAAGGTCAAAGGTCAACGAAACCATCGTTAAAGTGTAGAGGTCATTGGAGGTCACGACTAAACAAAATATGAGCCCGATCGCTTTGATAGTTTCCGAGAAAAGTCCAACGTTAAGGTGGTGTATGTCTAATTTTTCCTTTGACGCTGACCTGTGACCTTGAAAAAGGTCAAAGGTCAACGAAACCATCGTTAAAGTGTAGAGGTCATTGGAGGTCACGACTAAACAAAATATGAGCCCGATCGCTTTGATAGTTTCCGAGAAAAGTCCAACGTTAAGGTGGTGTCTACGGACGGCCGGCCGGACGGCCGGCCGGCCGGCCGGACGGCCGGCCGGCCGGCCGGACAGACTAACACTGACCGATTACATAGAGTCACTTTTTCTCAAGTGACTCAAAAATGCTACCTATGACACATAGATATATTTGGTTCCGTTTCTACGGGCTTCCCATCAAAAAACTTGCAGTAGTTTCCTTTCTACAATTTTTTTGTTGAAGTTTAACATTGACAGAGTTACTTGCCATGCCATGGGGGCAGAGGAGTCAATGTAATATTTGTCCTTGAACAGCGCGATGAGGCTAAAGACAGCAGGAAGCTCTTGTACTCAGATCCTCTTTAGTCGAAGTAATAGTGAAGCGCAACACTTGTCATGCAAAAACACTAAAAACTAAACTCACCCCACCCCCTTCCCTGGGAGCAATTAACTGTTGAACTCCCAGCTGCAGGGAAGACAGGTGTCTCTCTTTTCTTTCCTCACTCATGCACAGACATCCAGATTTGCATCAAAGTTTTAGGTATAACAAACACTGTAGCCTACCTTGGAGCAAGTCAGCCACTGTGTTGAGAAGATAGTTGAGGAACTCGTGTGCATCTTGCTGCATGTAGTTGTCGAACAGTTCTGAAAGTAATCACCAGTACAAAATAAAAATAAGGTCTAAAACAAAAAGGTGAGATTCAGCTTCAACACCAAGAACAAGACTGAAAGTAAACTTAGTGATAATGCGAACACCTGGCTGTTTATTCTTCGTTCAGGTTATATATATCTCTGCGGGTTTAATCCTGTTATCTACCTTACTTTAAGGTTTGCTAAACAAGGAATAAACCTTCAGGATCAATTTTGAAAAGGGTACTAAAATGATGCAACATCACAAATCCTAAAAATCAGACATTTAACTTGCCCTTTTTATCCAACGGAAGCTTCATTTCTTCTGTACTAAACGTAAAAACCTATAAAGAATGTTCAAAAAGCACACAACTTGGCACAATAATACAATTTGTCATAATTTTCACGAGTTTGCATTCACAAACACCTGGTAAATAAATCTCATGTTCCCCATGCAATAACTCGAGGTGGTGAATGGGTTTGAGCTTTCATGTGAAACGTGGATTGTCAAAGTAAAAGCCAATCAGGCTGATTGTTTGATGTGTGGAACCATCGTGGCTTTGGATTTGTGTTTCCGAGGACAACGATTGTAAGCATTCACTCTCAAAGACCCAATCAATGTTGATAATTACCGCGGCGACTCATGGTCAATATGCAACTTATCTCTGTAATCGCAAAATCCACAACGAAAAGTCATAACCACTTAAAAGAAAAGAAATATGCTCAACACTTACTGAATTCACAGGTATGATCGCAGCTCTGTACATTTTCAGACTGGAAGAAAAGCGTCAACAACCTACGTTTGACGTCATATACAAGTTTGACGTGTTATCTCGTGCTACTGTGACGATGCTTTGTGGCCTGGAGTTGGATTCTAAAAATTCGTCTCCCTGTGGGTTATTGTGCATTTTGTTGCACAACCAAAATGATGACAAAAACGATGTTTGGTAGCTTGTTGTCAGACCAGCACTTTGTTGTTGGTCCTCGGGGAGCATATCGCCTTTTGTCCCATATTTATCAACCGCGGCCTTCAGCCTTGGTCGATAAAGATGAAACAAAAGACGATACATGTCCCCCTTGGACCAACAAATAAGCTGGTCTGTCAACAAGCCACCAAACATCTTATAATGTCCAACCTGCTACTTACCATTTTCCTTCCTCAAACGGGTGATGAATTTCTTTGGTGCTATTGTCCCAACTTTCTTCTTTTGTGTAGCGATGCTGTAAAAGAGGTCTGCCAGACAGGTGAGGAGAGATTCCTTCTTCTGGTTCTTCTGCTGCTGCTTGTACTGCAGCACCTTCTCACGGAAACCACGGCAGAAGTACAGCGCTTGCAGCACAGAGTTGCAGTAGCAGGTATTGCCAAACTGCAAACAGAATGAAGAGAAATTACAAACAACCTCAAAGTCCTGAATGACTGGCCTGCGGTGACCTCAAAATATTAGCAACACTTTTGTCCACACTTGTAGACTCTCCCCCCCCCCCCCCCCCCCCTCGGAAGTGTGAAGTTCTTGACAGTGCCACCAAGCCAACAGACTGTCTACCCAGGCTGGCAGACTATGTGAAAAGGCACCCGCCAGTAGCTAACCCCTCTCCTCTCCCGCTCCCTCCCCCCTCTCTGGGCTCCACCCTCTCCCCTAGGAATTAGAAGCACCTGCCACCAAGGTCAGAAGGCTGTCTACCTGGGCTGGCAGACTTGAAAGGCACGGCCATCCGTATTGTTCTTTGCCGGCTACAAGATGGCACTTGCTCATACATGTAACTGTATACAAATTTGCCCTTGTTTTTGGACTTGTGTAAAATTGCAGAACATCAATCTGTGTACTGTGTACTGTGTTACAACTTACACGCACAATTTTTTTTTAAACGTCAGCAAAGAAAAGGTAAATTCTCATCAGTCATGGTCTCCAATCACATATAAAACCTCAACAGTTATGTGCTCAAAAAGTATTCTCCCAAAATCTCATAGAAAGGGGTAATAACTGCAGTCGTTTTCAGTGCCTCTTGAGTACCTCCTATTGCTGGTTCATGGTTATTGCAGTCCAATCTTATAGTCCACATTTACTAAGTTGAGGTCCACTGCATAGTCAAGGTTTCATGGCCAAAATTGAAATTCTTCTTTTCAACTACCAGTAGCATGTTAGTTGTTGCCCATAAAACAAATCATTTCACTGACCGTGACACTGATAGTGCTACAAACAGCATTCTACACATGTATGAATTATACCACGACACATGGCATACACACAACTATGTGAAACAGATTAACCATTAACCAAAATTGTCTTTGATGACTGTGACTTACATTGACAAGTCCAAAATAGTGTTCATTAGCTGGAAACTGCTCAGATCCAATTTCCTTCTCCAACTGGGAAGCATTTGCTCCCTGAAAGAAAAAAATAAACATCTCTGTGAAATAAAAAGACACTGATAAACTTTAATCATAACATGTTTTGAAAATGTTTAACGTCTAAAATGATGAACCTGCCAATTATTCTGAGAGTGAGAAAAGAATCTCAGAAACAAACCATACCGCCAACCAAAAACTTTACAACTTAATTACTTCACGAGACAACCAACATCCCTTTCTCATTGAACACCTGCTGGTGAAGTGCATTGATACATGCTGAACTAGTCTCTGTTAGGGTCATTTATAAGTAGTAAAGACAGTAAGGCCACAAAACACGGACGATAATTCATGCAAAGAGATGACGTCGACCACGTGATGTAAACTGATGTTTTAATTCTAATGCCTAAATGGGTAACGTGAGTCAATTCCAAACACTGCTTTTGAGAGAAGAGACAATTCTTGCTTTTCGTCGATCACTGAAAAATAAAACAACGGATGTAAAAGAATTAGACGGGAGCAGAGTGATACTGCTAGTGATAGGATGGTAATTACTATCAAAACATGTTTCTTGGGACTTGACCCTTGAAGGTAAGTGAACAGAAAGGAGTATGTGAACAGAATGGAATCCCTTCAGCTTTGTTGAGTTGTTGCAATCACATAAAACTTCTAAAACACAGTAAAACTAAAATAGTAAAAGCAAAAACAAGTTTAAACTTTGATGACTACCAAGAAATGCAAATACGCAGGGTCCCCACTGGTTTTTAGAAACAAAATTCCATGACTTTCCCATGACTTTCCATGAGCCTCAATAACATTTTCCATGACTAGATCCACAGGTCGCCATTTCCGAACACGCAAACTTTTTATGTCTTGTCACTGCCAGTTTTGACACTGGCTTGCTTTGCACTGAATTTGAGTCAGTTTCTACCCAGTGTCTCTTCGACAAGCAAGTCAAGCATTTTCTACGCAATCAGATTATCGGTAATGTTTGCTGGTCCTGTCATTTCACTAAACTGGACCAGCCACTGTTTGTATCCATCTGCACTTTCGTAAATTCCGTTTCGTAACCGTCACTGTGACTTGACAAACTGTCATTTTTTTCACCGCGATACACAGTTCATTGCGAAGATTTTCCTCGGTAATTCGTTCCAATTCCGCATACTTTTTGTTGTCAAGAAACAACTCGAAAGAAAGTTTCAAACTCATCATCCTCCATCTTGCTTGTCGAAGCGCTAAAATACAGACCTGCCTACCCCTGAAATGTACCATGTGTAGTTTTGGGTGTGAAAATAAGGCAAATGTGTAGTTTGGCAGGTGAATGTGTAGTATTTCAATTTGATCAACCCAAACCGCAAAACAGAACAGTTACTTATACCGTACTAAAACAAACACTCAACACTCCAAACAAAACTATTACAATGTGAACAATACTCCTCATACAAATACAAACAAAGCCCCCACAAAAATACAAGCCAAGCATTAAGTTTATTTGTTAAGAAAAAAATTATTAACTAGTTTGGAACATTTGCATGGGTGAAACTGATCAGAATTAAAAATAAGGAAAATGAGGCCGGGGTCCAGGGGCCGCCCACGCCCTGGTGGGGTGCAGGGGCAACGCCCTCTTAGGGGGCCCAGGGGGGCGAAGCCCCCCGGAAGAAAACGAAAAATCAGGCTTTTTAAGGGTAAAAGTAGGCCTTTCCTGGTATCTCAAACACACAAATTTGCACAGTAAACAATTATAAGGCCAACAAAAAAAAATTGTCTGTTTCTGGTAACATGGCTAAAAAAAATAGGGTCGGTAGGTCGGGATTTTTTTTATTTTTATTTTTTATTTTTTTTTTTTACCCCAAATGTAGACCAATAAAACTAACTTTAAAAATCGCGCAAAGAGACTGGATTCACTATACATAGAGACAAGACACTCAACACATTTACAAATCGTCAGCGGACTTTCGTTTTCACACGTTTTTGTTGTTCATTTTCTCACCCTGTCCTTTACCACCAAAAAAACCCAAAACATTTTTGAGTTTGGAAAAAAAAAGTTTAGGGTCGGCGCCGAAATTTAGGGTCGGTCGGGTGACCAGAAACAGACAATTTTTTTTTTTTTGCCTAACAAATGCCAAGCTGTAGTCCGATAATTCGCGCGCTCAGGGAAACAAAGATTCAGCGATGTCCGGTCACTGTGTTAAAGAAAATAGAAACCGGATCGCCGGCGAAAAAAAAAAGAAAAAAAAATTTTTTTTTAATTTTTTTTTTTACAGATTTTCAAAATAAGGAATTCTTTATTTGACCAATTTCATTTGGCGGATTTTCGCACAAGGCGGAAAAGTTTCACCCATGCATTTGTTAAAAAAAAGCTATGTTGAATTCAAGACCTGTGACAATCTGAGAACATCAAGTCACAAAAAGTAGGGACTGGGAGTATGTGTATCAACATGAAGGCAAATTTGCATATAAACAGAACAGGTTTGCGTCGGCAATAATAATAATATGGCAGGTCATTGCCTCTGCTCTGGTTACCGATCTCTCAAAAGTGAGCTTGTCTTGGTCTTCTTTCCCTGGCACGGGTTTCTTCACAAAACAGTCCAATTTTTCCTCTGCTTTGGTCGGGATTTCTCGAATTCCTCATGAGAAGTGCTTTTCTTGTGGCGGTTACACGGTCGTAAAGCCCACTGTGCTTCTCTGAAAAAGCCGTGTTGCACACAGTGCAGTGGGCAAAATGCTTCCCTTTTCTCCACGAAACTAGGCATGGATGCTCCTCATAGTACTTTAGCAAAAAAGCCTTGCTGGGAGTTTGACCAAGCTTCTTTTTTTTGCTCCGTGGCGGTTGATCGCCAAAGTCTTCTGAATCCGTGTTCGTCGCTGTAGCCATTTTTTTCCCTCCAGAAAGAATGAGCTACGAAGTGACCGCGTTCAGAAAAGTATGTGCTGAAACGCCCGCGATAGTTGTAATAACAGCAGCAAGACCAACTGACTACGCTACTCTCGCGGGCGCCGGGCATGTTTTGCACGCAGTACACAACCGGTTAGTACAAATTATGGATCGGAACTCGCTCGCGTTTTTGCGTATTCAAAATGTCAAAATGTGTAGTCGAAACGAAACATTTGCGTAGTATAAGACAAGCATGCGTAGTTGCGTAGTTTGGGGACCAAAATCGTAGTTTACTACGCTCAATGTGTAGTGTAAACAGGTCTGAAAATACTTTATCGATGCAAAAACAAAAGCAGAAAACTTCGACGAAACCGACTCAAATGCAGCGCAGACGACACGACGAGATACCGGAAGGAAGTGAGCCTCGCTTTGGTTCAAGTGCCGTTAAAAATACCGTTATTCTCGTATGCAATTTATACGAACGAGAAGTTGGTCATACGAACAAGCCTTGTTGTGCTGGCGACGCAAATCGGGGAATGGCTGGGCAACGAAAATCGCCGCTGGCGTGCTAAAGGTTAATTTTTTTTCTTTCTTATTTTTGTTAAATTCCATGACTTTCCATGACTTGAATTGAAATTCCATGACTTTCCAGGCCTGGAAAATTAAAAATCAAATTCCATGACTTTCCAGGTTTTTCATGACCTGTACGAACCCTGAATACGGTAACAGTGACTCAACCACAGGACTCTGAGACGTTCACAAGAACTCAGTCCTCAACGGAAGAAGAAGAAGAAATGCAAATAAATATAGACCTCTGTCTATGTTTTAAATTGAACAGTCCATTTCAAAACAAACAGTTTCTACTGGGACTGGGAGTAATCTGGGACTATGCCGGCATATCTGGTGACCCGGAACACGGTATAATAGTTAGAACTTGGAGATGGAGGACTAGAAGTAGATAGTAGAACAAATCCTAGGGCGGAGACCAGTGAGAGTGACATCCCTACCAAAAGAAGAAGCTGATAAAATGTCTTAAAACGCGCAAGCTTCACAACAATGTTTCAAAGAGAGCCCTGTAAAATGAAGAGACAATGCATGCAATAAGAAAGTAACAACCCGTACATAAATTCCAAAGACTTAGACTGGTCTGGACAAAAATAGCTCAACGACCGTGACTCAGAAGTGGCAGTTTTCATTATCAACAAAACTCAATTCATTGCAAAATCAATATGACATGCAGTAAAAGTACAAACCATCTCTCCAGCTACACAGCACGCCCCAATTCTAGGGGTAATGGTCGCTATTTTTGCAGTGTATGTCGAGACTCAAATAGTAAACATTGGATTTCAGTAGAGTTCGCAACTAGCTGACAGCCATATTGTTTTGAAGTGAGGGCTGATGGGAAATGAAACGGAACGGAATGTGTATTTTTCTGTTGCAAAGATTTTTAGTCTCAGATTTTAGAACACATGTATGTGAAATAAAAAAAAGAATATGCGCACACTGTGTGATTGGCTTTAAATTATATTAGACTTTTACAATATCTCGTACAATCTCGCCACTGTACTCTCGTAGCCCTCTTTCCTGTCGGCCATCATACCGAAGGCAAGTGTTCCTTGTGATGTTGGAGTTTTCGCTTATTATGCTCATTACTGTGTTACACATGACATTAATTAATACCTTTTTGAAATCCTATTTTACTTAGTTTATCAGTGTCTTGAGTGAGAGATTCATTGTCGTTAAGTTAAGCTCATGATTTTGATACCAAACGTCTGATGTGGTAACCCACGTGGATATTAGTAGACGTAAAGAGACCAATAGGTCAGTGGTTCTGGTAGGCATAGACATGGTTGCAATGATGATCATACGCATAGCTTGTTGTACCTTGCATGTTATTATCAGAATTGTGTTGTAAAGCTGCACATCCAAATGTACAAGCTGCTTCCAATGTGTTCCTTTTTAGAAGAAAAGGAAAAAATCAAACATTCGCAACTGCTGTTAGTGTTACTGTTAGTGTTAAGTTGCACCTCAGGATTATGCCCCTTGAACTAAGTTGAAGTTGGACACCTTGGCTATTGATGACTTTTGGCCATTGATTACTGTTTTGGTGAGACGCTGCTTTAGCAGTTAACGTATACCTTATTTCAACGATCTGTGCAAACAAATGGAATAATTAGATGGCTGCTTTCTGTTGCAGACAGCAAAATGACGAATCCAAAGGGATATCGCCGCGGTACGCGGTACATGTTCTCCCGACAGTTCCGCAAGAAGGGAGTGACTCATTTGTCCACGTACATGAAAGTGTACAAACGAGGTGACATCGTTGACGTTAAGGTAAGTGTTTGTAAAACAGGCAGTAGGTATGCGCTAGTCGACTTTGTTAGTACCATTGATGTTAAGGTTCTCAGATGAGTCTGAACGGTAAACCAATAGACCTTTTCGGCATCTGAGCAGCTCTCGCGAGACACGCTCTTTGTTATGCTTTGATCATCGCGAGAACTTCGAACCTTGGCTTGTGCAGCTCGCACGAGATCGCTGTACCGCATGCTTTGCTATGCTCTGAAGTTTGCGAGAGATTACGAGAGCTTGGAATACCGATAGGGTCTATTTACCATTGTTCAAGGATGGTGTCCGACATAGGCTCAAAATACAAAAGCTCAAATGGACAAAAACTCCACACTCCCTCTGACACCCTCCACCCCTGCCCTACACACACACAGTCTCACTTGTTCTGTCTGTCCGTCTCAATTTGTCTGTTTCATTTTCTTTCTGCGAGAGAGATAGAGTGAGAGAGTGTGTGTTTATTGTGTTTGAACAACTTTACCTACTGCTGTAGTTCTTTTTTTTTTCTTCTTCATCCTTATTCAGTTGTGGGTCTTGTTTTCTCCTCTGTGCGTAACACTCAGCTGTCTTCCCTGCTGTTATGGTACACAGCAAGAAAGTAATCACGTTCAGGGGTCGACACTAACTTATTTGGCCTGGGGCCACACTGGCCCCAGAGATGGAAATTGCTGGGGCGGAAAACAAAAATCTGGGGCCCACTCTCAGTATTCACGTGCGGCAATGCATTTTCTGTTTTTTGAGTCACTTGAGAAAAAGTGACTATGTAATCGGTCAGTGTTAGTCCGGCCGGCCGTCCGTAGACACCACCTTAACGTTGGACTTTTCTCGGAAACTATCAAAGCGATCGGGCTCATATTTTGTTTAGTCGTGACCTCCAATGACCTCTACACTTTAACGATGGTTTCGTTGACCTTTGACCTTTTTCAAGGTCACAGGTCAGCGTCAAAGGAAAAATTAGACATTTTATATCTTTGACAAAGTTCATCGGATGTGATTGAAACTTTGTAGGATTATTCTTTACATCAAAGTATTTACATCTGTAGCCTTTTACGAACGTTATCAGAAAAACAAGGGAGATAACTAGCCTTTTCTGTTCGGCAACACACAACTTAACGTTGGGCTTTTCTCGGAAACTATAAAAGTGACCGGGCTCAAATTTTATGTGAACGTGACTCATTGTGTTGTGAATAGCAATTTCTTCCTGTCCATCTGATGCCTCATATAATATTCAGAACTGCGAAAGTGACTCGATCGAGCGTTTGCTCTTCTTGTCTTCATCGTACTGAAGCCAGGGAAATTCTTTCAACCATTTGACATTGAAATTACGACAGCGCTTCACGCTTTTGGCTGCATCGGTCTCCTTTTTTCGTTTCTCTCCACCCTGTTCTTCATCTTCATTTCCATGTCTTTTTACACCAGGGATGTGTCGCCACATTTTGCGTTTGGCATTTGAAGGCGATACTTATCTCTCATGCTAAAGAGCACAATCTGGGAGCTATTTCCCTTGCGGCATTGTCCTTCGACGATTTCAATGGTTTTTTTTCTTGACTGCGGCATTGATCGTAACGCAAATTTCAGTGACGACTTTGACTGGCGATTTTTAGTGATTGGCTCTGGCATTGGAATTTTCGGTTTGTCATTGTCAGTTGGAATTTATCCTGGGGCGGAGTGGGCCCCAAGCTTCGGCAATGTTTGGGGCGGAACACAAAACTCTGGGGCGTTCCACCCCCCGCCCCCGCTAGTGTCGAACCCTGACGTTCTTTTGAAATTGTACCAGAAAATGAATGGTCTAAAAAAGTCAATCTTTGTGTGTGTCAGTGTGATGGCGCCATCCAGAAGGGTATGGCTCACAAGATCTACCATGGCAAGACTGGGCGGATCTTCAACGTGACAAAGCATGCTGTGGGCGTTGTCGTCAACAAGCGAGTTGGGTAGGTGTTTTGACACGAGCACAATGTCCGTGTCTAGATTGAAGTTCAAGCTAAGACTAAAATGTGAACAGTGGAACCCCCTTTTAAAACCTAGAGTTGTCACTAATATCAGGTTTTTAATTCACAACGTTTGTAAATTTACCTCCTTTAAGACATTATTTTTCCACATTTTGGGGTTTTTAAAAAGAGGGGTTTCTTTCGTGTTATTAACCACCAATAGACACTTTTTGGAAGACACTATGTCAGGTTTGTATGGGTTGTAATAGAGTGAGTACCCTTGCTTTTGCTCTGACAAATATTAACGTGTGGTTTCTGTAGACGCAAAAGCAAGGGTACTCGCTCTTTCACAACCCATACAAACCCGACAGTTATTTCTGGAATTAGTCTAATTTGCATGTCTTCATGAACCTTTTTGGCTCACGTAAGTGTAGCCTATGCGATCATAACTTTGTCTGTCTGTGCGTGTGTGCGTGCGTGCGTGTGTATGTCTGTGGTAGAAACTCTAACATTTGAAGACGTCACATTACATTGACGTCACATTATGACGTAAGAGGGTTAGATGTCACGCGAAGGAAGTACTGAAAGTCTCGGTCATTATTATTTTGAGCGCGCCGAGACTAGTTGGCAGTCGTGTCCTGTAAGTAGGCTACATGCAGACAGACAGATCTAGATCTAGTGTCTCGCTTTCTTGCACAGTTTCACCTATGCTCTTTCTGTGTGTGTGTGTGTGTGTATGTGTGACGGAGTGATTGAGTTTGTGTTACTGTTTGTCGATTTCTTACGTGAGCCTTGATGGCTTCGCCTCTTGTTACGTTTAGTCAATGTTTGACTAAATATATTACATTAGGCTGGGAATCCAACTGAAGCGAAGGTGTATGTATGTGTATGTTGAGCAATTCCCAGGTAACTACTGTACAGATATTTATAAAACTACATTCAACACCTTACCGGTGATATACCCACTTTGTGTTTTTTTCAATAGATGTCTTTTATGATGTCATATCAACCGGTTAACAAAGTTCAGGCTGCACTTTTGTGGCCCTCTTTTTCAAGAAAAAGATCATTGAATTTTATGTCAAACAATGACTTGGTCCAGAATATGGGATTGCATTTTAGATCAAAATGTAACTTGAAAGTACAAGAAGGACACGGAATAAGCGCATATAAATTTGAACTGTGCATCTTTTCATTGAAGAAAAAGATTTTGTGCCTGAAGCTCTTGGTAAGCGAATGTAAATCTTCGTCTTTGAATAAACCACTTGTGAAAAATGTTTTGATGTTGGCTAAAAATAAAATTGTCATTTTCGATGCAGTAACCGCATCATGCCCAAGAAGGTGAACCTGAGGATCGAGCACATCAAGCACTCCAACTGCCGTGGTGACTTCCTGAAGCGCGTCAAGCTTAACGAGGAGAAGAAGAGGTTGGCCAAGGAGAAGGGCGTGAAGGTTCTGTGCAAGCGTCAAGTCAGTACTTTTGCTCTTTTTTTCTCTTTTAGTGTTGGATTGGTTCTCAGGGATGGGACTTCTAACACACATGAGAATCTTCAGACTTTTGGCTGAAATCAGACCTCTTTTTTTTGCGTTCCAAGCGTACAGTTATAAAGCAATTCCGTGATACATGCCCTGAATGTGTGTATTATTTTGGAGTTGTTGGTCACTTGCAGACTTTTTTATGCATCTTTATTCCCATGTCTGTTCTATGCAAGTTAGTGTAAATCACTAAATGCACAATTTTGTGAATCTCATACACATGAAATTGCTGATTTTTGATGTCCAAAGTAGTAGAAATTTATTCTGCTTCTCGGGGATAAAAAAAATGGTTGCTGTCTCAGTCCCATCCCTGTATTCATGTGCATAGAATGTGTTGCTGTGCGCATGCTCTACAATAAAAGATGATAGACAATAGATGTGTAAAACGTCTTTTTCAGTGGCTCGATTGGTATTGGGTTTATCTATAAATATATAAATAAATGCATAATACAAGACACAGTACAAAAAAAGTAAATAAAACATTGTTGTAAATGAAATTAAGAAATTACTGTTTCAATGGGGTTTTCAGTGGGGTTTTTAAGCTTCCGATCCATTTGTATGGAAAATGGAAATATCCTAAAAATAAAATAAAAACAAGATGAAAGAAGCAAACAGAGTACACCTTTTCAGTTGTACTAATTTCTAAATGTACACTTTTCAGCAGGGATGCAGATATTGGTAACTGGGAATTAGGTCTGAATACACCAGTGAGACTTACAGAAATATGTTCCTTTTATCCACAATCACAGTTGTACAGTTCACTCCTGTAAAAATGTGGTGGAACAGGTTCAAGTCTACTACACAAAGCTCTCTGAATGAAGTTTTGGCTCCGTTATATCTATAAAAAAATATATTTTAAAGGCTTTGCAATGTCAACTTTGGGTTCAATTAAGGACGTCCTTAGTAAACGCACTTGGTTGTTTTAGACACTAGTCTTTCTTTATTATAACGTGTTTGAGATTATGTTTTCATTTCTTTTTTTTCTTTTGTGCCTCATAGTTAACTTAGAAAACAGTGTCTTTATTTGTTTCAGCCTGCTCAGCCTAGGGAGGGACATTTTGTGTCGACAAAGTACAACAAACCTCAGTGGATCCAGCCCATCCCATATGAGATCATCGCCTAATATGTCTTGTCAATAAATGCTGCTCTTCTGTATATGCTGGGCTTGTTTTTCTGTTTGTAGGAATGCATGGACAGTTTGTGGGAGAATGTGAGATCGAAGTAGAACAAAATCAACTACAATGTCTTATTTTGTATGTGTGTTAATGCTGTGCCTTAAGAATGGCAACTCGCAGACCAGTGTTTCATATCACTAAAATAGGAAAATTGCATTCCAGTCTAATTCTCTGGTTTACAATTGATATTTTCCAGAAATAACTATCAGGATTTTCAGTTGCTGCAATCGTGACTAAAAACTAAGGCTTATGTGAATGTTGTGCTGTGTTGGTTTACTATGACACCCTTTGTTTTCGATAATATGCATATCTGAGCCACAATTGCCTGCCGATTGTCGTGGTAATAATCAATGGCCTGAAGTGAGGTTAAAAACGTTATTTAGCAACCACTGCAAATGAATCGTGGCTCCGATAGGTGTATTTTGAAAAGAGAAGTACCACACAGAGTTGTTTTTCATCGAGATAGATGAAAGCTGCAGTTAGCATCATGCACTTCCACCTCACATTCTGGTGCACTTTCTCTGCCACACCGCTTGGAATTCTTGACAGTTATTTAAAAAACATTGTCTATTTTCTAGGGTTGTTTAGTGTGCAAAAAAAAAAGAGTTGAAGGATAACTGTTAAAATAATAAGCCACAACTGTACACACATTCGCAAAATCCCATAAGCCCAGAGAGAAAGTTCCAATAAAAAGCATTTGAAACGGCATTCTTTCAATAATTAAATTGAAACATCTGGAAGCTGTCTCAAAGGGAAGCCGTCGTGTTTCTGCTGAACGTTCTGTCATTTTGACGGCTTATCTCCCTTGATATCGAGGATACAGCATTCATTGTCAGCCTGTATGATGAAGTACCTGTGTAAAGATTGGCCATTTCAATGCCGTGGAGATTCTCCGATTGGCTGAAGTACAGGGGGAGGGGGGTTCAATTCAATAAAACGTTATTATGTGAATGTAACACTGAAACAGAAATATTTCTTTTGGCTCGTGTACGAAATCACATCACATAAAAGTACACATCATTACACACCATAAAATTACACATCAATACACACATAACCCTAACCACACATCCATACCCGCACCCTCGCATACATCCTCGTACATACTCTCCTTTATCCTTTATAATCAAAAATACATTATGGTTGATATCATTGCTAGTTTATCTTCATTAAAACTCAAAATAGGATACATAAAAAAAGTCTTCTTTTATCAGAAGGTAGGCAATAAACGCTTCTTTCTGTGAAATACAGTCGATATCGACTCTCCCCCTCTCTATGACATATCTGCCGTTGTAAATTACTCCACGAGGCTGTGCATGTCAGTATCGGTATCGTATACCATCAACAGTGGTGTAAACTCACTTCACTGGGGGATTCTGGTATCGTGGGAACTACAGTAAACAGTGCAAGAAATTAACAGTAGAGATAAGTCAATTGATAGCTAATAAGGCTAATCCAACTTGAGACAGACCGCTGAAGAAAGAACATGGTAAGGAATGTATCGACTCGTGAAGGCCAAGAATCACGGTGCCGCTGCGGCTCACTGAAGCGTGTGATGTGTATAAGCATAAACATAAACTCTGACTAGGAGGGTGAGGTTTTGAGGACACACTTCATTATATTAAGCACACCTGCTGCAAATCCATTTTCTGTGTGGCGTTATTGGTTTAAACAAAGTTTTATTCAGGATTGAGGGCCCCAAAGGGGGGGTATCATCACGATCACGGGAAGGGAAATTTTAGCTTTCACGATCACAGTTACCTTGAATTTTGTTTTCACGATCACGAACACCAGTGGCAAATCACGGTCACGGTAAAAGTTGCAGGTACAGAAAGCACGTGTCAAAGTAAACACAACCACACAGTAATTCGCTCCTCTGGATATATTGTTTATTCAACACAAAGTGAGAACTGTTGCACTTTTTTATTATTTTTTTTTGGAATTCTCTTTCACACACACATAGAAATACATATCATGATTTGTAATCAGTAACAAGAATGTTGTTTTCATTGTTCTCTCTCTCTCTCTCTCTCTCTCTCTCTCTCTCTCTCTCTCTCTCTCTCTCTCTCTCTCTCTCTCTCTCTCTCTCTCTCTCTCTCTCTCTCTCTCTCTCTCTACACTCATACACATTCAACTCCCACACCCTAACTCACACACATGAATATATACTTGCACAATGTCACATTTCCAGAGCTAAATCTTGTTAACCCATTTTCTCAAAAACTATTGGGTGGATTGAAATTAAAGTACATGTATGTGTGATGGTTTCTTTAAATTCAACTTTGCCATACAATTTGACGTACACCATCGCCTGGTTTCATGGTCTTGAAAAACAAACAGGAATGCTACAGGCCAAAAATGGTTTTACCTGAAAGAAGCGCGCGCCCGCTAGGGGGGTCCGGGGGCATGACCCCCGGATTTTTTTCAAAAAACGGTTAAAATCTGTGCATTCTGGGCATCATTTTCAGGGCTGTAATAGTGTTGTGATCTTGTTAAAAATCCCATTTTAGCCTCCCCCCACCACCATTCAACACACCTCCAAACTGGTGAAAACAACACTACTGTGCGCTGGCTTCATTGAGACCGGCGCCCGGACGCGTTGCGCGATATTCACACGGATCGTTTTTGCGAAAATGTTTCAACTTCACCGGAATAAATTTGACTTTACCGGATTTTGAAAACGGCTTTATCGGATTTCCGGCAATTACCGGAAAAGTAGCATGCCTGACAAAATCCCCAACGAACATCTTCTTCTTCTATTCGATCGCCGATCACACTTGGAGTCCAGATCTTGAGATATCTAAGAGCTATGCCAGCGGGAGTGTAAACTCCTGGCAGGGCTTCCCAAGCTGGACAGGTCGAAGGGTAGAGGCCAGACTAATATGGACCAACCTTGTGCTCACAGGGCAGGTCCTTGGGCCATGAGCTAAGGGTGAGGTAACCCTGACAGAAACCTCGAGTGCTGAAGACGTATGTGTTGGGCCGCACGGCGCACTCCAACAAACCACAACACTACGCATCAACTGCCATTATGACACCCAACGAACATGACTTTGATCGTCTTTGACATGAGGATCAAGTGACCCAAACTGGCACGTCTCCCCGCCATTGTTTCTGAATTTAACCCATTGTTGATATTAAAGTTCACAGGCGCTAAAATAAATCCAAGCTTAATGCAAAGAAGCGACAATTAGAATCTATGCCAAGCGTGTCCACGTTGCTGTGATGAAAAACACATTTCTAGTTTCGGTTTTGGCTACACGCAGACTCGATCTCGAGCCAGTCGAGGTCACACTGAGCGAGTGACAGCCGGACGTGGCAATGTCGACAATGTCAATGATCTCACTCAAACTCAAAGATCTTGAACAAATTTCAAGATCTTTGCCTACATTCAGAACAGTCATAATCTTGATATTTCGTCTTCGGAAAGACCGACCCGTAGCCTGACCTTCCACCAAGGAAGGCATTATCGCCGCCTGCTTTGGTCTGGCTTGAATCCACAAAATATAACAGAAGTTTGATGACAGTACTGCTGCCCGCCATTTTTGATCTTCGAATTCGAATTTGACTGAATCCACTCAAACCTTTTGCATGAAGCCCTTCCATTGGATGAAGTTTGGCAGACTTTTGCAATTTGCCTTCTGATTGGATCTTTTTTTGTGTGTGATTGGTTCTCTGTCAAAGTTCAATTTCTGAATGTGTTGTTGCTTCCCTTCAATCGGGATTGGCTCCTTGACGAATAGAGGATCATAGAGTGATACAGCTGTGAAAAATGTACGTTGAAAATAAAATGCTTTGCAATAATGCCCATCACGATCACGAAAACAAATGACGATCACGATCACGAGACTTGATTTTTTTGTCATCACGGATTACGGGCAAAGTCCCATCACTATCAGTATCACAGAAATGGAAATTTCGGCAATCACGGTCACAGAAAGGTCAAAAAACGCCGATCACGATTTTAAACCCTTTGGGGCCCTCAGGATTTCTTCGCATGAACAGTTCAAAACACACAACTAGGACACGCACTCAAGCAAATGCTTATATCACGTGACCAGAATAGTACTAAATTACACACATTTTCGTAATGGTGGACATAACAACAATAAACCAGAGGAACAAATTGAAAGGATAGGGATGGGGAGCTAAATAGGAACAAAGGAATCTACAGAAGATAAAGAGAAAAGGGAGGGAAAGGGGGAAGAAGGTACTAACAACCACAAGGAGAGACTAGGACGAAAGCGCACAGGAAGAGAGCATCAAGTCTAAGACATGCAACATGTAAACTTCAAGTAAATGTAACAATTTTTTATGGAAGGCAGTAATTCGTTAACATGTAAAATACGAGACAAACGATAATAATCATTACTTATACGCTGCTTGTGTAATCAAATACGATAACACAGGGAGAGGCAGTGTGGAGGTACACATACGCCTGCCCACACACGTATACACTATCAATGCGTGAACACATCCATCAAATCAATCGACCAGATTTAACAATAAACGATTGGACAGACTCAAATATCAATATGTTATTACGAACAGAATAATGCTCGCTACCTTTTAATAATATTTCCACGCGTCTGAAATGAACAGGCAACGAATTGATTGTTGTCAGACGAGCATCTGCATACAAAGTGCAGTTTAATAAATAATGTTCGGATGTTTCATTTGGATCACCGCAAGCACACTGTGCGTTATCTTTTAGATGGCGTTTACACAAGTCTGAATTAAGGTTACTAATATTTAAACGCATTCTGCAGTGTTGAACTTCTGTCTGTCGTTTTCCAAAATAATAATAAGCTGGTACACTATGATCAGGACTTTGTAAATAATGCTTAAACTCGCTTATTGAATTTGTTGTTTTAATCACATCAGGCAAATTATTCCATAAAACTGTGGAGAATGGAATGAAGGATGTTCTGAATATTTCTGTCCTATGTGCTGGTACGAATCTTTCGAATGGTCGTCTTCTGTGGTAGGGATTTAGTGAAGAGACTAGTGGTGGCAAGAGGTTAATTAGATATTGTGGACATTTACCATGAACCATTTTGTGAAATAAGATTAATTTATGTCGTTTTCGGCGTTCCTTTAGACTACAAAAACCACTTTCTTTGTAAATCTTATCATGGCTTGTTCCCCGCACACCGCCAATTATGACACGTAATGCTTCAAGGTGTAATTTTTCAAGTGTTTTTGATAAGGCTTCGGTACAATTGTCCCATAATACATCAGCGTAATCGAAGTGTGGCAGAATAAAAGATTTATACATTATTTCCAAACTATTTCTACATAACTTATACTTATAATATCTTAAGCAGTTAATCAACAAAGTGGTCTTTTTCACAATATTTCTAATTTGAGCGTCCCATTTACAATCGTTTTGCAAAAGAATGCCAAGATGCTTGTGTTCTGGTATGTCTTCCAGGAGATTTCCATTAAAAAATAGGGGGTCATTTTGGTTTAAATCACGTTTTATATTCAGCAGTTTAGTTTTGGTTTCATTAAATGTAACTTTCCAGCGTGCTGCCCATCTACTAATTTTATCAAGGTCTGAATTAAGAATTTCGGCACGTCGTATGTGTGGCGTTATTGGCACTCGTTCAGTGAGTACCCAGTCGTCCATTCTTTGTCAGCTAAGGGCAGCTGGTCGCAGACATAATTCCTAACGGCATTGGCTGATTGATATGTAATATGATATTGACGGTAATGCAAAGCCATCAGGTGATCGACACGGATCAGTCTGAAGGCAGGTAAATCCCCCGTGAAACCATGATTTCAACGATTGGTCTGTCGACTGATTCAATGTTGGGGAATATTCCTAGCGTCGAGTCAATCATTCCATTCAGTCTTTCATACCATCCTGACGAAGGCAGTTCATTTATCTGCGGAAATATTGATAAAAAGAATAATCTAACCTGGTTACTGGTGTGTCTTTTTACATTTAGTCAAGTTTTGACTAAATGTTTTAACATAGAGGGGGGAATCGAGACGAGGGTCGTGGTGTGTGTGTGTAGAGCGATTCAGACTAAACTACTGGGCCGATCTTTATGAAATTTGACATGAGAGTTCCTGGGTATGATATCCCCGGATTTTTTTTTCATTTTTTCAATAAATACCTTTGATGACGTCATATCCGGCTTTTTGTAAAAGTTGAGGCGGCACTGTCACACCCTCGTTTTTCAATTAAATTGATTGAAATTTTGGCAAAGCAATCTTCGACGAAGGCCGGGGTTTGGTATTGCATTTCAGCTTGGTGGCTTAAAAACTAATGAGTGAGTTTGGTCATTAAAAATCGGAAACTTGTAATTAAAATTATTTTTTTTATTAAACTATCCAAAAACAATTTCATCTTATTCTTCGTCATTTTCTGATTCCAAAAACATATATATATGTTATATTTGGATTAAAAACAAGCTCTGAAAATTAAAAATATAAAAATTATGATCAAAATTAAATTTCCGAAATCGTTTTAAAAACTATTTCATCTTATTCCTTGTCGGTTCCTGATTCCAAAAACATATAGATATGATATGTTTGGATGAAAAACACGCTCAGAAAGTTAAAACAAGTCGCGTAAGGCGAAAATACAATATTTAGTCAAGTAGCTGTCGAACTCACAGAATGAAACTGAACGCAATGCCATTTTTTCAGCAAGACCGTATACTCGTAGCATCGTCAGTCCACCGCTCATGGCAAAGGCAGTGAAATTGACAAGAAGAGCGGGGTAGTAGTTGCGCTAAGAAGGATAGCACGCTTTTCTGTACCTCTCTTTGTTTTAACTTTCTGAGCGTGTTTTTAATCCAAACATATCATATCTATATGTTTTTGGAATCAGGAACCGACAAGGAATAAGATGAAAGTGTTTTTAAATTGATTTGGACAATTTAATTTTGATAATAATTTTTATATATTTAATTTTCAGAGCTTGTTTTTAATCCGAATATAACATATTTATATGTTTTTGGAATCAGCAAATGATGGAGAATAAGATAAACGTAAATTTGGATCGTTTTATAAATTTTTATTTTTTTTTACAATTTTCCGATTTTTAATGACCAAAGTCATTAATTAATTTTTAAGCCACCAAGCTGAAATGCAATACCGAACCCCGGGCTTCGTCGAAGATTACTTGACCAAAATTTCAACCAATTTGGTCGAAAAATGAGGGCGTGACAGTGCCGCCTCAACTTTCACGAAAAGCCGGATATGACGTCATCAGAGACATTTATCAAAAAAAAGAAAAAAACTTTCGGGGATTTCATACCCAGGAACTCTCATGTCAAATTTCATAAAGATCGGTCCAGTAGTTTAGTCTGAATCGCTCTACACACACACACACACACACGCACGCACGCACGCACACACATACGCACATACACCACGACCCTCGTTTCGATTCCCCCTCGATGTTAAAATATTTAGTCAAAACTTGACTAAATATAACGAAGAGAGGTACAGTAAAGCCTGCTATGAAGCACAGCGCAATCGCTACCGCGCCAAACAGGCTCGTCACTCAGTTTCACTGCCTTTTGCACTAGCGGCGGACTACGTTCAGTTTCATTCTGTGAGTTCCACAGCTTGACTAAATGTAGTAATTTCGCCTTACGCGACTTGTTTTTATTTAGAGTTGAGTCATTCTACTCAGTGTAGCTGAAAAGGCACAACCCGTGTTCAGGCTCAACTGAGTAAGTGATCAGTGAGTCTAAGAAATGAGCAGTCAGCGTTTGCCACCTCCGCGGAGTCTAGTGCAGTGTAAACCCGACCAATAAAGTATATACATAAAAAATAGACGTATAGTAATTTTTACAGATGTTACGACTACGAAACAGAAAATCAGAAAAAAACCCACTCTTGTCAAATGTGTGTGGAGGGGGGGGGGCTTAAAAGAGAGTCCCAATGTATGTCCCCGAGTCAGTCGTCAAAGAGGGAATAAATCCCCGTGGCAGGCAGTAAGAATTAATTTATATCATCGGACGCTCTCTATAATTTATATCTCTGTTAGGCTGGTTCAGTCTTCAGTTAAAGCCATATGTACTCGATGACTATACACGCTAATTGCTTTACCAACAGCTGGAGACATGCTAAATTAAGTTCCCTGCAAAATATTGTGGTCTAGGACCCCTTCAATGTTGAGATATGTTAATTTTCATTTTGATCTGGATCGTCCTATTTATAGATTTGCCAACAGAGGTAGCGTTGACGCAAGGGAAATAACTCCGCGTCTTTGTTTACATCCAAAGTTTTTGAGACTCTAAAACAAGCTGTAATGCATGTATATGGTCCGCGCATGGCGATATATCGTCATTACATGGTCTTATGGTGCGTTTGACATCGATTATGGGCAAACTACACTTTGTAAACACGGGAGCGCGTACATATGCCTTTAAGTTCAGTTCGGTGCTGTTTGTCCCAATCCAGTCACTGACCAGGGCTGGACCAAGTTCGTTTGAGGGGGTAGGGGGGGGGGGGGGGGGGGGGGGTTTCCAACTGAAGCCTCCCAGAAGCCGAGAAAATTTTGCATTTGTGAGGTCATTTTTATATTTAGTCAAGTTTTTACTAAATATTTTAACATCGAGGGGGAATCGAAACGAGGGTCGTGGTGTATGTGCGTGTGTGCGTGCGTGTGTGTGTGCGTGTGTGTGTGTGTGTAGAGCGATTCAGACTAAACTACTGGACCGATCTTTATGAAATTTGACATGAGAGTTCCTGGGTATGAAATCCCCGAACGTTTTTTTCTTTTTTTTGATAAATGTCTTTGATGACGTCATATCCGGCTTTTCGTGAAAGTTGAGGCGGCACTGTCACGCCCTCATTTTTCAACCAAATTGGTTGAAATTTTGGTCAAGTAATCTTCGACGAAGCCCGGGGTTCGGTATTGCATTTCAGCATGGTGGCTTAAAAACTAATTAATGACTTTGGTCATTAAAAATCGGAAAATTGTAAAAAAAAATAAAAATTTATAAAACGATCCAAATTTACGTTTATCTTATTCTCCATCATTTGCTGATTCCAAAAACATATAAATATGTTATATTCGGATTAAAAACAAGCTCTGAAAATTAAATATATAAAAATTATTATCAAAATTAAATTGTCCAAATCAATTTAAAAACACTTTCATCTTATTCCTTGTCGGTTCCTGATTCCAAAAACATATAGATATGATATGTTTGGATTAAAAACACGCTCAGAAAATTAAAACAAAGAGAGGTACAGAAAAGCGTGCTATCCTTCTTAGCGCAACTACTACCCCGCTCTTCTTGTCAATTTCACTGCCTTTGCCATGAGCGGTGGACTGACGATGCATTATTATTTTCGAGAAAATCGGATGTGTCATAAATCCAGGGGCGGATCAGTTGCTTTGTAAGGGGGGGTGCACCGTCTTTGAATCGAAAGTGAATGTGATGGGCGCGAAGGGCCCGAATTTGCTAGGGGGGTCCGGGGGCATGCCCCCCCGAAAAAAATGTTGGCTCAAAGAAGCAAAATGGTGCCATCTGGTGCCATTTGAACTTATAAATGGTAATTGAATCAGCTTTCCAATTTTTTTTTTTTTTGCTGGAGGGGGGGGGTGCACGTGCACCCTGTGCACCCCCCCTCGTCCGCCCCTGTAAATCTGTCCTTGACCACCCACCCGTATCTCTCTCTCTCTCTCTCTCTCTCAGTCTCTCTCTTTCTCTCTCTCTCTCTTTTTTTCTCTCTCTCTCTCCCTATTTCCCTCTCCATCTCTCCTCTCTCCATCTTTTCTCTCTGTCTGTCTCTCTCTCTTTCTCACTCTCTCTCATCTGTCTGTCTGTCTCACTATCACGCTCACTCTTTCTCTCTCTCTCTTTCTCTCTCTCTCTCTCTCTCTCTCTCTCTCTCTCTCTCTCCTCGCCCTCTACCCCCCGGCTCCATCCCAATTCAGTTATGATTATCTATATATATATATACGACTTGTGTGTGTGTGTGTGTATCTGTGTATTTGTGTATTCGCCATGCACGGCCAAAGTTCTCGATGGATCTGCTTCAAATTTGGTGGGCTTATTCAGAGAGACCCCGGACACAACCTCAGTGATGAGATATTTCAACACGTGCTCTCAGCGCGCAGCGCTGAACCGATTTTGGTTCCACCTCAGCTATTTTGGTTCCACCTCAGCTACCCGGGCCCCCATACCGACACACCATAGCCGCTACACCACATCACAACGCCAAAGTTCTCGGTGGATCTTTTTCAAATTTGGACACCGTATTCAGCTACACCCCGGACACAATATCATCGATGAGATATTTCAACACGTGCTCTCAGCGCGCAGCGCTGAACTGATTTTGGTTTTTGTGTTCATTTCACCATTATAAGTAACTCTTCCTTATCTTCTCCAGTGTTTGGCGTTTATCTCCCTTCCTTCGTGTGGCTTTCCCGTTTGTAAGTTACTATTACTATTTTTAGAATGTCACTGCGCTGTCCACTGCGCTGTCCACAACGCTTCCCTTGCACCCGTAAGTTGTTCTTACTGTCAAAGTGAAAAGGTCGAATCAATTTATAGCCACGCGAAAAATACACTCTCACCTATCTCTATATATTTATAGATACAGATATGCATATATATATACGGCTTCTCTGTGTGTGTGTGTGTTTGTGTGTGTGTGGGGGCAAAAACCTGTGTATTGTAGAGTTCTGTTTGTGATGTGCTCTGGCGGCTTTTGTCTGTCTGTATGTTCTGGCATGTGAGAAGCCACAGCAGATAATATAGGGCTAAGAAATAAGCTCTAAAATTCTCAATCCCGTTTGACAGGACTTCGCCTTCAAAGGTGATTGTGGTGAACCGCCACACTGTCTGTCTCTGTCTCGCGCCGTTCACCCCAAATTCCCGTTTCTGAGTTACTATTTTTAGAATGTCACTGCGCTGTCCAGAACGCTTCCCTTGCACCCGTAAGTTGTTCTTACTGTCAAAGTGAAAAGGTCGAATCAATTTATAGCCACGCGAAAAATACACTCTCACCTATCTCTATATATTTATAGATATAGATATACATATGTATATATATATATACGGCTTCTCTGTGTGTGTGTTTGTGTGTGTGTGTGGGCAAAAACCTGTGGATTGTAGAGTTCTGTTTGTGATGGGGTCTAGCGGCTTTTGTCTGTCTGTATATATTCTCAATCCCGTTTGACAGGACTTCGCCTTCAAAGGTGATTGTGGTGAACCGCCACACTGTCTGTCTCTGTCTCGCGCCGTTACGGGGATATAGCTCAGTTGGTAGCGCGCTGGATTTGTATTCAGTTGGCCGCTGTCAGCGTGAGTTCGATCCCAGGTTCGGCGGAAATTTATTTCAGAGTCAACTTTGTGTGCAGACTCTCTTCGGTGTCCGAACTCCCCCCCGTGTACACTACATTGGGTGTGCACGTTAAAGATCCCACGATTGACAAAAGGGTCTTTCCTGGCAAAATTGCTTTGGCACAGTTAATAATTGTCTACCTATACCCGTGTGACTTAGAATAATAGGCCGTGAAAGGTAAATATGCGCCGAAATGGCTGCAATTACTGGCCGTATAAAATTTCATCTCACACGGCATCACTGCTGAGCGCCTAGAACTGTACCCACGGAATATGCGCGATATAAGCCTCATTGATTGATTGTATGTTCTGGCATTTGAGAAGCCACAACAGATAATATAGGGCTAAGAAATAAGCTCTACAATTCTCAATCCCGTTTGACAGGACTTCGCCTGCAGAGGTGATTGTGATGAACCGCCACGCTGTCTGTCTCTGTCTCGCGATTCACCCCGGCGAAGCCGGGTATTCCTCTAGTGTTATATGAAGTCTTATATTGCGCGCGTATCTCCAGACTCGGACTCAAGGCGCAGGGATCTATTAATTATGCCGTGTGAGATGGAATTTTTTACACAATACATCACGCATTCACATCGACCAGCAGATCGCAGCCATTTCGGCGCATATCCTACTTTTCACGGCCTATTATTCCAAGTCACACGGATTTTGGTGGACATTTTTTTATCTATGCCTATACAATTTTGCCAGGAAAGACCCTTTTGTCAATCTTGGGATCTTTAACGTGCACACCCCAATGTAGTGTACACGAAGGGACCTCGGTTTTTCGTCTCATCCGAAAGACTATCACTTGAACCCACTACCTAGGTTAGGAAAGGGGGGAGACAATTTCTAACGCCCTGACCCAGGGTCGAACTCGCAACCTCTCGCTTCCGAGCGCAAGTGCGTTACCACTCGGCCACCCGGCCAGTCCAGTGAAGCTTTCAAAAATCGATCTTGTGTTAGTTCCGGGTGATGTGATTGATTTGATTGAAATATCAGTCACAAACATTATCGTAACCAAGAACAACGTGACCGAGTTGTGCCGTTGCTGTATCCAAAACACACGCGTGCAATCATTAAACCTATCTGCACAACGTTTTGCAAACATTTGTGAGCATTTTAACTACACATGGCTAAGCCCCCTCTCGTATCCAGGCTGGATCAAAGAACGCCTCGTGTGCGCTAGACAATAAATCAATACAGGTATAGGTTGGTCTAATGGCGGTCTTAAACAGCATGTGTTTGCGATACAGTAGACCCCCCCCCTCCCCCATAAAACAAAACAAAAAACACACACCAAAAACCAAAAGAAAACTCGGAAAATCAGGGCAGTTTAAAAAGGAGTGAGTCTTAAAATAGAGGTAAACTTACAGGGGATATGAACAGACAATGTGGAAAAACAAAGTCTCAAAAGGGATGAAGTCTTAAATTGGGGGGGGGGGGGGGGGGTCGTAGAAGGGGGGTTCCACTGTATACAGCCGAGCGATAAATGACTGGTAGCGTTAATGGTTCGATTCTTCAGTACATTTATAATGTTCACCGCGCAGCACTGAAATCCGAGTCCTCAGTGTTAACGTTGTGGGGCGGATAGTCATTACTATCAAATGCTGCTTTCATTTATTGTTGCAGGAAATGCTGCTTTATTGTTGCAGAAGTATACAAATCGTTGCTGATGCAGTACATAGTAATCCTGATCAAGTTTAATAATAATACATGTTCATGATAAAAGAAAACCACAATGTACGTGGAAACAATGTCAATAACTGTACATTTAGCAATATTATAGGGCCAGTACACTGCAGAGCTGTGTTTCCCTGACTGAAAATAATTTATTTTCAAAATGATGTTCCTCTTACAAACATGAATAAACAAATAAGATAAAATAAATTTAAATGGTTTTCGGAGACGTTCTTCAATTTAGTTTCCAGCTTCGGTCGGTCAGAAAATGATACAAGTCTCCCAATTAATGTTTAAACAAGCAGACAAATATATAAAAAAAAGTTTTAGTGCAGTTCCACGCGAGCAGTACCGGCGAAACATAAAAGTTCATGCTGTTATACCTGTCGCGATTTGCACTCATGAATTCTTGATTTTATGTAGCGGCCTCAACCGTGATACAGGACTCATAAACTGTCATGACATATCAGCATTTTCATTTCACATTTCGCAGCTATTTTGTCCTCGGGCGTAGGTAAGTTGCTGCATTAAGTCCATGTTTAGGAGCTAAATTACAAGTACATCGATTACATCGATTACCAGTCACATACAAAATAATGTATAGGTACTCCTCAACTGATGCGGCTACGTTACAAAATATTTGTATTTATGCCTTTACAGGAAATTGGAGTACGTTTTGTGTTCGTAAATGCGGCGTTATGGACTCAAATTCGACAATTTGCCTTTCTCTGCAATTATACACCACACTAGCCTAAACAATTTGACATTCATAATATTGTACTTTGTCATCATTTTCACGAGTTTTCATTCACAGCCAGCTGGGAAATAAATCTCATGTTCCCCATGCAATAATCCCCTGTTATTTGGGTTTATCTGTACTATGACGTACTGCGGCTTTTTCTAAGAGTACCTGCAAATGTTGGGATACGCTTCTGTACCCCCCTTCAAAACACGTGGTGTACGCTTCAGTATAAGGGATACGGAGGCGTACACCAATATGGAACAGAAGCGTACACTCATTTTTCGCACTTGCTCACTTTGAAATCAAAATTAGTAGCAAAAATCTTGGCACAGCACGTCGCAGACATGTTGTACAACTTGTTCGAACTGCTGTAGCAGCAAGGAAATGCTTGAATAATCAAAAAAAAGAAAAATATCCCCATGTTAGGGGGGGTTTGACATTCGATTGGAACAAAAGTAAGTGCAAACTTCACGTACAGAGCGGGTACTATGGAAAAAAAAATCACGTATGTGATAGACAAAGGGTTTGCAAGGGCGGATCAATTCACTTTGGAGGGGGGGTTACAAAATGACTGCGAAGATACAAGTTGACGGCGCCGAAGGCGCCTAAGCCTCTAGGGGGGTCTGGGGGCATGCCCCCCCGAAATTTTTTTTTATCCAAAGAAGCAAAATAGAGCTATCTGGTGCATCCTGAGCCAATAAATTACCTCTTTTTTGGGGGGGTGGGGGGGGGGGGTTACGTAACCCGTGTAACCCCCCCCCCCAGATCCGCCCTTGGGTTTGTGCAGTTGCCTCCTGAAAGTTGCCAATATACACAAAACAAAGTTTACGAGTTCTAGTACATTTTGTGCGAGTATTTACCTTCGATCCGGCTTCTCTTGTCTCAGATTTCAGCGGAGAAGGCAATATGCCCTATAACGGGCGTACACCTTCCTCCGGCGTGAATAAGGCTTACTGGTTTTAGCTCCACACAGAAAGTCATTAACGTGAAGTGCAAGCCTTTTGTGAGTATCGAAACCCAGTATTTGTGAGGTGGGGAGCAATAATTAGTTTGCTCTCACTCTATTTACATACACACGTTTTCTTATGTACCCACACAGTAGGGAATCAGGGCCGGATCTGGGGGGGGGGGGGGAGGGTTCCCTGGGGTTCCGGAACCACCCCCCCCCCTGGCCATCCAATGTAGTACCTCTCAGAGAAAAAAAATGTGGACTTTGGACCCCTGCCTTCAGTTGGAACCCCCCCCCCCCCTCAAACGAACTTGGTCCGGCCCTGGGGAATCTATAATTATGCGTCAGTATTACATATAGGCCTATGTTGATTGGAGACTTATAAAGGGACGATCTTGGACCGGACAGAAAAGACTGCTTCTGAAAAAACTTGACTTAAATGTAAAAACAACAGGAAAGAAAAGAAAACAAAGGAGAAGCACTTAGAGTCGAAGACGTTTGGCGTTGGGTGCACATTGGAGTCGTCGTTCATTATTGCAAAGAAATCAGACATGTGCGTAAAAAGGGGCCGGTGGGTGGAGGGGGAGGGGGTGAGTTAGCCGGAGGTAGGCGACAGTAACGGGTAAGGGGAATCCCGCTTGGTAGTGTGGAAACACTCAAACAAAACATCCTGAAGTGGAACGGGGGAAAGTTGAAAGGGGGATCATAGTCTTTCACTGACAATGCCCAAGGCTTCCTCTCAAAAGCCTGCTTGGCAGATCCGTATTTGTACTCGGGGCTTAGTCACTTTTTGCTGTACAGTGATGCCTGCGATGTGAGGCCCCTCTGATACACACCCCTGACTCTCTTCCCACACTGTGTTAAGAAAATTTTCTTCCCGACGCTTCCGTCATCTGCTTCAGGGGAAATTCAAAGAGGTTGGTGAAGCTATTTATCTCTATAAATGAAGTATTACGAAGTGTTGCACATCGAGATAGGTCAGGTTAGTTCTGTTAGTGTCTATACTTAATGCCAATGGGTTTTTCGGGTTTGTATTTCGCGTATTTTACCCGTGAATCGGCCGAATGACGGACCCGTCGCTGCACAGCTGCAAAGTTTGTCGCTTCGAGCGCAAAATCGTGAGGAAAACGCGTCTTGTAAGTAATGCTAATACATTCTACCAAAACCTAAACATGTCTGCACCAATCCTGCCAAGTGTCGTAGTTGTAGTCCCCCGCAAACAGCTGTAATCGTAAGAAGAATGTGATCATTCCTGCAGATTTGTGTGTCGTGCACCCGATTTGACCGAATTTTAGCGTGTCGTACACCCGCTGTGGCGTTTTTCACGTCGTGACGTCCACCCGATGCTCACGTTCTGTGTCGTCTCTCCGATCGTGCACTTACCTTTTGCACATGACCTTGTTTGTTTGTATTCTGATCGTCTTGGAGTGATTTTTCAGGGACAACATGGATCAGGTCATGGAAGTTGTGGCAGAAGAAGAAGCGGAGTTATCCGCTGAATTTATGGATATAAATTCATAGTCATAGTCCAAACTCCAGAAAAGGAGGCAAAGGTGACACCCAAAGAAACATCGACACCCAAAGAGAAATCGACATGTAAGTTATATTTTATTATTATGTAAGCCTGTGCAGGATCATGTTTATGGGCCGCTCACACGTGGATTCTTGCACACGTCGATTCTTGTCAAAATTCAGGTTTAGCGACAACAATGATGTAGCTGTAAACCTATTGAACTGACAGCTGAAAGCAGCGATTGGCTGCACCTCATGTCAATAGGTTATAGCTACAACATTGTTATCGTTTTTTGACAATAAGGATTAACGTGTGAGCCATCCATTACCACCAGTTGACTGTAGCTGTTGTCCGTGTGCAGGTATTGGCAACGCTTGATTATGATAATATGAAAGCGTACTGATCATGTTATAGTTATAGTTTTACAATGCAACAACGGACTATTGTACCTGAATAATGTTTATATACATTCGATCTGGTTAGACTAACACAAGCTTTTTGTATCTTGTTGTATGTGGACAGCTGCTGACGATGGTGCTGGGCCTTCGACAGAGAAGCCAAAGTCGCCCAAGAAGAAGAAGACACCCATGAAGAAGAAGATGGAGGCCTCGGCTGACAAGTCAGTGCACCAGTGCCACGAGTGTGGTAAAACTTACAAGCATTACCGCACCTTGTGGGCTCATCAGCGCTTTGATCATGGTGAAGGAAAAACAAATCATGAATGCACCATATGTGACAAAAAGTTCACAAAAAAAATTGATCTGACGTCACACCGCAACGTGAAGCATGACAAGATTAAGCCTTATTCATGTGATTCATGCGGCAGATCTTATGCAAGTCCTAAAAGCTTGTACCCCTCAAAGCATGTGTGCAAAGGGAAACCAAAAGAGGTGGCCTGCACCCAGTGTGGCAAGACCTTTGCACTAAAAAGGTTTCTGAGTGACCATGTCCGTTACCATCACACACGGGCAGGGTGTTCTTGTAAGGTGTGTTTTGCACACTTCAAGCACCGTGAACAGCTACGCCGCCATGTGGCGAAAGGCTGTCCAATGTCTGCATCTACTTGAGTATGCACCTTTAAATGACCTTGACCTTCAGGTGATATTAAAAGTCAAACAACTGAAGCTGGCAATGACACCATACATTCAGAACTATTTTACACATTTTTCCACCCAAAATACACCACATGACCTTGACTCCAGGTCAAGGTCACACAAGACATGGCTATCAATTCAACAGATAGGAAGCACATTGGTGTTCATTGGCACTTTCTACCAAGAGACATTGTCATTTAGTGGTAAAGTCACGTTTTGGACACATTTCAGAGGGGTCAAAATGACCTTGACCTTGAAGCAAGGTCAACCAAACTGGTATCAAAAGATAGGGCTCACTATGCCCTATATACCACTTGTAGCTCGGGTCGACATTTTCAAAAACTTGGGAGAAAATTGGGAAAATGTGAAAATAACTGTTTTTAAAGGCCCGTGACCTTGACCTTGAAGCAAGGTAAAGTCACTATGTATGTTTTTTAAAGGTCTTGTCATCATACACCATCATGCCACATTTGGCGCTGATAGACTTCATAGCGGCTGAGAAAAAATCCAACGTTTAAGTTTTTGGGACAGACGGCCGGACGGAGGGACGGACGACTAGGCTGAGAACATAGACTCACTTTTGCTTCGCATGTGAGTCAAAAATCTCTTTGTTTATAATCAGTGTAACTTCTGTAGGATGTTTAAAGATCCATTTGGACAGGGGCATACCAGCTACCTGCATCGCACAGTGCAGTGTATCTACCCTAGACTGTCATGTCAACCCAACTGTGGGGCCTGGATGGAAGATAACTTTATTCCTGCCCCAACACCCCTTTGCAATGGTTGAAAGGTAAGCGAGACTAAGAGTACTTACCAAGGTGTCTTTATCCACATTGGTGGTAAGATCCGGCTATTGTCATCTCCATGACTGTGTCTGAAAATGACTCCATGCCAGTCAGAATACAAAAGAACAAAGCTATACATGTAATTCGTGTTTATGTATGGGGGATGACACAATGTAACAAGTGAGAAAGGTCATGTGCAAAAGGTAAGTGCACGATCGGAGAGACGACACAGAACGTGAGCATCGGGTGGACGTCACGACGTGAAAAACGTCACAGCGGGTGTACGACACGCTAAAATTCGGTCAAATCGGGTGCACGACACACAAATCTGCAGGAATGATCACATTCTTCTTACGATTACAGCTGTTTGCGGGGGACAACAACTACGACACTTGGCAGGATTGGTGCAGACATGTTTAGGTTTTGGTAGAATGTATTAGCATTACTTACAAGACGCGTTTTCCTCACGATTTTGCGCTCGAAGCGACAAACTTTGCAGCTGTGCAGCGACGGGTCCGTCATTCGGCCGATTCACGGGTAAAATACACGAAATACAAACCCGAAAAACCCATTGGCATTAAGTATAGACACTAACGGAACTAACCTGACCTATCTCGATGTGCAACACTTCGTAATACTTCATTTATAGAGATAAATAGCTTCACCAACCTCTTTGAATTTCCCCTGAAGCAGATGACGGAAGCGTCGGGAAGAAAATTTTCTTAACACAGTGTGGGAAGAGAGTCAGGGCAGTGTGATAACAGGACACTTCCAAAAGTCAGGACACCAACTGTTGTCCCTTTGTCAGTCAATTTCCGTCACCAAAATTGCCGGACCTGTCATGACAGGCCAGTGCAATGTAGGAACACTATTGGCTTAAGAACAAATAAGTGAACACATGCCGCGTTTGGCCGTTTTGACCTCTGGAACTCTGTGTGTGTGTGTGTGTGTGTGTGTGTGTGTGTGTGTGTGTGTGTGTGTGTGTGTGTAGACTGGATAATGATCGTTCAGTACGATAGAGAGAAGAGACTGACAGACACACGCAGACCGATCCCACGCGCGCATACACACACAGACACACAGATACACATGCAAACTGACACACACACACACACACACACACACACACACACACACACACACACACACACACACACACACACGCGCACACACACACACACACATACGCGCGCGCACACACACTGACACACGCACACACACGCACACACACACATACACACACACACACCCGGCAAAGACAGACAAACTAAAATTCCGGCGGATATAAGCCCCCCTCCCCCTTCTCAGAGTCCGTGCTCCATCCTAATAAGGGGTTCGACCATTGTCAGAACACCAGCACTGAGTCTGACCACCCGGGGTGGAGAGAAGCGAGTACTCCACGTTGACCCACGGGAACTTCATGTGAGGTATGATTTATGGACCATGTTTAATGATTTACCCTTCATAACAGGGAACAACTCTCAGTCTGCACCGCCAAGGTACGTTACATTCTTGGTCTTACTCTTAGTCTCGGTCATAGTTTTGGTCTCTGATACATTCTGAGTGCGAGATTTGAGCGAGAAGTTACATGAGATACTTATAAAAAGCTCTTGTATGATGTAGACATGTTTCCATCTAGGTCATATTCTCGGTCAGTTTCTGTTACAAACCATAGTTGAGTGCGAGATTTGAACGAGATGTTACCCGATTTAGTAAAAAGGTTGATTGAAACATGTATCAATGTCATAGTCTTGGTCTCTTGTACAAATTGAGTGCAATATTTGAACGAGATGTTACCCGTTCGCAGGCAAGCAGTAGTACTGAAAGGAACCAAATCAAGTTATGCTACCCCTTCTGCTGGTGTCCCACAGGGTTCTGTCTTAGGACCTCTTTTATTCAGTCTCATTTATATTAACGATATTGGTGTTGGTCTTGAATCAGTGTTGAAACTCTTTGCAGACGAAACGAGTATGTATTTAAGTTTAGATAACGATGATGTACGAGCAGAGATTTTGAATTCTGATTTGGATAAAATTCGCACATGGGCTTCTAAATGGAAAGTCACTTTTAATTGTCAAAAGACAGAATTGTTGGACATTTGTAGACAACAAAATTTTTAACTTCCACCATTGTATTTCGAAGATACACACTTAGTTGATGTTGAAAATCACAAGCACCTTGGCGTCATTCTACAAGGTAATTGTAAATGGGATTCCCACATAAAAAGTCTAATTGCTAAATGTAGAAAGTCAATTGCGTGTTTTGGTTTATTCAAGCATCGTTTAAACAGAAAATCACTTGAAGTTATATATAAATCCTTTATGTTACCATTGTTTGATTACGCGGACGTTATTTGGGGTAACGACTGTACACAGTGTTTGGCAGACGAGTTGGAGACACTGCATCTCGATGCAATCCGAATCATTGTAGGTGCAGTACGTGGCACAAGCCACCAAAAACTGTATAACGAATCGGGTTTTGTGCCCCTGAAAGAAAGGCGACGTCGTCATAAACTTTTGCTGTATTATAAAATTGTAAATCGTTTAACCCCAGAATATTTATATTCCAAACTGCCGGTCCTGGTTTCCGATGTAAATCCTTACCACAGACGACGCCCTCTTGAACGTAAGGTTCTTCTTCTTCTTCTTCTTCGTCGTTCGCTCAGACAGCAACTCCGGAGGCCCTGATGAAGGCTGCTGTACGCCGGAGGCTCTCCATGGGTCCATAGAGTTTGTCCCTCATCGGTGTGTCAGCAGGCCAGGTCTCTGCTCGCAAGTTTTGGTGTGTTGGACAGTCCTGCAGGAAGTGTTGCACTGTCATTGGAGATGTGCCACAGGGGCACGATGCAGAATCACCAATGTGGAATTTGGTATACAGGTGATGTTTGAGTCTGCAATGGCCTGTTCTCAGTCTCACAATGACCACTTGGTCATCTCTGGGTAGGAGGTAGTAGGCATCCTTTTTGTTGTAGTCTGGGTGTTGGTGGAGCCATCTTCTCTTCTGCTTCTCTTTGACTATAGTCTTGGCCTCTTCATAGGTGACTTCTTCTTCATCCGAACGTAAGGTTCCATTGTGCAGAAGTGAGTTATATAAATCTTCATTTTTTCCTTCAGCGACAGCTTTGTGGAATAATCTTCCAGAAAATATACAACAAACGCAATCAGTTGGTGAATTTAAACGGTATTTGACCGATGGAGATGTTGTTGTTCCACAGTGTTATTATTTAGGCAACCGCCAGGCACAGATATTTCACAGCAGGTTGAGATTAAACATGAGCGATTTGCAACAAGACTTAGTTAACCGACACCTCTCTGATAATTTAGAATGTACGTGTGGAGCATGCCCGGAAGATTCTGAACATTTCTTGTTACACTGTCCAAAATTTAAAGAACATAGAACCATTTTATTCAATAGTCTGCCAACACACGTTCTAGACTGCAAAACACTCTTGTTTGGAAATACTGTATGTATCTTTGAACACGAAAATATTCTCTGTTGTACAAGACTATGTTATGTTAACTAATCGCTTCGGCTGATATTATATTAACTGTGCAATTGATGCAGCTAGGCATTCTCTCTCTCTCTTCCTCTCTGTCTCTCTCTCTCTCTCTTCCTCTCTGTCTCTCTCTTCATCTTATTTGTATAAAATATAATGAAAGATTATCAAGATAGCCTAAGTGTTGAAGCTATCACTTGTTCGCCATGTTTTGCTATCGGAATGTGTATTGATTATCATTTCAAGAACGTGTCCATAAGCAATCTGCTTGTTAACGTTCTTAATGTTGTTATTGTTTGAAACGTGTGTATGAGAAATTGAATAAAACTCGCTTAAACCAGATGTTACCCGAGATAGTAAAAAGGTCAGTGGATGTAATTATGTACCCAGGTCATAGTCTCGGTCTCATACAAATTGAGTGCGAGATTTGAACGAGATGTTACCCGAGATAATAAGAAGGTTGGTGCAATCATGTATCTCTGATACAAATTGCGTGCGAGATTTGAACGAGAAGTTATATGATATATACTAACAAGCTCGATGAAGACATGTCAGACCGCTCCGGAGGTTTGCTATCACTGAGGCAAACATAACAAGTCGCGTAAGGCGAAATTACTACATTTAGTCAAGCTGTGGAACTCACAGAATGAAACTGAACGTAGTCCGCCGCTAGTGCAAAAGGCAGTGAAAGTGACGAGCCTGTTTGGCGCGGTAGCTGTTGCGCTGTGCTTCATAGCACGCTTTACTGTACCTCTCTTCGTTTTAACTTTCTGAGCGTGTTTTTAATCCAAACATATCATATCTGTATGTTTTTGGAATCAGGAACCGACAAGGAATAAGATGAAAGTGTTTTTAAATTGATTTCGAAAATTTAATTTTGATCATAATTTTTATATTTTTAATTTTCAGAGCTTGTTTTTAATCCAAATATAACATATTTATATGTTTTTGGAATCAGGAAATGATGAAGAATAAGATGAACGTAAATTTGGATCGTTTTATAAAAAAAATATTTTTTTACAATTTTCAGATTTGTAATGACCAAAGTCATTAATTAATTTTTAAGCCACCAAGCTGAAATGCAATACCGAAGTCCGGCCTTCGTCGAAGATTGCTTGGCCAAAATTTCAATCAATTTGATTGAAAAATGAGGGTGTGACAGTGCCGCCTCAACTTTTACAAAAAAAACGGATATGACGTCATCAAAGACATTTATCGAAAAAAAGTCCGGGGATATCATTCCCAGGAACTCTCATGTACATTTTCATAAAGATCGGTCCAGTCGTTTAGTCTGAATCGCTCTACACACACACACACACACACACACACACACACGCACAGACAGACACACACACACACACACACACACAGTCACACATACACCACGACCCTCGTCTCGATTCCCCCTCTATGTTAAAACATTTAGTCAAAACTTGACTAAATGTAAAAACAGACGGTACATGATGTATGCTGCGGTAAGATGTATTGTAGCATCTACGGGTAAACTGCCGTTGTTTTCGTTTGTCTCAGTGTTTGTTTGTTTGTTTTCGTACGTGCACTCTCAGCTCAGTTAGGCCTTGTGTTTGTTTGTGTGTGTGTGTGTGTGTGCTGTGTGTGTGTGTGTGTGTGTGCCGTGTGTGTGTGTGTGCCACGGTGTGTGTGTGTGCCGGGTGTGTTTGTGTATGTCTGTCTGTCCGCTGTCTGACTGGCCGGCTGTCTGTCTAGCTGTCTGTGTGACGCGGCTCTGTGTGACGGTGTCAGAGTATGTCGGTGTGTTTCTATCTTTGTTTGTCTGTCGGTCTATATTGCAGGTCTCTGTCAGTCTATGTGTGTCTGCATACAAATTACAATGTTATAATTTCAAACAGAGCAACTGTGCTCCACACCCTCGTTCTAGGTTGGCCAAGACTAAGCCGGTGTCACCTTTTGCCACTCTATCAATGTGACCCTTTTACTGCGGGGCCCAATGTGAGCAAGCACCGTTAATACTTATGACTGAGCTGGCACAGTCGCAGCCGGTGCATGGGTCGTCGTCTGCTAACCGGCGTGATTGACTCAGTGACTAGGAGACTGATCAAACGTGTGGGATATTCCAGACGCTGGCACCAGACACTCTAAGAGTGAGTTTGCGATTTCTTGTTACTTTTCTTATTGACAAGACTTCTGATTCTTTTGTTGGAAATTAAAAGAAATCAGACTGGTAACTTTTCAAAATCAAGAACAAACAAGTCGCGTAAGGCGAAAATACAACATTTAGTCAAGTAGCTGTCGAACTCACAGAATGAAACTGAACGCAATGCAGCAAGACCGTATACTCGTAGCATCGTCAGTCCACCGCTCATGGCAAAGGCAGTGAAATTGACAAGAAGAGCGGGGTAGTAGTTGCGCTGAGAAGGATAGCACGCTTTTCTGTACCTCTCTTCGTTTTAACTTTCTGAGCGTGTTTTCAATCCAAACATATCATATCTATATGTTTTTGGAATCAGGAACCGACAAGGAATACGATGAAAGTGTTTTTAAATTGATTTCGAACATTTAATTTTGATCATAATGTTTATATTTTTAATTTTCAGAGCTTATCTTTAATCCAAATATAACATATTTATATGTTTTTGGAATGAGAAAATGATGGAGAATAAGATGAACGTAAATTTGGATCGTTTTATAAAAAAAATAATTTTTTTACAATTTTCAGATTTGTAATGACCAAAGTCATTAATTAATTTTTAAGCCACCAAGCTGAAATGCAATACCGAAGTCCGGGCTTCGTCGGAGATTACTTGACCAAAATTTCAACCAATTTGGTTGAAAAATGAGAGCGTGACAGTGCCGCCTCAACTTTCACGAAAAGCCGGATATGACGTCATCAAAGACATTTATCAAAAAAATGAAAAAAAGGTCTGAGGATATCATACCCAGGAACTCTCATGTCAAATTTCATAAAGATCGGTCCAGTAGTTTAGTCTGAATCGCTCTACACACACACACACAGACAGACAGACAGACAGACACACATACACACATACACCACGACCCTCGTCTCGATTCCCCCTCTATGTTAAAACATTCAGTCAAAACACAAAAAACAAAAAAACAAAACAACACGAAAATGGAATAACAAAACGTTTCAACTACTAACCCTTTTTATTCATGAAATCTTATATGTTTACTCTTTGTTTGATTTGTTCACATTCTAAGAGTTAAATTCTAACCGCTACTACTAGTTTGAGAGTTAGAAAAAAAGAGCAGGTTAATGACCACAGAGCTGTATCGTCTAACGTTTATAAAATATTCCATAAATGAACCCTTCTTGTTTTCGACAGTCTTGATTTTGTACTGTTGGTTGTGGATCTGTTTCAGATTTTGCGTTTAAGTTACACTCATTCCATCATTTGGTTGACTTTTGTTTTGTGAACATTGTTGTTATCTCTCTATTTGGCTTGGAGATAGATCGGGTTACGTTGTTGTTGTTGTTGTTGTTGTTGTTGTTGTTGTTGGTGTTGGTGTTGTTGTTGTTGTTGTCGTCGTCGAAATCTTTCTGTCTTTATTTGGTGTTTAACGTCGTTTTCAACCACGAAGGTTATATCGCGACGGGGAAAGGGGGGAGATGGGATAGAGCCACTTGTCAATTGTTTCTTGTTCACAAAAGCACTAATCAAAAATTTGCTCCAGGGGCTTGCAACGAAGTACAATGTATTACCTTACTGGGAGAATGCAAGTTTCCAGTACAAAGGACTTAACATTTCTTACATACTGCTTGACTTAAATCTTTACAAAAATTGACTATATTCTATACAAGAAACACTTAACAAGGGTAAACTTCACACACAGCCGCTTATTTTTAGTTTAGAAAAAAATTAGGTTCGGTGTGTGTGTGTGTGTGTGTGTCTGTCTGTCTGTGTGTGTGGACGTTGATTTCCTTTTTACTTCCATAAGCCTGTGTGTCTGAGAGAGGGAATTTTTCTTTCCAGTGTCCGGCTTGTACCAACAAACGCAGCAAGTACATGAGCCTGTAGAATATATAACCACAGGTATCGAGACAGACATGTTTACATTCAGACTAAAGCTGTGGTGTTTACCTGTATAAACATGACACTGAGGTTCTATTTTGGTATCAGAGCACCGCTACGAGCTTTTGCCGAGAGTTATTTGTTTTTGTTTTGTTTTTGTTGTTTGTACAATATATATGTATCTGTCTGTCTGTCTGTCTGTCTGTCTGTCTGTCTGTCTGTCTGTCTGTCTCTCTCTCTCTCTAGTGTCAGTCTGACAATCTGTCTGTCTGTCCCTTTATGTCTCTGTCTCTCCGTACGTGTCTCTGTCTCTGATACGCGCACACTTTCTCTCTTCCCCATTAGACCCCCCCCCCATCTCTCTGTCTCTCTCCCTCTTTCTCTCTCTCTCTTTCTCTCTGTCTCTCTCCCCCTCTCTCTCTCTATCTCCCCCTCTCTCTGTCTGTCTGTCGGTCTGTCTCTGTCTCTCTCTTTCTCTCTCTCTCCCCCTCTCTCTCTCTCCCTCTTTCTCTCTGTCTCTGTCTCTTTTTCTCTCTGTCTCTCCCCCCCTCTCTCTCTCTCCCTCTGTCTGTCTGTCTCTCTCTCTCTCTCTCTCTCTCTCTCTCTCTCTCTCTCTCTCTCTCTCTCTCTCTCTCTCTCTCTCTCTCTCTCTCTCCCGGTCTACGGTAGGCGGCGGTGTATGTATAAATAAATGTACGAGTGGAAAGTAAACGTTCACAAAGGCAATGACATCATGCATACAAACAGTGTGTAATTGCGCCGTGTCATGATTTGAGTGGCAGTGTTCAGAAGAGGGTCAATCTTCTATTGGAACTTTCTCCTGATAACAAATGACGGCCTTTTATCCCCTACTTTCTTGTGAGTGAAACATGAGGGTTTTGGCTTCGTTTAACGGCTAATTAATTATTGAGGGAAACTGGTTCAAAATGAGAGCGAGAAAGATTTATGTCGACGCACATTTTGTGAACCCCACGTTTTTCCCCTCCCACACCATTTTGGCATGGTAATGAAGGGAATTGGTTGAAATGGAGATTAGGGAGTCCAAGAAGGTGCTTTTGTGGGTATGTTTTTTTATATATTTTTTTTATATTTTTTTATTTTTTATTATTATTATTATTATTTTTTAATCAGTGGGAAACTTTCCTTACTTCAAACTACAGTTTCGATCAGAGTTGTGTACAGACAGATAGACAGACGGACGAACGGACAGAGGCAGATATATGAAATACGACAAAATAAGTAAGATAGTGCTATGTTTTTTTTTTAGAGAGAGAGAGAGCTCTACAATAACGGAGTGACGGACCCCCACCACAAAAATAGGGGTTGAGGAGAGTTACGTCTTGTTGGAGGGAGGGGGGGGGGGGAGGGGGGCTGTCTTACAGTTAGGTGTGTGCAGTTAGAGAGAGGCATGTATAATTTTGTCAGGATTACCAGACCGAACAACAGCCCCGGGTCACATGAGTTCAGCTTCGACGAACGTAAACCTTTTCTCACCTCGCTCTATTCTAATCAAGCCTCAAGCCTTTCTCTTCTTTTTCTTCATGGAACCCCAATGACACGCAATAAGCATAGATCTCAGGAGCGATGCGTGCAAATAAGGTCAGTCACGATCACCGTAAACGTTAACCTTTTTCTCACCTTTCTGACACCTAATTTTGACTATTCTACCCTCCCCCCCCCCCCCCCCTCACTGACTGGCACTGTATAAGCGGATCTCCTGCAGTCTATTTGCTTTTTGTTTTTTGTGTGTGTTTTGTTTTGATTATTGATTTTTTTTAATCGATCGAACCCGTCTGGTACTCTGTGTGTACAGATCAAAGGACGAACTGAGTGCATAATTATGCGGTTCTTCCAAGCAGCTTAAACGCTTTCCCAGTCTACCTGCTTCGTAATTATCATTTCTCTCTGAAATGTTTTTCTACTCACCTGGGGCAAAATACTTTCGGACGTACAGCTCCTCCCCCCCCCCCCCTCCCACCTCCAAAACATAAACGCTTTTTACACCTACACTATTACTAAATTAGTCTCTCTGGGATTTCTTCTGCCCCGCCCATGGAATCCAGTAGACCTACTTACGTAGATAGAATTGGCAGTTCCTCCTGTTCGATCTATATCGGGGGGCGAACGAGAGTGGTTGCATGGCGGGTATACGAACGCGTGACGCCCTGGTGTCCGGTTTGAGGACACTCGACAGGAGAAAGGGCCACCAAGGTCTTGAGTGAGTCTTCTTTTGTCATCGGAGCCTTCCAGTTGATCCCGTCGACTCTACGGATTTGTTCTTACTGTGACTAACTACTAAGTATTTTGGGGGTGGTAGGAATACAAGGATCCAAGAAGAGAGCAAGGAGGATGAATATATAAAAGGGAGTGGGCTGGGATGGTGGGTTTATGAGTATCATGGTGATAGTTTATGATAACGATGATGAAAAAGGGAAAGAGAACTTTGAACTTTGAACTTTATTTATTTATCGAGGGTAACAGAATAAGCAAAGTATACATGCTTTTTTTCATCCGGCCCTCGCCCATTGAGGGTAACTCGATTAATAACAAGAAGAAATAGAAGTTAAGTTAATTACAATACAATTTATATAATTAACATGTCAAAAAATTAAAGACATTTCAAAATGCATTATGAATATCAAGCAATGATGTAATATTATCTAAGAATTATTTTCTTGTTTTCAAGAGAAACAGCATGTAGAGTTCCTTGAAGGAAGTTTCACTGAATTGCATTTTAATTAAATCAGGAATGGAGTTCCACAATAAGGCGCCAGAATAAGAAAGACTTGATCTGTAAAGGTCAATTCTAGGGGATGGGGTAATTGATTTGTTTAGTTTTCTTGAATTATTCAGTTTGAAATTTGAGGCAATGAATGTAGGTGCATTCCCTGATATAATTATATGCATCATTGCACCTTTGTTATAGGTAAATCTTAATTTGATAGGAAGAATCTTTAATTTGTTATAATCAGACGTAGAGAGAAATGCATTTTTTAAAAGAATTAATTTAACAGCTCGTCTATGTAAAGAGCACAAGTGTTTCAAAGTGTTTGCACTTGTAGAGTCCCACACTGTGGACGCATAATCAATAGTTGATTAGATATATGCCTGAAAAAAACAATTTCCGTGTGCGTAGGTCTAGAAAGTGTTTACTTTTTGATAACTGATATATTTTTTTAGAAGTATTTTTACTAAGTGTATCTAAATGTTTCGACCAAGACAGATTATTATCAATGGTTATTCCCAAGACTTTATGGTTATCAACTTCAGTTACATCTTGATTTTGTATTTGTAGTTTAGGAAATTTTGATGATAGATTTTGTCGTTTTTGTCTGGTGGTTAGAAGCATGCATTTAGTTTTATTTGGGTTCGGTGACATATGGTTTAGTTCTGACCATTCCAGCAATCGATCAATGTTTTCTTGGAGGACTCTTGCTAGCTCACTTAGATCTTTGTGACTAGAATGAATTGCAGTATCATCTGCAAATAGTTCACACATACATTTAACAAATAATGGTAGGTCATTAATATAGATAGAAAATAGTAAAGGACCAAGAATAGAACCTTGTGGAACTCCAAACCTTACTGTTTGTTTAGAGATCAAATCAAATCAAATCAAATCAAATTTTATTTTTCGAGGGTTGTGGCATAAGCAATACAACGAGCTTTTTTTCAACCAGCCCTCGCACAGATAGGGGACTAATCTAATCACATATTTACACGGATATTAACGTAGAAAAAAAGGTAGAGAAAAACAACAACATATGAATATTTACACATTACATATTATACACAAATATAAAGCGTCGTATATGTAACGTAGTGAAAACAATGCTGAATACACATGCATGAGTAAATGTGTTATTAAAGCTTTGAGTGTTTTTGTGTGGATATAATGAACACTGATGCTTTGGACAAATGAAAATATAACCAAACGAAGTCTTCCATCACTGTGATTTTTCGTAATTTAACATTAAATACAGTGAAAGGTGTTTTTGGAAAGTATTGACACTCATTGGGACTCTCACAAATTCCGGGAGAGAATTCCACAGGACGCTACCAGAATAGGCTAAGCTTGATTTGAAGAGATCTGGGACGTTAAACTTTCGGTTTGGTTTGACTTTAAAGTTTGCAACGAAAGTTCGTGGTGCACGGCCGGAAAGTATTTTGTGAAGGAGCACGCCTTCATTTAATTTAAATCTTTCTTTTAATGGGAGAGAGACAGAGACAGAAAGACAGAGACAGACAGAGAGAGAGAC